>NC_084904.1:613520-959214 GCF_949316345.1 Pungitius pungitius
GTTTTTGAATGAGACTTCATTTCCACTCTGCCAGCTCTGAAACGGAGAGGCGATAATGAGCGAGTAGTAGACTCACTGGGCATCTGGAGCAGGCATATGGATACCTCTGGTAATGGTGAGCAGACACACCATAATTCTGCAGCCTTTCGACAGTGTCTGAACAACAGCTGCGACCCAATAAACAACCATTGTTTTTGAGCTGCAACTGTTACTTAACGATGTAGGAGAAGATAAAGTGATATAATTGACTGTTCAAGTTGTTGGAAATCTGTACTCTTGTGCATAAATATACACACATTTGAACCAATTACATTATGCACATTACATAGCTATTAAGTCACATTAATCTAACATTAAGTCACTTACTAGAGAAGTGTACTTAATTGGATTTGTGGATGTTGGATGTTGTAAAGCTTGAACAATAATCTTGATAAAGTCATCGCATTGCTTCACTTTTGTCCACATTCATGCAAGTAACTTGATGTCATGCTGCAGTTGTTTGAGGCACACATTTCTACTCCAGAAGGAAAAAACCCAACCATTATTCACTTGCTCTTTGACGTGGCGGTTGGCTGTAACGGAAACCATGGCGACCGCACTCCACTCTGCCCCCTGATGATTGTGACATTAATCAAATCTTAAATCCTGTAGTGTTCCTGCTTTAGCTGATGCTGCCAAGGAGGGAGTTGCCCAACCTGCCTTGTCACTCATAATGTTTCTATCAGAGTTCATGACGGAGTCCTACCAGCAGACAGCTTTATGGCCTCCGTCATGTCTGCTGCACTGTTGTAACTTATGTCACGACTCTGCCAGCTTAATGGGGCGAGCTGATGGATGGACTTCACATGGTGCAGGATAACCTGAGTGATGTTGGTCCTGCATCTCGCGCTTTGGCTGAACACTACATTTACTACTCAGTGGAGAAGAGTCTCTGATGCAGCTTACGTTGGCACGGACTGCTGGGTTTAGTGGCATGCTTTTTTGTGCTGGGAGACGCTTTTACAGCCACTTTCTCTGCTAGTGTGTGTGTGTGTGTGTGTGTGTGTGTGTGAACACGTGCGTCCTTGCTATTTTAAAATGTAGCTATCTGTCAGGCCACTATGCCTTTCCTCCTCATTAAATCTGGGGGTAAGATTTGCATGTCCTCACCTTCAGTGAGGAAATTATTCATGTGCTGTTGTGTTTTTCTGTTTGTTGGTGTGCGTGTGTGAGGGAAAAAGAGACACTAACACCGGACAACTAAATCACAGCATCAATCGCTTTGAGCGCTGCTCTACACAGTAACACAAACCCAGAGAAGCCCGCTTTGTAATGACCTCAGTGGAATCCGTTCATCTAATGAAAATTACAAATGGAGCTGTTTTGCTAATTGACAGCCACCTTGAAAATCATCCCTAATGTGACAGTTTCATAAAGTAGACAATTGATCCTCAAGCCAGGAAGCATCATGAGGTTACACTTACGGTTGTATCAAACAATTTAGTTTGAAGGATTTTGGCTAATACAAGATAAAAAGATGGTGGTTTTTAAGATAATATTAAAATGTGTTTCAAGGAATTATTCAGTGCACAGGTGTAACAAACTACGACTACAGCGAAATTATCACCAGTTCTTAGTTTTACAATACTCTACTTATATCACGCAGTACAGATTCCTTTTTTTGTGTATAAAATTGCTGCAATGAAAAGGACCACAGGGACACACAACAGAAAATGTCCCCTACCCAGTGGGTCAGAGCTCACTGGAGTCCCCAGTGTTCAGTTCATCACAGGAAAATCAGACTTCCTTTTTTTTTTTTTTTTTTTAACAATATCCAAGGTTAACGCTGACTACTGCGATGATTTTGGAAGCAAGACAATCTGATTGCTCTTAGCATATAAATAATGCGATGACATTTGTAATGTGTGATACAGCACAATGAATACATGGTGGAACTGTTTCCACTACACAAATGGATAAACATTTACTGCTTATTTAATTAAGATCAAATAATGCATTTTGGAAGTATTAACATTCTCATTATTTATATTCCCTATTTATTTGAGATATTGAGAGTAAAAGATTGTAGTATGTCTCTGTCAGCCCTGTGATTGACAGATGATGGCGTAACCCGCCTCTCTTGACTCCAGCCCCCCACCATGTGACCCTCTGAGGATATGGAATGAGGATAAGCAGTGACTGACACTAAAACAAATCACATAATTGCCTCAAATGTTAAAATGGAAATACTGTACTGTTTATCTGAATAGAGAACCTATTTACTGTTGCAAAAATAATTACATTTTTGTCTGTCAGTCACTCAAAGAGAATCATGTTCCTCATTTTCTGTTATAATGTGGGTGTTTCTTGTTGGTATCTTTGGTGCTGTTCCCAGAATATCTCATCTCGTGTATTATCTGCCGTCATTAAATTATTTTAATGAATGTGAATCTTCAGACTTGCTCCTCTCTCACTGCCACTCAATCTTTCTCGCTCTGCCTCACTCTCTCACTTTCTTTTGCTCTCGCTCTTCCATTTCAATCCATGTCTCCATTTTCCTTTCTATTCACAAATCCCAATATATATATATTTATTTATTTCAAGTTGCATCGACGAGTTAGAGGAAATAAAATCATTAAAGGCCACGGTTTTAACCAGAAATGCAGCAATTACATAATTGTCAAGTCTTAAATGTCAGTGCACTGCAGCCTGTGTAAATAGAAACATTAAAAAAACGGCAAAGGCAATAAAATTATTTTCTGCAATATGTGCAAAGTATGATGACTTTATGCAATTTGATTTATTATAAAAGTCCAGGTAATACATTTTATACAGCATTCATAGAAACAAACCATCACCTTCAAGCAAGTTACGTAACTAGGGAGAAAAACATAACATAACTAGAAATATATTGCCAGGCTATATTTTGTCACTGTTTTGCAAGGCCTTCACATGTCTCTCAATCATGTGAATTCTGAAATATGAAGCGATCGCATAACTATCTAATTTTCTAAATGAGTTTCATCCCAAGCCTGTGAGATGTTTTTTTTTAATAGAAATACCAAATTGACACAACTCTTTTTCTTCATAGACATCACGGTTCCACCAGAGCTGTTTGGTAACTAAATACTGGTGTGTGTGTGTGTGTGTGTGTGTGTGTGTGTGTGTGTGTGTGTGTGTGTGTGTGTGTGTGTGTGTGTGTGTGTGTGTGTGTGTGTGTGTGTGTGTGTGTGTGTGTGTGTGTGTGTGTGTGTGTGTGTGTGTGTGTGTGTGTGTGTGTGTGTGTGTGTGTGTGTGTGTGTGTGTGGCACAAAATGCACGCTGGCTAGAGGCTGATGGGGCTGAGAAAAGCACAAACAATAGAGCTTATCGGACCGGTGAAGTGTGAAAGAAAGTAATAAACAGGGAGCCACCGAGCTGTGAGTTGCGTGCAGAGTGTTTGTAAGGTGATCCAGTTTGAGTAAGAGAAGAAGGGTAAAAGCAGGAGGGGGCAGTTGTGCTGGTGGCGTCCGATGTCTTCAGAGATGGCGTTAGAGCACATGACGTCTGCTCCTCCTCCTCTATGTCAGCTCTCAAATCCCCTTTTAGCTTCCCAAATGTTAACTTGCATATCCAAACTTGTATGATAGTCCTCTATCCAGTGCACCACTTTGCCAACTTCTCTTACCTATAGCTGCATCTAGGTCAGGTGGCACTTAGTCAGTCCCCTCATGAGTGCTATCGCCGGGGGGGAAAGGAGCTGATCGTGTCCTCATTTCCCTCAACCGATAACGTGGAAATATCAACGCAGATGTCGGCAAAAATGAGTTTATATAAAAGTCAGCTTGATAATGTTACGATTTTTCCCCAGGAGTCACTTGCAGGACTCTGCATTGTTTTCCTGTGTGAAGGATGCCGGGTTAAAGCTAAGCGTCATGGCTCCGTCGGCCTTCTCCTCGCTTCCCACGCCAACTAAAGTGAACTAAAGCAACACATTTATTTAAACAATGTTTCAAATTGGTAGAAAGTGAATTTATTCTAATTACAGAGCTTGTAATGAATCACCTGTTGTGGTGAAGAAAAGACCTCCTGTTGGCTACAAATTGTGCAAATATACTTGCAGTTAAACATTTCCCCCTATAAATGTGGAGGTGACTGAAAACATTCTGACCAAAACTCATGCAAACGTTTCTGTTGTGAACCCAGAAAAACACACGTTTTATTCCTCTTCACAAACGCATCATGCTGTTCACAACGCACACACATTGGGCTGAAATAAACCAAGTTGATAATTGAAGAGTTGATGGCCATGCACGTCCAGCAGAATCACCCACATCCGCTCAAGAACCGGACGCTACCCATCTGACCTTTCATCTCCAGATGATGAATGGAGGCTGTGAAGAATTCTGCCTTTGACAACGTCGCCAATTCTCTTCTTCCACGGCTTTCAAACTCTCCGATTATTTCTCTGAACTTTCAATTCATCATCCTGGACACTGTCCACTCATCCGGCGGTGCTGAGCACAAAGGCCACATTCCCTCTCACATGCACACACACACACACACACACACACACACACACAGAGAGGTTAACGTGGATATCAGGTGAAGCCACATGAGCTTGACCGCCTAATTTTGCCTGTAACGCTGGAAACGTGGAAATACAGATTCTTTCACTTTAGGATTCCTTTTGAAGTGTCTGACTGGAGGATTATTTTGGGCTTGTTTTCATGGGAGTAAAACATTCTTGCAGAAAACAGCAGCTGTTTGTAAAGAGATTGAGTTTCAAATATCACTGATAAAGTGAAGCTATTCCATGATTCATTAGTTTTTGTTGCTAGCGTAGCCTAAAACCTTTAGAGCTTATTTACCTTATTAGCACAACCAAAACCAATTTGCACAAGAAGAACAAGCAGAATGTACGATTTAAATGATGTTTTTGTAGGTTAGAGGACTACTATAGGTGTGTGTGTGTGTGTGTGTGTGTGATATGTAATAAATGTAGTTTTTGCCTTTTTCTAGTAATTAGTTTTCTGAGCTTTATAGTTTATCATTGACTTTGGAAGTCATTCAAAAGCTGAGGAATTCAGTGCTTTAGTTTTACAGCAATAGAAACTTTAATAGAATGACATGTTTATTGTACTAAGAACAAGAGATGATCACGAGGTTATGTACATACAGGCTAAGGCTTTTATATTTGTGGGTTGTCACATGTGATGGACACCTGCATACAGACACACACACAAGCACAGTTGGGACTCACTACCATTTGCCTTCTTTGTGTTTTTATCCTTGCCTACAGAAATATCTGTTGTGTGTGTGTGTGTGTGTGTGTGTCTTTGTCTTTCTTGGCCTCTCCCTTCCTCCACAGTCAAGTAAACAAAGGCCTATTTTCAAGGCTTTCAAAGGCCATGTGAGGGATGTTGCCCCGACTCTTTGCCAAAGCGTCACTATACTTTTGGATCGAGACCATTGGTGCTGAGAATTCCATTCTGCTGTAACTTATTCGGGACTTAGAAATATGGCAATGTACAGACTTTTCATCAGTTTCCCATGTAGCGTGTACGATGTTGATATGTTGTGGTATAAGATCATTTTCATATAGAAAGATTTTGGAGGTTTTCTTAAACCATTAACAAATCCGTCCCTTTTGCAACACTGGCATCCCATCGCAGTCACGTCTTTGGTCAAGACGCTCATGTTTACAGCTGACATTTTGTGTTTAGCAGGCCGCGTACGTTCTGCTTATGTGCTCCCATTTAAATGACGACACATCAAAACCGCATTCATTGATTTGAAGTGTTTTCTGTTGAGCTGCAGTATACCGAGCGGGGAATAAAGTGACTGGGTCCACCAGGGTAACCAAAGCATGCTAGGACACTTGAGACGGAACAGAAGAGTGGTGAAACTGTGAGGCAGTGATGGGAAAAGCTTTCTGTCTGTCGGCAGATGGTTTGATAAAGAGCACTTGGTTTATTCAAGCTGCATAAGAGGACTCCAGCTCGGGCCATTAGACGCTCTGCTGAACAATCCGGTAACCCGTGACTTTCAAATAAAAGCACTCCAGCAGTGTCAAAATAAAATCTGTGATCGTACGGTGTGACTGAGACAGATCCATCTGTATGTGACTTTATCAAGATCCTCTTTATCAACGCAGCTGAGTCAGGTCTGCCTGAGCAACGTGACGACATGCAACTGTGTAAAATGAGCTTTTGCTTACTATTCAAAGATTGTTCTACAGGTGTTTGCATTTTTTTATATTATTCATCCTTTTTTACAACTAGGTCAATATTGTCAATGTTTTAATTCTGCAGCTTTTGACATTTAAAATCTGTTTTTGTATTTTATAAACTTAAATATGAATTTACTGAATGAGTAGATTATGTGACAAAAGTGGATTTGAAGAATCTCTGGATACAACTATACCATCTGCTTTAGACAACTAATAGCCCTGTGGAGTCAGAGTGCGATGAGAAATTAATTCAAGGGGGGGGGGAAGTAGCTGACATCCCGGCCGTGGTTGGTTCTATTTCACAATGACCAATTGGAACAAAACTAGATTAGTGTAATCTAGTTAATCCATGTACGCGTTCATCATTTTCTCTTTATAAATCGTGCAAGCTCGTCTTCCATCGCTTTTTTTTCCGATGCATGAATTTCCAGGAAGTAGTCAGCATATGAACGCTCCAACACCATTTTCCTTCTGTTTTTAGCTCTGTTGTATTCAAATAAGTATCTTTGCTTCTCTATTAACGAGTTAACCAGGTTTGGACACAACTTCTCATTCATTGAGGTGTGTGCAAACCTTTACTTGGGTGTGTGTGTGTGTGTGTGTATATATGTATATGGTTTACATACACACAGTTTATAGACAGAAAACACATTTATGATAACTTGGATGATGTACTGGATTTGTCTATCCATGGCCAGTTACACTTCAATGCATGATGGGTGATGAGAAGGCAAATTGGCTATAACAACATCCTGTCAAATGAAGTGAATGTAATTTTCCTGGTAACAGTAATGAGTCACAGAGACGGGGTGTTGAAGTGGAAGTCATGCATCTGAGTTAACTGGGTACGTACTGAGCATGACACAGGTCACTACTGTCAATTAAAGTAAATCAGTTATTGGTTTTGCTTCTGGTCTTATCACATTTTTCTTCCATCTGACCAAGGTGACACACACACACACACACACACACACACGCACCTACAAGTAAGCACCGGCGCATGAGAAAATGCACACACATCCACACAAACATGTCAAGCTGAATAAAGCGCAGTGACATCTGGATAAAATTGCACCTATAAATCATTTGTCACACCGGTCTAAATGCTATCTGCCAGCCATACATGCAGTCAGATCTGCCCTCAGAGCCACAGACACACACACACACGCACAAATCCTATTCCTGGATGCATCTGATATTCGGCCCACTACGCTGACAAATTCTCTCTCGTGCAGCTACTCCAGGTCTCCATTTTCATGCAGGAACATAAATGCACTGGTGTGGTGCTTACAAGAGAACGAGTGAGATTTCCTTTACTTCAGCCTTTGGTGTGGTGAGCGGCAGCATGTAGTGGGTGAGTCGAGATCCACTGCGTCTCCTCAATAAGACGCTTACCTTCTCAGACAAGATCAAACGCCTGCTGCAAATCCATATTCTGCTTCTTTTTCACTTGAATAGATCAAGGCACGTACGCTAGTCCTGTTCAAAATCAATCTACAGCTGTCGTTACACTGATTATATTGTATTGGACAACAGTAGTGCTTGCTCAGCCCCGTTGTTTATTACTCACTGTCCATGAGAGTTACCATCAGAGACAATACCTGGCTCTAAATACTGTATTTCACATCCGTGAAGCCAGAACAACCGGCATCTGTGTAACATGAAGGCCGTCCCATCGATCAGATTAATTAAAAAAACAAGGCTTTGGAGTTATCAAATGTGTGTTCTTTGCTGGTTTGCAGTCTGAAATACAAATGACTGTAATCTGGTATTTATCACGGTCTTGTCGTAACATTTTCTAGGAGTTGAAGACACTGATGTCCTCGGGATGTAATTCACAATGTCTGTTACACATGACTCTTTCCCTGAAGAATTACATTTTTAATTAGGAGTTGAAAAACTGAAACGCAACCATCTGGTCAGACACAAGTATAGTTATGGGTAGTGGTTAAAGGTCAAGAAACTAAAGAAAAGCAAATATCCAAAACCCAAATATACGAAATGTTAATTGACGTGTTGTTATTTTAATGTTCTTTTACAAAAATCACTTCCATTGTTACAGCATTCTTAATGCGTAATGACGACGGGCCGTGATTGTAAGCTGCACCCCACACACCCACTAAATAATATCGACTGGAACGGACCTGATTTGAGCCTGTTCACATGCGCATAGGCTGCACGGTCTGGAGAAAATGAAACCGCAGGGCTGCGGTGCATTGAGCGATTGACGTCAATTTGAGTGTTCTGCCTTGATTCACAAGATTAGCATCGCTGTCTCACACACACACACACACACACACACACACACACACACACACACACACACACACACACACACACACACACACACACACACACGTTCACGGCATGACGGTCATTTCCTGATTCATATAAATTAGTCAAATGTGACATCTACACCTCTCAGGGTAAAGAAAAAAACATTTCAACACCAAGACAAAGCCCTATCCATTTTTTTTTGGTCTTGCTGTTCCATTAAAAAAAAAAAAAAAACATATTCACATTTAAGACTGTGGGCAATCAGAGGGTGCCAGATGTCTTTCTGGTGACATTTGTCACTGAGGGAAGCGGAGAGATCAGGCCCGGGTGCTTGGGCTGGAAGCGCTGCCATCCATCATGGAGACCGGGTGGTAAATGGCTTATGTAATTCTGTTTCAGATGAATGGCCATGGAAGGGAGTGTCACCACTAACATTATTGTGATCTATACAGTAGCGATGAGAGCGGGCAGCAGGAAGTGGGCGAGGGAGACGCCTCCCCGGCTCTATACGGGACACTCGTGCGCATCGAAGGAATTCTGTTCATGCTCAACTCGTTTTGCTGTTTTTCGCGGCTTCGCCTTCTGCTAATTTCGTTATTGATTCATCTGTGGCTTATTTTTGGATTATTAGATTGATCTCGGAGCATGTGAATATAAACGGATTTAATTGACTATCACTCGTGACATGAGAGTCTCATCTGAGACCCACGCTTCAGTTCAGATGTAAAATTACTGACACAATGAAATGGCTGTTAGAATGATAGCTGAGGTTTAATTATACAGGTAATAGAAAGATGAAAAATGAATCCACCCTTTTACTAATCCGCTGTTTAAATGTAACATTCAACAACAAAATTCAATATGGAAAACCACTATTCTACTGTTTTTAGTGTTCTTTAACGCATTTCTTTAATTTGACTTTTTAACAAGATCCAAACTAAACTCACCTGGGCCATTAATTAATGGTGTCAATAAATGATCAAACTTAATAAAAGTGTACATGACTGAATATTAAACTGAGCTCTAGCAGTTTCTGCTCTTATGGTTATAAAGCCTTTGCGTTCATTATTGAATGTTTTTTCTAAGTTGAAAATAAATTTGCAGAAGCTGTTTACAGCTCCGTCGGTTTGAGTCTACGTTTAATGGTGATATGATCAGAAAATGAGTCTTAAGATGTAATTATTCCGGACTGCAGTTGAACAACACATTTCACTTGTGGAAAAGTTTCAAATTAGTTTTTTAGGTTTTTGCAACCCATCATTGGACATCTGTCTTTTTGCTTTAAGCATTTAAACATTACAAAGTGTTCTTTTACTTTAACGTTGTTTAAAGCTATGTATATATTTTTGGTCACTTGGGGGCAGCAAAGTGTGAGCACAACATCGCGATTATGTTACTCGTCTTTAAGAGGTCACATCCTCAATCATTTTACGCTGACCGAAATACTGCACGTCGTCTTTTCACGTGCATTCGCTTACGTAACAATATCCCCAACATTCTCACAACATAATGCCATAATAAATTCTTCCAACTCCTAAGGAAAGTGTCTGGCTCTTCAGCTGCTAAATGGACCATTACGCTCACCCAAACGGTACCTGTGTGCCGTTTGGTGCGGATCAGGATAAAGTGGGTTTTTAAAGCTAAAAACAGCTGCTTGCTGCACCCAAAAACAACAAGAGAGAAAACCAAGAGGAAAGTTTGAGGTCAGGCAGCTGGACGATGATCCAAGCGCACTGTGACGCTCCATAAAGCCAAGGTTAGCTGGAGCTTCAGGTCTCCAATGAGCGCCCCCACAGAACGGGCCAATGGGGACGAGGTTCGTGTTCTGCTGTCGTTCTCAAGCCCAGACAAGAAGATTGTGGTGGGCGTTAGATCAACGAGGTGATTGGCTCTCGGCCTCCTGTCCATCGACGTCAAGGCTGCAGAAAGGCTCCGCGGTGCGTTCAGGGTCACGGAGGGCGGGGCTCCAGGGCCTTGCACACTTTGGTGTTTTTTCCTCCCTTGTGGTTGTCTGCCTTGTTCCCACCGAACATATCACTTCAAAATTTGGTAGGGAATAAATTAAACTGACATTTCCAACAGTTATTTGTCAGCCTTGACTAGTTAGGAAATAGGAACACATGTATTGATTAGTTATATAATGATTGCGTATAAGTTGTAAGTAGTAAACAAATCCTTTCCCTCCATCCTATTGATTATTGTCATTGTTTCTGAGAAGTCGGTGAAGCTGTTCGTTTACCTCCTGTCATTGACCCGACTAAATCAATTTGACCTTTCCCAGCTCCCAAAAAGACATAATAACCACCCTAACCTCTCTTTACAAAGGTGGCAACATCTGTGGGTCAATTACATCTCAAGTAGGGTCTGCATTTCTGATTTCAGTGTTTTGTAGATCATTAAAAAGTTAGGACATAGGATTTGTGTGCTTAAATCGTGCATGTGTAACATAGGTATATCTTCCATTTACAGTAAGGCACTTTACATGACAGCATCATCCAAATAGCAAAAGGTTTCTTTCATGAAAATAATGCAACCCACATCGTCCAGATGGTGCTGATTCACATCAGTGAGCTCAGCTTTTGAGCTTCACAGCCAGATCCTTGAGATTCTGTCTTAAGATCTGCAGACGTGGGGCCCGGGCTGGATTTAGACGGTACAGAAAATCTGGGCCTGTGTGTGCAAAGCTCATAAGAACTGAAGGACTTGCTCGGGATCACCAGCGAGGTCACATTAACCTGTGAACTCCTTTGGAAATACTCTCACTTTTCACTGCTTCAAAAAGTAATGCCATATTGTCCTTTGTCAGTACCTATTTCTTTGCTACCTGAATTTGTGGCTTAAATCATTTATTTTAGTTATGCGTATATAGATCAATAATACTGTACATTACTTTATGAAATCCTTTGAAGCGTCTTCTTCTGCGTCTACACAGAAGTCAGCAGCAAGACGTGAAGTTCTCTAGAGCGTTTTTCTTCATACATGCGGAGAGCCCAACATCATTTGATATTGTTGAAATCTTTTCAGATCTGTCTGTGCCTTCGGAGGAGATTTAAATGCTTTTGGAGGCTTAAAGGCACTTTGGCATAAGTCAATAACAACTCATTCCTTTGGAGGCTATTGCTGTTGGCTTTAATATTCCTCACTCTGAGTAGACCGTGGTATTTTCTGTTCGGATTTGTTCACTTGTAACTTCCATCTTTTTAATGTCTGTATTACAAATTTTGTATACCCTATTAATGGTTTCTTTTTTTTCTCAAAGCTACTCCGTTACACATGTTTGTCTCCTTTTTTTTCTTATTTCAACTCATGCACTGTTTCTGGTGACAGATGGACTCTTGCTTGCATCATTCAGGTACTGAGGACACGCTGGGCAAGTGCACTATTGAATTTGTTAAATTCCCAGTGTAAAAAATGACGAAGTGCATTCTTCTTTTATGAATATTTATTTGGATTTAGCTTTTAATCGTGGAACAATGGGGCACATGTGATGGTGTAGATGCAGAGGCTGGTTACAACCAGCTGGTTTTACGTTACGGTTTCCAAAATTGGTGGATTGCCACCGATGGCTTCCGTTGTAATTGCTTTATAATTCTATAAAAGCAAAATATAAACATAAGTAAATCAGAATGATGTCCATTTAGATTTAGTTTTCTCTACAATTCCACAACATTTAGTTTTAGGCAAACTGCACACACTAAAAACATCCTGGTAAATTGGCTAGTTGACGACCCCAAAGGAACAAATGGGGAACAAAGCGAAGCAGTGATTCACTCACCCCTGTGAGGTTTTTTAAAACCAATGCTTCTGTAACAATGCAATTTTAAAGAATAATGAACTTCTTCTAGTAACTTCACACCCATTTTACAATATTTGCCGTTCCCTCCAAGGCATTGAGTGATATTGACTCACCTCTCACTTTGCTGACGAGAATAAAACGACTCCGCTAGTCGGTGGCACAATATTGTCACAACGTGTATTCTTCAAGCCACGAATGTGCTATTCATTACTGCGATGTTGTACTGCTAATGTACCTCCTATACCCCCTTGTGTTTAAAAGATACATCCTAGTACTTTCCCAATATGTTGTTAAATTTGCTCAAACGTGTTGTGGTTGGGTCGTCATTTTCACACCAGCGTAGTGCTGAGGACTGAAACTCTTCCCCCCCCCCCCCCCCCCCCGCCCCCCCCCCACTGCTGCCCCATCTGGCAGCTCGGTGTAACTCTCGACCACAGTCGCCACGGATACCGCGACCTAATCACCTCTGCCCAGGGTTCTTACAACAGCCATGGCAACACATTTGTCACCTAGGCAACGAGCCAGCCGTCGCAGGCCAATTACCATTTGAGCCTATTGCTTGTGAGCATTAATGCTTTCTAAAGATGTGCTCATTTCAGTTTGGTCATCAGAAAACTGGTCATTTGTCTGCTTCAAAAATGAAGAAACAAAGACGAGCCGGGATCCTTTATTCACCGGTCATGGGGCCTCACCAGTGCTCCGCACCTGTGTCGGTATTCCACTTGAATGGAGTCGGTTGTTAATCTAGCAGCTTTTTCTCTGATCTCAGCAGAGCATCCTGAGGAGAGGCCATCTGCTCAGACAGACCTTGTACAGAATATCTCATGAATAAGGATCTTGTACAATCTATGGATCTGAATTTTTAGTGATTTAATGACTACTTTTGTGCTTAAATGCTGCATTAGTCAAAGCCTGAGCTGTAACATTGACAATCAATCTTAAAATATCAATAGATGGAGTTAAAGGTTTTCTTGGCTTTTTTTAAAACCTTCATTTTGTTCAGTAATTTTCCGCCACACTTGTTTGTAGAAAGAGATGGTCATTCTTCATGGGTGCATTATATTTCCTATTTGGTTTAAGAAAACAATTGGAGCAAAATATTCTGTAAACTCTGCTGTGTCAAGTAAACAAAAACAAGGAATATATGTTTACTCTCAAATGAATTTAGATAAATACGCAATACATAAAGCAGGATTTTAGCGGTGTAATCTTGGATGCTACAGTAACTCTTGAGTAAAAACTTCTGAAAGCCTAAAATACTTTTGCATCAACTAATTCATTGAGAAACCAGATGGAACTATCTAACAAACGTGTAGGCCGAGAAGCAACACATTCATCAGCAATTCATGATAAGAAATCAGTTTAAATGTTGTAGGACTGGAGGGATGATACACATTTTGATTAATTCTGTATTGCAAAGAGTTCACCAGATGCTAAAAAGAGGATGGAAACACCATATTTGGCATATAGAGTAGTGAAGTGTTACTATAAGATAATAATCAGCAGAGAGGGGCTCAAAAACTAGAGTTGGGGCATTGGGAAAAATGAAAATGTTGACCGCCCTGGAGAGAAAGACAAATTGAAGGAACGTAGACTGAGGGGAGATAAAAGCCTCCGGATAAGGAGGGCGGATAGAAGAAGGAAGAGTGGCAAGAGAGATGCAAAGTGACAGACGGAATGAAAGAGGGCCGAGGGGGAACGGAAAGGGATGGACCAAGAACTCCGAGGATGACCGTACTGTGCAGACCAACTGCATCAAATAGAGACTAAAGCTAAGCTCAGCTGAATTAAAACACAAAAAGACACATAATGAGAGGCTGGAAGACCAGGTTTCTATTGCCGTTAGTTGTCTGTGATGAATCACAGTCAATTTAATTATGCGATTAGCCAACAAATACACACACACACACACACGGCATAGTTTCTAATGATTATGTGTTGGTCAGCCATTAGACTTCACCATGACGGACTAATAGGACTCCCCATTATAGCCAGCTACTTTCTCACACACTGGCAAGCGGCTCCTTTACTTACTCTAAGATTTCCTCTGATTAGGGTGCCTGTCGGAGGCCCTGATGACTGACTAGAATATTATAGAGATCCATTATAGAGATTGTTTTTCTTCCTTTTACACAAACACACAAGTAATTAATGCATCCATTCGTATCCATCTGTCTACTCATCCGATGGCTATTCTTCCAACCATGATTACAGCATCAGTCAGTGAGGTCAGTCCAATATTGTCATTATTTATTGTTTGCAAATCTTACGTGTGTGTGTATTGAGTCGTAGAAAACTGCTTACTTTACATAAATGAGGTGATTCTGGCTTAGCAGCATCACAGTGATACAGTGCCTTTTAAACTCATGTAGCTGCAAAGCATTTTCAGTCAATTAAAGGCATGAGATTTCATAAACATACATAGGATTTAGGAATCTGAGTCTCGAGAACAAATGCTTCAATAAGCTCATTGGCAAACAAGGCACCTGTCTGTTTGCTTGTTATGACAGAAGTACTTCTGCTGTTAATCCCCTTGTTATGCATACAATGTTCTTTTTAATGTAACATTTAGTTTTAACATTTCATAAAGTCACCTCTACACTCGAATTTAGCAGGAGCATGTATGGTGGATAAACCCCTCGCAGCCATATCAAGTGAATTACAACATTACGAAAGCTCCTAGTCGTTTTCACTTGGAGACAATAATTGTTTGTTAACCGTTGCTGTTCCACAGGACGAAGCAACAGCCCGTCTATGCAGGCCTTTGACACAGTACAGACATCAGGAGGTTCAATGGCTTTCAGATTGATGACTGAATGTTGAGGCAGCGTTAATGTGTTACCAATATGTTATGGCATCATTACAATAAGGTGTTTTTTGTGTGTGTGATGAGTCAGATGTGCACTCAGGTGCTCTGGCTGGAGTCCCACCTTTTTGCCTCATTGTCTCTTTCTACTTCTCGTTATAATGTCAGTGTCCATTATAATGTGGCCTGGGCGCCTTTCACCAGCAACCAGTGTTCTGGGTCAGTAGCTGATTTCTTTTTCCCTCTTAGTAGCCCTTTTTCCTGTTTTATTGTATTTATCTTTCTTTTATTCAGCTCATCAAGCAGTTAGCTTTGGTAAGTGTGTATTGAGTCGTGGAAAACTGCTTACTTTACATAAATGAGGTGATTCTGGCTTAGCAGCATCACAGTGATACAGTACCTTTAAACTCCTTCTTATTGATCAAAGCATGTGGTCAAATAAGCATTCACTTAATCCCTCTGCAAACCAGTGGTTGTCCAATGGAAGCAAAGCAACATAACTGGATTTCTCCACGTAGTAAGATTAAGTGCATGTGAGAACATTCATTCAGATTTCTTTAATTTGGAGCTTAGTGTCTTTTTTTATTGCCTTTCCAAATAAAGGCAAGGTAAATGAAACCGTATGGGCCGGATTAAACAGTGAAACTTAAACTAGCTTTAACTTGCATAACAATATAACCATAGCTATTCTGCAATACAATATTAATGGTGCTCTTTGGTTTACATGTTTCCCAACACAAATCCTGTGATATGGCATGACTTTATTTCAATGATTATCCAGATATTATCCCATAAAAAGATACATCAAAGACTCAAAGAAATCGCATAACTATTCAACAGCAACATTTTTTCGAGATGGGACATAAATCTTTTCCTTTTGAAGGAAACAACATTTTTTGTGACAAACAGCTGAGCGGTTAAGACAGAGACAGAAAGACGGACACGAGACCGACAAAGACAGAGGTCTGGGACACCTTCTGCCAGAAAAATGTTTGCCAAGACCTTCTCCCTCAGCATGATGCTTGGCACCACGTCTGACTCCACAGTGATTACAAATGAAGACCCAGTGCTTGTTCGGTTCTCCTTGTTCCTGTGGTGCACGGCGTGGTAACTCTTCCAGGTTGTTGGCGTGTTCGCATCTTTGATTCTACTTGGTGCACAACGCTGATTCTACACTAATAGAGGCACTTTGACACAAATTAACATATTGTTCCAGTAATGTTCATCACGTTTTGGTGTATGTGGTTTGCAAACACGCTGGGTTTCCCTTCTTTTGTCCCTTATGACTCCTACTAGTTCATCAACGGGCTGTGTAAAGGGGCTTTTGTAAAGTCCAATGTGTTGCAGGTCATAAGACAGAGTGGGTCTGTAATTGGAAAATTAAGTGGTTTGAGTGTGACTGGGTGCATAATTAGATGTAGCAGGTCTGCACCATGCATGGCAGCCTATGGCGACCCAACGTATCAACGTTTGTGTGAATGGGTGAGGGTTGAAGTGTGGAGCACCTGGAATGATCGACAGTCTAACAATGCACTCTTTAGAATGTGCACAGGTGCACGTGTGTAGCTGTAGTTAAAATTGCTCACGTCTGTAGTTACTGCAGTTTTTTGGATACTAAACCGGATGCTATTATTCACACCATTATAAGAGTAAAAGTCGATGTCTGGCTTAAGTTACAGTGGCGTCTGGCTGAGTTCAGAAACGTGAAGATACACGTATAGAGTAAAGGACCTCACGTTATTGTTAATGGTGCAAACCCATATTTTTTGGGGTCATATCCAGAGTCATTGTAGAAATTCTGGACAGGGACATGAGATGTGATTACAGCTATATTTTGGAGTAGTTTGACATGCAATTTTTTTTTTATCCATCCAGATAAGCCCAGACTTGACATAATCTGCTGCACCTGTCTCCCCTTACCTTTTGATGTTATCCTTACCCCACACCAATAGAACTGTCAAGATTGTGCATTGCCATTTTTGCAAAACTTTGGCCTTAGAACAGTGCACAGCGCTCCATTGTTGAAAATTGAAGCCCTAAAAAAAAAGCACTCACTTGCCACTACATTAGTTACACTTCACATATTATGGTAATTCCCTTTTATGTGCATGTGTTTTAGTCATGTCCTATTATTCTTGAATTTCATCATAGTGAACTTAATTATTCTTTCTATAAAACGCACACACACGTTGGTAGCTACGAAAGCAGCAACTGGCCTTTAGATAAGAACAGTTTTCTTGCTTTTCCCTTTTGACATTAACGAGCTAACTCGGTTGAGGTGTGTGGTGTTGCGTCCACCTCTCGTTACTATAAATATTCAGCTTTGTTCTTCATATCGTATCATGTATCGTACAACTGCTTCATTTGCTTTCATTCTAAGACATTTTCACTGTGGTCTGCGTGTTTTGTATTGCGTAGTTTTTGTTCTTTGGCGTGAGTGACACGACAGTAACATTCTCATTTTTTTCATCCGTCCTGTTTTATGTACAGTAGTTATTGTTTGAGCAAAATCTCCTCGTTTATGGGATATGAAACTTAATTTCAAAGCGCCAGGGAGAGAGTTTATGGCTCATTGACGTCCTGTCACTGTGTTTATGACTCACTGTGCCCGTCACACCCCTAAACAGCCCGACTCCCTCAAGGGCATCTGGTCCAATCAATATAGACAGAACCAGAAATTATCCAGCAAGACGCATTCTGAGGTTTGCTGACAAATGGTTTGTTTAAATTCACGATGGTCACATTGGTTGGGGCTGAATCTGCATGCACCAGGTTGTTATATAACCAACAGCTATTATATTGCACACATCCAGTGTTCAAAGCAATATGTCTCTGCTCTGTGCTCTTTTTGTATCAGACCGGACAATGGACATCTCTGGAACCATTGGATTCTTATTCATATTGGCAAAGGCAATCAAATGTGCACAGCCTGCTCGTAATAATACAAACTCATATCCCTGGTGGGTTTCCCTTGATAATGAAATGTATTACAGGCAGAACACACTCTTAGACTATTGAGTGAAAGGCATTAGCTGAAACGTGTATGATATCATTTCATGTCGCTTTGAACGGAGTAAAATGTGGACTCACCAGCAGACACAACACATGTTTACACACCGTGCATTAATCCCTTCGTGAATCCCACTCTGAGCCTGCTGTGGCTGGCTATCATTGACAGAGAGGTGATTGTCGGAGCTGGTGGCTGAAGTAATGCACAGTGCAATGGCATTGTGACAACTGTGATAGCTTTGATTCCGGGAACTGCTCTCTCAGCCGAGGGAAAATTGGCCTCAGCTTAGCCTTGTCGTACAACGAAAAGCACTTAGTGGAAATGCTTACGAATAAAGACACAAAAGCAAAAGGTAAGCTGCTCCAATACAAGCTATTGAAAGGCTGGCAGTCTGCCATTTTGATTATCTAAATTCACCGCTAAGGAGCTATGAAATATGAGGGAACCCATCAAACGACATCCCTTTGGCCGCCAAAGGAGATGTAACCGTTTTGTGTTGGTCCAGTAATGAATAAGCTGCCTCTTGTCAATACGTTTTCTAAGCATTATGACCGAAGTGTGGGACAAGCTGACCACAATAGAGACCTGGCCCGCTGGAAGGAACGGTGCAAGCCGCCTTCACTCGATGTGGGACGTACACATTCAACGGTTGGAATGAACGGTTTAAGCTCATTGACAGCTTTTAAATTCAAATCAAATGTATTTGCGTACAGGCTAAACAATAATAAGCATGTTACATTTAACCATATTTTCTCTCTCGGAACATGAGGAACTGCAAATCTAATAGAACCCAAAGTCATGTCGATCCCGCTGTGAGTCGGGCCCTGAGCGCCGCTTTGTTTAAACTTTGACAGAAACGTCCCTCTTTCACCCCGATGGTCTTCAGGGGTTTTTCGCAGTATCTGAAGATGAGTCACTGTGCCCTGAGTTGTTCTTGTCATCATCTTTATCTTCAGGTCTTCCTCCTCCTCTGCTTTAATATGTTCTTGTTCCTCTTGACCATCTACAACAAAAATGAGGTCAGAACCTTTCGGTCATTGCTCACATGGAATTGGCCACTGCAGCAACAGGGTTAGTGGCTTTTGTATAGTTTTATCTCCATTACTGACTGTTTCATGTGAGAAAACCTTAATCTTAGTGGGGTTATGTGTGTTTTGTACAAGCCTCAGAGAAATCTTTGCACCAACAACAATCAATGAAAAATAAAATAGTCCAATGATCTCTGACCATTTAAGGGTCACTTCAGGAGAAGTAATAAATAGTTATGATAAGATAAACCTTTATTTATTCCCAGTGCGTATATTACATTATTGCAATACTGTTAGTACAGATCAATAGAGGGAGTGAAAGATTAGTTCTTTCTCATGCTATTGTTTGCCACAATGTTGACAGAAGAAAACATTGTCACAACTGTGATTCATTTGAAGACGTGAAATTTCTAAGATGACTGTCAAGCAAATCCAAAGCATGGAGGAAGACGTTTGCTTCATACTGTGCTTTCTGTTTGGATTTCAACTTGCCGTTATTATAGCACACACTTTAGGTAATATACAATTAAAAAGATCAACAAACCTTGATTACATATTTATACATCTCACACTTTTCCCTTATTGCACATCTAATTGAATGAAAACAGACAGTAATAAGTGATAGTGTGTTAAAGTGATGACATTATTAGGCCTCTGTTATAACAATCTTAAGGATTGTAAAACAATAAATAGGATAAGGTGCAGCTCAAAGCTACCACCCCCTACTTTCATTCCCATGGTCTCGCCACCTGGGGGGAAACCCATGGACTCGGGTGTGCTGCTACATGGGTGGCAGTGAGGGCACGGGGGGGGGTCTAGACGGACCAGACCTGGGCATCGGGTGCTGGCTGTGGGAACAAGTAGTGGCACCTCTCTGGAGGGGGGGGGGGGTGGAGCTGTGGAGCTATCTGTTAAATCTGGTGGGGCTTACCTCTACGCACAGGGCTTAGGGATGGACTCCATTCCTCTGTGTAGTGGCATCAAGGACAAATTGCTTGTGTGGTTGAATGTCAGATTATAGTTTTATGGCATTGCATCTATATATTTTGATTCTCCAGTTTCTCTTCATTCATCCCGGCCGCTCTCTCTCTTAGACGCGGTCTCTCCATCTCACCTTATCCATCGCTCTCTCTTTCTCTCAAAAACACACACATTCAATTTATTCCACCTTTCTCCTTCAGATATCTGTCATACTTCAGCCCGGCTTGGAAGGGCCACGACTGGGTAGAGTGGGAAGGTAATTGAATTTCTCTCCTAGAGTGACTCACATCAACACAGACAATTCAGACATAGCCAGGCGCAACGTAATAGACAGGAAGGGCATCACGTTGGCTTAGAGCTGCAATTAACTACACGGGGACACAGGCGCTTGAAGCTTGAAACCGGGGAAAATAAATGTGACGGCAATCTCTTCAATTTTACAGTCCATGTATTCATGGACTGATGTGTCATTAGAGCAGCTGCTCCTCAAGTGAGAGGAAATCACAGGGGGCTGCTTTTCAGGGCAAACAGGGTACGAAGAAATGACTTTACTCACTTTACTCAATGGTCAGGGGACAGTTTGTGGTTACATGGCCTGCACCAACCAGCAAAATGTGTCAAAGATGCCTCGTCGTTGAATGGTTGAAAACCTTCTCTAAGGTTAAAATGTGTGGTCAGAGCGTACGAGGAGAAGAGAGAAATGTCACTCAACTCTCATTCATAGCGGCGCCACATTCGGTGGGAATTTACATGCTGCCAATGACATGCACCTCACCTGTTGGTCCTTGAAACAACATCCGCTGTGCCTTTATTGGTACATGGATGGAAACCCTGATGCACTTATATTATGCCAAACAGACACAAAGCTGACAGTCTCTGACGCAAGCTTGTGGTGGAAACTTACTGGTAAACTGTCTGAAACACCAGAACTTCTGAGTCGACCGGGCTGGTGAACAGGGGACGCCGTACCCCGTGCTATTGCCTAAACATTGGGTGTGTGCTTGGGTTTATTGCTGCAGAGGTGGCACTTGTTAGACACTTCGACCACAGACCCCTCACGGCTGTTAATGTTTAACGCTCGGTTAACCAGGGTCCCATAAAATCTCTTCAAACAGGTGACATTGCTTCTCTCCCGCCTACCTGGTCGATGGGTAATGAGATTGATGGATGCCCAACCCGCCTGACACAGAGTACAAGTGAAAATGTGGCTTGGAGGTACTGAAGTAAGGTACAAGCACATCAAAATCATACTATAGCAAAGTACTTAGAAAATGTACTAAATTATTGCTAAATGTAATCTTTACTTAATGGTGCTTTATAAAGTGAGGAGATTGTCAGGTGGTCTTGGCTCTTGTTGCTTTTATTGAGGCGTTTCGTTATCTTACTTTGAGACAGAAATAATGGATTTTCTTGTAAACAAATTGACCCGAGCAGTCATCCATATTTTTGGCACAGTTTTTCAAAACCACTTCTTCATGACTTTTAGCTTTTGAAAGAACGTTGTTTTCTTACAGAGGCAGGTAGAACAGTTGAGACAAAGCAGTTATACTGGACATTCCACACTTTATTTGCACACTTCTTGCAGTGTCTTTAAAATCGCATTGCTGCTCTTAATCACTGTCTATTGTTTGCCATTCATTTGATGTAGCCATATTGATTTGTCCTGCGCCAAAAGAGAAATATAACTAGCTTTGATTAATGCGGCTCTGACAAAACATGGCACTGAACCTGAATCTCACAGACAGTGAATGGAAGGAATTCTGTTCAGCTAATGTGTTCATCCCATTAGTGCCTGAGCAATATCGTAACTTCTCAGACAGTCAATACTCCATCGATTGAGGCATTTTAAGGGGAATTTCAAGCAGATTAATCATCATATTTGATATGAATATACAAGCCGAGTGTTATTGCACTTGAATAAATGTCATCCATGGCAGTTATGGATGAAGTGGAGCAGGATCGAATATGCCATCTAGTTCTCATTGACTTTGTTAAAGTGAAGGCAAAAAACAACTGTTATCAACATTGAGTGGTAACGGCATTGATTACCATGTGCAATAAGAGTATTCTGAAGCTTTATTTATAACTGATTGGAAAATTGTTAATTTGTGTATAATTGTAAGCGCAGCTATTCCAATTATTTTCCCTCACATGGACAGGTATGGATATAATGCAGAGAAATAGAAATAATTGGACAATGTCAACATTCCCAAGAAAAAGCTTGACTTGGCAGGTCAACAAAAGCTGTGAAGTAATGAGGTTGCATCATCCATCTTCCTCTCTGCCCTCATTATGCATATTCATCAACCTGCCAATTGATTACAGCTACTGCTGCTTTGCTACTGCTGCCAAGATGAAGAATCATTAAGTTATAAATTCCTTTACAATGAATAGCTTGGTTAATATTTTATTCGGGTTGTATGTCAGTAAGTTGGAGGAACGGTATGATATCCAATTGTTAAGAGTTAGCAAAACTCACTTAAGTGACATTTTCCTTGAATACAAACAGAAACTTTGAGATTTCAAGTTCAGAACTGTGTTGTAATATTTGACATACCATCCTTTGGTAACTCCTCATATATCAGCTGCGTTTTTAATACATCAAAACCCAGTTCCAAACTTAGTGAACCATTTTAAACAGCCTTTGGAAGCAAAGGTCCGTCCCATAATGTGCTATAATGGTGCCCTCATGTCATCAAGGAATGGCATATATTTCTCCATAGCAGCGAGGAGTTATGGAAATATATTGCTGTGGGGTATTGTGGTTGTCTCAGCGGTGCCGAGCCCATTTATCATGATACTGCGACACCTGAGGGAAGGTGCTCTCTTGGAGATTCCAACAAGGAGGCCGTTGCCAGACAGTGTACACGTGTGTCTGCATGCATCTGGCCTCAAAGACCAGCTGGTATGTGCAAGTGCACGTATACAGATGACCACCAACATGCATCCACGTATAGGAGGACACAGGTGCAGCTCCTCGTATTTCCTCCCACGTGGACATTCAGTATTCACAAGAGTCGTTGTCTGACACACACACAGCGTTCAAAGTATGCACATATGTGTAAAGAAGGAACCAGAGCAGATCCGACAGGCAAGACGGAGGGAAACCCAGAGGGTATGAGAGGCTTTCTGAGATATGAGCTCATTCCATCTCAGTCCAGCAACTCGCTGACAGATGAGACATTTAGAGGGGAATAATGGGAGGGATGGAAAAAACAAAGTAAGAAAAGAATTGAATGAAGGAAAGTAGGAAAGAAAGAAAAGCAGTCATGGATAATGTAAAGTGTGCATGTTGGTGGCGGCAAACAAAAACAGCGAGGTCGGGACTCGCCATCGGGCGGAGAAGAAAATCAATATGCCGTCTCTCTTTTGAGTCTAATCAATAACATTCTGAGTGCCCATTATTGCAGGAAATGAGCGCCAATTAGTTTTCGAAGAGTTTTCAAATGTCAGCACATCTCAAATGTGGCCATCAAACATTAGAAATACCACTACTGCACACGGCCATCACTGAACTTTGATTAACAAACTTTGAGGAGATGGGAGATGGTTGGAGCGCTGGATAAAAGGTGACCGACCACCTGTTTGCTGACGGCTCGCTCAGCGTATAAGACCCTCTCGTCTCTGTTTCACATCGTTCCACGTCGCTCTACAAGACGTGGTGCCTCTGTGTTGTTTTCATTGGTATCATCCGTGAGGTAAACGATTGAATCATGCGCCTCAGATTGATTTTTGAAGGGAATGATGAGGTTTTTTTTTAATAGTTCTTTCTGGTGTGTTACAAATGTGTTATTGGATTAGATCTGCTGACTGAACCAATACAAGGTTATTGGAGTTAAGAAGTAAAATCCATAATTTCCATCAGTGTTTTGGAATTGCTGTTTTAACATGAATAAAAAATTAATTGAATACACAATCACCCAATTTGATCTCAGGAGAGATGGCGTCAGACTGTTTTAAAGTTTTTTTTTTGTTTTTTTTTTTATCAGCTAGAGACGACAAAGTGGCACCAGCAGCATACTGAGACATCATTTCCATCAAAATGATAATTCTCCCTTCAAAATGTTGCCTCTGAGGAAGGCAAGGTTGAGTCAACAAGCAGCTTGCCTGGTTATACATGATAAGACAAGCCTGTGAATGGGTAATGAGAGAAGTTTTACACCCTCGCCCTTTGCTCAGGTATTATTGGATTGTGTGTGTTGGGGCTAAAATTTTCATCAGACTACTAATCCCTACTCCTGCTGTTGTAAAAGGTAGAAGGTAGTGAATATGCAATTACTAGGTCTAGTCCCTTTGCAGTTAATCTCTTCTTCACTCTCCATGTCCAGGAAGTCACTGGCATGAGAAAAGATCAATAAAAGAACCACACGGGACTCCAGGAGAGGGGTTATATCAAACTACTTCTTAACTAATAAGACACCATTTAATACTCTGTTGGCGGTTCCTATCCACACGAGTGTTCAATTAAAAAAATGGAGCCTTAAGTAAGGACCATTTTCACGTAATTTAAAAAACGTTAAAAAAGTGTGTTTTATCATAGTGAAGGTTTACATGATTTGGTATTCACAGGATCCAATACATACTTTTGATTACTTTTCTATCACTGACTTCTGCAGAAAGTGTTTCATTATTTGTTTCTCGGATAGCTGCTTCCTGCAAGTCGGTTGGAGTCTAAAATCAGCCCATGAAGTGTTTTTTAACCTTATTCGTGAGAGACATGAGTCTGTCAGCTTGTGTGATGTCGGGTTCTGTGAAATGGCCCAAATCTTCTATTTAGGGATAGAATATTGATAGCCTTGTATCTGGAGTCTCATCTCAATTTAAATAATATAGTCTAAATAACCAGTCCCTTTTTAAAGTATTTTCCTCAAGGGTTAAGCGTTAAAGTGAAGATGACGTTTTGACTCAATTTAAATTATAGACAATATTACACCTAGTTTAGTCTAAAAATAAATTAGTTTGAGGCAATAGATCAACCAAATCAAATGTATATATTGCCAGTTCCTACATCATGGAAGGATTCAGTTTGCTGTACTGCTGACATTCTGAAGGAAATGCAAGCCCTTCATGCCCTCCATCACAAGAGTATTGATTTTATGTCTAGTCACGGATAAACTTGGGTCTGGACCTAAAGCTACACATCACATTGTTTTCATGCTAAGAACATTCATGTCCGACATGGGGCCACATGTGGGGATGAGTTGGCCCTCCTGAGCCAACAAACAAACAAACCACAAATAAACCTGCAGGGCATAGGTCAACCCCCCATTGCTTGTTCCAATCTGTGCGTGTGTATGTTTTCATTTGAGATGACTCATAAACTGCCGTAATAATACATAGAATGTTAATCCCAGCCTGTATAAACACAAGCTATAAAACGTGTCCACATTACTTGTTATTGCATCACCTGCATACGAAAACAGCAGATGTACAGTATACATCTGAAGGATATGTGAGAAACAATATTTGGTGGTGGTTTAAAATACTTAAGTGCGACATTTCATTTTTATTTTATATTCGCCAGAGCATTGCCAATTTACCTCCTCTGGCAAAATGAAATAGAAACCGGTCGAGTCAAGGTATGTAATTACTGAATTACTATCCAATCATTGACTTTCTCTACAGGAATAGACAGCCAATTGACAAGACAATTCATGAGGTTTTCATGGCCTAGCACCCACAGTGGTGATAAGACATTGACTGTGAAACACAATGTTGACACATTGGTGGCTATCGATAACAACTCATCCAGTCGCTGTCACAGCGGCGTGCTTCACCCGTGGGTGTTGCAGTGTTACTAAGCATATATTTGGCAGGCTCTAAAGATGAATTTTTCATCTCTATCATGTTGGCCGATGTCTGTCCAAAACTTGATGAATCTCTCATTTTGTCTTCTTGGGTACCCTTTGAGAGAGAGAGCGTGAGATTGCCCTGAGCAGCAGGGTGACTTGGGTCCGGAGTTGGATCGGGGTGGTCGTTCAACAAGAGGATCGGTGGTTGGATCCCGGCCTGGTCCAGCTAGTTGAGTCCGTGGTCCAGACAGTTAACCCCAAATTGAATGGATGAGAATAATGAGGGTCCCGATGGGTCGATGGCACCTTGCATGCTATGCTTTGTATAGATGTATATAAATCCATTTACCACGTAACCACTGGTGATATTCCCCAAAAACCTCTTTTGTGAGGTCAGAGTGACATTTGACCAAGTGTAACATAAGCTTTCTTGGGCTGCTGACAACATTGTGCCTCTGGGCCACAGCTGTCGCTGCCGTGGGGGCATAACAATGTGCAAAAAAGCAGCTAAAGGAAGGCGCAAGCTGCATGAAAGAATGAGGCGTGCAGGATTCAACTCAAGCTGGTGTGTAACCACAGCCATCCGTCCCCTCTGATCTATCATTGGCTGACATGCTGCGATGACCTTAACTTGCATTATCTGCCATCATTTCACCATAAACCACAGATTAATGACTCCAGTGAATGCCAGGGCCTTAAAAATCTTGTCTTCTTTTTCTCTCTGTCATCCTGTCCTTCCCTCTCTCGCTCCCTTTTTTCAACGGATTTCACCCCACAGCACATCATCACTTGTTCCCTCTCCCCAGCCTTCTCTTCCGCTTGCTCGCTGTTTAACAGCGGAGAAGGTCAGAGTCGTTAGTGGCATGGTAATAGATGATGTAAATTAGAAAGCCAGATTTAGAGGAGATTAAAATGTGAAGTCGGGTTATAATGTGTCTAATCCATTCACAGCATCAGGTGCATATGCAGCATGTGCATCATATTTAAATAGTTAAGTAAAATAACTTATATTATATAGGTATATCTATGATTTCATCTGAAAACTGTATTAAACTGAAGACGGCACTTTTAGATCTCTTGGAGCATGTTACCATTGTCCTCTTTGATTGATAAACTATGAAATAAAGAATCGGGTTGTTTACAATATAGGACGTGATCACCATTAATGGGTGAACCATCAACTAATTTAAATACATTTTTGATTAGAAAAAATATTTTAGACACGGTATACGGTACATTACATCACTGTGAACAACCCTACCGGTACTGATGATGATTAGTTGTATGCTATACACAATATTTAAACAACCGGTCTTATGTCAAAATATAGAAGTCTCTTAAAATGAGCGAGGGAAGAAGCCTATAAAACCAGGAAGGGATCAAAGTATAACATGACGACAGCCAGCACATGGCAGCTACAAGAGGTTAAATCTCTCACACATACTTCAGGTCATGAATAAACTAGTCAGCCTCTGTTTGTTCAAAGTTTTCAACTTTATTAGTACAGTGCCTTTAGTGGAGTAGAAGAGGAAATGGTTTGACAACGAGTGATGCATAACAGAATGGGGGCACATGCTTCCACACGCTTTATTAGTTATTTTTGGTACTTATATGAGGGGTATAGCAAGTTTGCATGTAATCATGGAAAAAAGCAATGCTTTGCTTGGAAAGTGCATGTATAGTAAGACTCATACATAAAAAATAGTAATAAAAAAGAGTAAAAATGTATTTCAAAGGTTTCACAGGGAATGAATGTTACGAAAAGACCAATCTTTAGCTACTGAGGTGGACTTTGCAGTACAATGCTCCACTTCATCATTTGGGGGAAAAGCTTTTGAATTTCACTTTGCAGAGGAAAATTGACCTATGAAAACGTTGCTGTCGGTCTTGTTCAGTGCTCAAATCCGTGATTGGTACAATTTTTATCTGTCGCTGTCTTTCCAACTGAGGAGATTTGTAGGTGCTCGGCCGAGTGATGAAAACCCTCAGACTTCTTAACTCCTAAAGAGGCTTTTAGGACACAGAAGAAATGTTTAAACGTACTGTATTAAAATCTATCAATCTAATCAATGTAGACCAGATTAAAAGATGTCCGTCTCTTTTTCCTCCCCGTTTCACTTGGCCTGCCACGTTCATGTATTCTCATGTTTTCTGTTAAGTCGAAGCAAACATCAGCTTTGTTCCTAAACCTCATCGACACAGGCGTTCTCTTGTTTGGTGCTAATTGACACGTGTTCTGCCGATCCTTCAGTCTGCGGCTCCATGTTTAACCTTGATTAATGGCGGACAAAGACAGAGTGCCATTACATGCCTATTGACTTTAGCATCAGGCAGGCTTCAGCGTCCTCGGTTAAAACTAATTTAGAGTAATTAGCGCTGATGGAAGGGCAGACAGACGAGAGGAACAAAACACTGAGTGGTTCCAAGGACATGCAGTTTTATTTTTATTTATCTACTTTTTGTTCTTGAAAAATTCTAATGGGTTTCTTGGAGTGCTGGGAAGTTTAAATGTTTGTTCTAATGGATTTTGTGGTTGGACAGAGGACAGAGGAGTAAAATGCTATTGTGTGTGTGTGTGTGCAAGTGATGTGTGTATGTCCACTTGTATTTCTGTACTTTACAAGTATTCCCTGCAGACACAGGCAGACTATTGAGATTCTCCAAGATTTAGGCACCATGGGAAATATAGTGAACCCCTGAGGAATTATGAACATAATGGGCACCATCAATCACTGACTGTAGGGCATCATTGGGCAGTTTCACATATTCCCCTTTTGTATTCATCTTTTTGGTTCAAAGTAGAACTTCAAAGCCTCATCCCAACCGGTCACAATTTCCTCTTTGGCAAGTTTTTCTCATTCTGACATTACAACTTCTTTTAGCAAAAGCTGAAATAGCTGCAAACTGCCTGTGAGTTCACCTGTTGCTTGTTGTTGTTTTTTTTGCCTCTGCACCAACGACTGGATACCAACACAGCCGGATAAGTCCTATAATACATGGAATACAACGGATTAGTACAGACTATAGCCAAGACTCTAATTCTTTTAACAGTGTGAAGCATTTATACATTTGTTTGTGGCAAGTACAAAAAAATTATGCAATGGATATTCCCAGTCAAGAAAGTTTTTTTTTTTTTTTAGCTGTAAAAATGACAGTACTTATGTTTCAACCTCTTGGGTTTAAAGAGCATTAAGCGTCTTAACCAAAGTTCCCGACCAATGAAGGAAACACATTCACCCTACCGTGTATTATTGTGTTTGTCAATTACATTTTACAAAGTGAAGTATTAATATCACACTGGTTTAGATGAAGCCAAAATACTTTGTGGATATAATGCTCTAAAAAGCAGATTACTACAATGGAACTGTAAATAACTCATTGCTATAGCTGATTATAACTAAATCAAAGACCAATGACTACTTTGCAACAAACCCTCTCTCTTTTTCACTTTCTCTATTAACTCCCTTTATCCACCAGATTATCTATTATTTTGTGAATTAGACTTATTACCTCTTTATTAGCTACTGGGACATGCCAGATCTGTGGCTTATGAATTAAATACTTGCTTGACATTGATAAATACTTAACACGATGGCCAAGTCCCAGAAATTAATCTCCATTTAGAAGGATTGTCTCCGATTCATTAATCCATCTAATTACTAGAAATCTCACAAAATATCTTGCTCCTGATTTATCTCATTCAATCTCTTTTTCCCTCGCTCTCCTCACTAAACCCTACTTCCCCTTTCTCGATTCCCCCTCTCTTCAGACTCGGATCTCTACATAATAGATGAGTCCGTATAAAGAGACAGAATAAAGGCTCTTAGCGGTTTGATGTATCTTGTATATTATCAAATTATATTTCTTATCAATTTACATCCCTATTTTGCCCCACAGGCAATCGGCAGCAAAGGCTAAACACCATTGTGTAATTGTTAACAATGATTTACATATTCATATTCATATTGATTTACTTTGAGTTTTTTTGCAGCCAGAGTCTGCAGATCTGCTTGATGTTGTGTTTTCTCTCTTAAATGCATCAGTTTTAAAGATTTTTTCAGGCTTATGCAAAGCTTTCATACGCAACATTTCTTATATATCAAACATAATAACATATTTGAAACACAAAAACAAAAATCTCACACAATTATGCTTAGAGATCAAATTTGGTCAGTTATGTGTAGACATTGTAAATGAATTGAGCTCAAAATGAACCCTCGTCTGAAGGCTCCTGACTAATAAAGGCTGCACGTCCACCAACAATCAGCCATCTGGCTGCTGGACAGTAAGATCGCAGTGGGATTGTAACCATAAGATCCAGATTATGATGTGTGAAACATCAATGGAGTGGAGTCTGGGTTCCCAGTGGGCACTGGGCGGGACCCTTGCTGCTGGACAGGCCGTTTCTGTTATTTTAGTGCAATAACGTGGAGCTAAAGTTCTGGGAACAGCAAGGATTTCACTGCTTTTTAAAAGTCTGCCTCCTCCAGCAAGAGGAACGTGGTACTGCGGGACGTGGAATATTGCAACCTGACACCTAAACCTGCCAAGAAAATGTAATTTTAGAAAAAAGGACTCATCTTCTTCAGGCAGTTGCTCCCTGCTGTCAACAAGCATTTTGATCTTTTTGAGGTAGTGACTCACTTCACTAATCTCTTTCTGCACTACCTCCCTGCACACACAGCTTGAAACGTAACTAACCTCAATTCTACAGATGTATATAATAATATATATATGCACTGATTGTAAGTCTCTTTGAATAGAAGCGTCAGCTAAATGACATTTAATGTCATTTAATGGTAAATCTGAGTCCACAAACCAAACAGAGTGACGGGTAAACAAGTAACTGAAGTGTTCATGGGCCACGGCACTGGTGTTTTTTTTTTTTGTAGGACTGAGGCTCTGTTATTATATTATTGGGTAGCAGCAGGGGGCTTAAATAATTTGGTGTGTAACGGGTTAAGAAAGTGGGAGGTGTGGATTGGTGGTCTACAAAATAAAAAGAAGTGAAGGGATAATTTAAAAGTGATGTGTGAATGGCTTTGGAAAAGGGAAAAATACTACCACAGGTATGTTCTGCATATACATATTATTGTAGGACACATTTACTGGGAACTTCAGTTCAATACTTGTCAAGGCTTGATGGGAATGAGAATTATATGTTCAGCATGTTACTGACCAACATGTATTGTTCAACACATTACATTTTCAATCAAAGTATGTCTTCCTTTCAACTTCTAACCACGTTCCAGTGAATTCTTTGTTTTCCACTTCTTGATTATTTGACTTGCGTACTACTTTTACTACATATAGCTCACTTTACTTCTCTTCAATCAACAGCCACTTCTTAATGTCTTTGAAAAAAAACATATCGCTGAAAAGTACACTCGGCTGTTGCCTTTGCTGTTATTCACACATTTGCAAATCATGATGAATTAGTCTTTAGGAATTTAAACCGCTTAAGCAATGTTATTTCAATACATTAACATACATTCTGATAAGCCTCTGGCTTCCATTTGTGAAGGGGGTCCGGTGCTAGTTGGAAACGATGTAATAAATTCCAATGTGGGGAATAATGGTGCTGTTTGCTGTTCATTGTTCACAGTTGTGTTCTGTCTTCGTCGTTGCTAGGCAACGTGTAGTTTCTTCATCTCGGCAGGCTGATGTTGGGCAGAAAGGTGTTACATATTTGCAACACTTGCTTTTCAAGCAGCACAAACAGGCCAAATTCTCCCGGTCACCGGATCCGTCAGCCACATTAGCATTTCTCCTGCAAGAGGTGCAATAGAACATGAAGCACTGCACTGCAGGACCAAAGTATCTCCACTCCTGTGAGAACATTATAAATCTAAACTATGGTAATAGAGTGCCACCCTCTCAGGCCTGAAAATGACTGATTGTGTGTCAGTATTTCTTCCCCGTTCTCTTCAAGATATTTTGGCTTGAAGTGTAAATAATTAATTCCCCTATTTAAAGAGCGTCATGTTTGATTTATAACCATAAATGGTGCAGCGAGGTGACTGCGTAGGAGTGGGATTCACTTCTGAATGACAAAAACACCTTTATTCTGAAACTGGTAAAAATAAAATGGAAAAGGAGCTGTGGAGAAATGTGAAAAACGTTATTTGACAATGGTAAAAATAAATATGTAAACTTAACTTTTAGACAGTCCTATACACAAAAGCTGAGCTATTTTAAGAATCCGAAGAGGCTACTGTAAGTGACATGATTTCCGGCGATGTTTGGAGAGATTTACAGTTTCATATCACTTTACAGAAAAACGTTATCACAGTATAATCTGTCAACCACTCTGTCGGGTTAAATCAGTGCGTTGTGCTCTGTAAAAGTGTCCTATAAGAAGACGGGAAAGGAGTTTTTTAGACCTTTGTCATCCCCGAAATCAATAGAAACCAGTCATGGAGTTCATGCCCACTGTGGGGATGTTGTTGGGAAGCTGCGCCGCCCCCCCACTCTAATCCTATCTGCTCCTTAAACTATTTCCACAGTGAAATGGGATGCTTTCCTGTGTTCTTTTGCTCTTTCCCTCTTGTTTCTTCTCTCTACAGTTGACGATTCCTTCAGTTCTGTTATTTTTCTCGTTCTTGTCTTTGTCTTTTTCTTCTTTAAGAACATTTGCCAAACATGATGCGTCTCTGCAAGTCTGTCCAGAGAACAACATGAATCACTGAAGGTCAACTCTTATCTCTCTCTTTCTCTGTCTGCTCTCTGTTCTCACATCCAGTGCCTACACACACACACACACACACACACACACACACACACACACACACACGATGTGTTCAGATTATGACTAGTTTCAGACATGAGCTTTGAAGGCGGGCTTTCTTTCATCCCAGCATTGACTCATGTTCCATTTTCATAATTTGGTAATTTTATAAATATGTAATGCCTTCATTTTGACCTGACTAATATGATCCGCCCCCCCCCCCCCAACCTCCGTGCAAACATATTATTGAAGGAAAAGGAGAGATTAATAACAAAAAACACTTGATTCCTAATATTTTCCAAGCAAGGCATATTCACCTTTTTACTATATTCCGATGATTAAGTTAAATATTTAATCCGTTCCCATATTGTAGTGTTTTTGCCTACTGGAAAGCTCTACCTGATATAGAATAAAGGGACCAAAGCCCACTAAAGTTACTCATCCAGGTGGTGACAACACAGCCCAGGACAACATGTGAAGAACTGGGGGCCCCAGAGGCCTCCGTTAAGGTCATTGTGCACGGCTCAGCAATAAGAAAGAGACTGGCCACAGATTGTGTCCATGGGAGAGTTTCAAAAAGAAGCCTCTGCCATCAGCCATCTGAAGGAGAGCGTCCATCGGTTTGTGACCCCAAGCTCACTTGGGTCATGCTACAATAAACAGGACAATAACACAACAGACGCCATCATTTAGGCTGTGGAAAAATGTTTTTAACTTTGACAACATTTAATCCTTTGCCTGAATGGCCAAATAACACCACAGTTGTTGCTGGATCGTCCCGCAGAGTTCACCCAAAGGAGCAGAAAGAAGTTTTGGGAATGAAGTCAAAGCCATCAAACAGACTTTAAATGTGTCGGACGGATGAGGAACCCTGGTGTCAAAACCAGGCAAAAGCAAAAGGCTGCAGTGTGAGAATGAGGGGTGGCGGCTAAATGGCCGCGACGCCACCACATGTGTGCGTCTCTGTCTCTTCGCCCCCTGTGCATCTCTTTGAGTCTCTCCTTTTGTGTCCGTCCCTGGTTATCAGCCAGGGCCCAGGCCCGGGACCGCCCACCGAGAGGTGCCCATGGGGCTCCGACTGCCCGACTCTCCTTTGCCTCTGTTCTTTCTGCTCCAGATTGAACACCATCAGGGGGTGAGATTCCATGTGATAAAATGTCGTCTCATCCCAAGAAAAGCCCGTGCACGCATTTACACGTGTTACACATGTTCAAACCCGTGCTCGATCACGAGGAAAACAACGTTCTCACAGAGTATTTTACATGCAGGTCATCACACCAAGATTTTACGCACTGGCTGCATGAACAACACTCATCATGATGATTGTGTTTCCGTGAGCTATAGAAGCGGATCTATGAATTGTGTGTGTGCAGCGACTTAATGTGAACGACGCCGGAACCTAATACAACACGTGTGTATGTCCAGTGCCGGTCTTGGTTTGTGTTCATCTCTGTGTGTGTAAACTGACACCCCTGTCTAATGAAGATGTCAACATGTGGTTGGCAGTGGAGAGTTGTTCATGTGTGGGAACATCCAATCGCCTGCTATTTTGAGCTTTATCAAACATAACATTTAACAGTAACTATGAATAGTTTGTTTTTGCAAAACGTATGGCAATAATGGCTCTGAGACTGTGCACAAAGAAATATAATATATCAACTTTGTGTGCCGTGTATATATACAATTTAACGCACACACACACACAAATACACACACCAACACCCATTCATTCTCTCTCACACACACAAACGCGTATGCACAAATGCGCAAACACACACACACATAAAAAAATGTGTTGTACAGTGACTGTAGCTAGGTGAAAACAGATTAACACCCAACTGTTACCCTGGTGTTGTGTTGAATAACCTTGTGTGTGTGTGTGTGTGTGTGTGCACATGATATTTGTGCTGTTTGTGCATTAGTTATTACATATGCTGTGTATTACATATGTGGTTTCTTTGTGTTTATGCAAGCGTCTATATGAATCTAATTTGTAGTTGTGTTGGGGAGATTTGGGAAGTTATTCACAGCTTCTTTCACACTATAATATTGAAAAAAGGGGATCTGCTTTCTTAGACATCTATTCCTTACGTCATTTTGGTTTAGAAGTTATATGTAACATTAACTGATAAGATGTTTATCAGAAATGTTTGCCTTGTCTTCAGCGATATTCTTCTCTCAAAGTGATCGTTGGTCACGTTTTAGAATTAAAACCTAACTAACTATTTAAATGTAGTTTTGGCAAATCTCCTGATGGATAAAAGTTCATTAAAAGCTGATGAATACAACTGAAATGTCGCTTGTTGTTCCCAGGGTTTTATTCTTAAGTAGCAGAAGCAGCAGTGATGGTAGTGTGCTGAGCCATTGGGTCTCTGGAGAGTTTGCTTCTTCTGCCAGACGGAAGCAAATTGAAATTATATTCTTCCTTAAGTTCAGATTTGTTACTTAAGCATCTGGGGGCCTCTTACGGAGCAGCGCATCGGTGCAAAGTGAGACAACGGCTCTTCAAATTGGTAGTTAGAGGAAACGGGTCACCTGGCAGTCACCACCACACGGATCCCACTGGTTAGATAGCTCTGGCACTTTGTTCCTTTGTGAATGATCAATACCAGCACACACACACACACACACACACACACAGTGCTAATTGGCACAAGACGTACATGTACTATATATTGTTGGCAACTTGTTGCCGAATTAAATTGGCTCTTGAATATGAATTCAAACCTGCTTCTACTTCTTTGTACAAAGGTGTATGCTGTAACACTAGATTGTGCACATATGTTCACGTGTATATCATTAAGTGATATGTGCAGCATCGGTACAACAGTTCATACTTTTAATGAATATACAGCAGCTCCACTGGGGAGGGACAGATTTCTGATTATTTCAATACTGAGTAAAAGTCTCAACCAACCAACCTTATTCTTTTTCTTCTGGTTAGTCATTTCTGACTCATGAGATGGTTAATTCTTTGTATGTGTCTGTACATTTGACCTTTTTGTAGACGAAATGTGCAACAAAAAAAAGATTTGATTAGTTTTAAATGATCAAAACATTTAACATATTCATGAAATGTTAGAGTGAAATGTAACCATCAGGTTTGGTTTCTTGTTGTTGGCAGGTTTGCTTGGTTTTTCCTTCTTTTTTTTTTAGAGTAACTTTGGAAAACAACTGTGGGGAAAATGAAGTAAGAAAATTCTCTGAAGTCAACTTTTTGAGCCCGAAAATAATGATCTCTCACACTGAGAAGCTTTTTTTCTCTCAAAAAGGTCCCCAGTCATATCAAAGAGAATGACTCACCGTCACAATTCAAATCAAAAGACAAGTCAAAAGATGCTCCATCTTTTATGATAAACGCGCCTTAATTTGGCCTGTACTCAACACACGTTTTGTTCACTGATGTGTTTTAGTGCCGTGAAAGTTTTAATTGGATTTGTCGCCGTGTGTCAGAATCTGAACGTATTGATCCTGGTGGGATCCACTGCAACTCAACTTTAATGACCTCGTTTCTTCCGTCGCAACACAATATAAAGACGGGCATATCTCTCTCTTCAGTAAGAAGCTAATGATGTGTGTGACTGTGTTAGAACCGACAATGCCGCTTACTCTGAGTGGTCGAGGGCTTTTACTCACCTTATTTTCCTCTGCTTCTGCTGTAACGTTAAGGACTTAAAACACAGCACGTTTTTGCCAACAAATCATTTCTCCGCTGGTAAACATGCACTACTATTCTAGATTCTAGATATCGCCTTATAGCTCGAAGCAATGCTGTATCCCAAAAACTTCACAACAATATCAGGGAGCATTAAAGATTATTTCTGACAATTTGCTTGTGGAAATACGAGCAGTAGTCTGCTCCTTAATGAACACGATCACACACATATTTTAAAGCTGCCATTTAAAGTGGTTAATTTGGTATAAAGTTATCATTAACATGTAGGCTTGTATTGAGTATTATATCTTCTTTTCATTTTTTAATGCCTCTGTATCCATGTTTAAGGCTGTAATGAAGTGAACATTTTTCATAATGCTCACAAGTTAGCATGCATTAAAAACCTAGTAAATATACATAGTAAAGAACATAGTAGAAAAGTAAGATGAAGTGTGAAGTGAATCTCTGGGGTTTTAAGTGGAAAAACGTTGAATGAGCAATAGGACAAACATGTACAAACATCTGGCCACCTATCTGTAGTCGAAAGTGGGGGTGCAAGAATGGTGGCAGACATGGGAGGCATGAAAATGAATTAACACCTTAAAACACCATTTCCTCTAATACAAAGCTCTGGACAATTATAGCTTAGTTGTTGTTGTTTTTTTTTAGCACATAGCAGTTTTTACATTATTTTGTGGGACTGTGATGGTGGACCTCTGTGGTATCAGGGTGCATTTTAAATGAATAGAATTCTAACGCAGTGAACGTGTTCACAAAGAAACTGTGCCGCTAGATTTTGGTTCCATTTACAGGCACTTCTGTTGCTTCTGTCCTCTAGGGCGAGGTTTAGCACCAACACACACACACACACACACACACACACACGCATTTCCAGGAGGAGCTCAGATACAGCGCTAGCAATCGATCCATACTTGACAACTTAAGCGCTGATCGTCTGGCGGCCTATAAGCAATGGTTCTTGACCCTCTCCAATGAGGGGGCCGTATTGAGGTAGCCTTCAATTTCAGGGGTACCAAAAATATCAATCACAGCTACTACATACCTCAGTCGGTGGAGTTGTCTAGAAACAAGTAGTGTTGTTGGTTCAATCCTCTGCCCCTCAATCCACATTTAATAAACCTTAAAAAAATGATTAGGATATCACTTTTTAATTGAATCCCTTTCTTCAAAAATGTGTTACATCAATTCATGGATATTCATAAAATTTGATGTACAACTTCATGAATTTGTGAAATATCAATTATCTGTGTAATACAACAAACAAGCTGTTGTCATATGGCCCTAGCTTTGAATGGTAAAAACACGGCTAAAATGTACTTCCACAAACATGGTGAACGAGTCTATATGAATTGTAGAGAGCGGTGTGTTGAGCTGCATTTCTTCTTATAATGACAAGCTGCAGCAGTAACTGAGTGTGATGTGTGTCCCGGTGATGAACGGCCCCCAGGGCAACACAAGAAGTCCATCTGGGAAGGAATCTGAAAGAGGAAGTAGATAACAGAGATTGAGGAGACATAATAAGTTCCTGTTTCATTTATTTTCATCCATCATATAAAATACACTATTGGTTTCTTAAATAAGAAATCGGCAATTAATTTTTTTCAGCTTTTATTGCCAACAACAAGGGCAAAAAACACCAACGTATTCACATAAATCAAGAAAAACGTTTTGGCTCCTGAAATTGAAAATAAAAAGGAAAAAATAGTTTCAGTTGAATCTTCATTCTGACTCTTTTTATTGGCTTTTCTTTCCTCTCTGTGTCTTTTCCTCTGCAATCTTCTCCACACACACACACACACACACACACACACACACACTTTTCTACCGCTCGTTCAAAAACTGGGATCCAAAGCATTAAGCATTTCCAGTTAATGACAGTCGTCATTTGATGTTCCGTTAGGTCATCAGTGTGTTCAGTGTCACAGTGATTTCAATGCTAATCTGCGTGTGTACCTCTGAGATGCTGTGCATGCATATTCTCTCTGCTGCTCTCGCTCACTGATTGGTAAACAGCTCAGTGTTTTGCTTACATGAAGATGAAAGGGAATATTGAATTCTTGCATATCTGTGGAATATATGACACACGAGGCAAGTGAAATCAAAGGAAACATGGATCCATGCATTACTGAATCGTTAACTCAATACTAAAAAGCAAGCAATGAATTGTAACTTATTTTTCCACTAAATTTGTGTTATTCTGTCAGCACTGAAGGATGTTCAGTTATTTTTTCTTAGGGCTCAGGCAAGACTAAAAAAAGTGACCACATCAGTTATGGCGGACCGTGAGTTTCACGTCATAAAACATTAAACAATTCATAACAATTTAAAGTTTTTATACCACTGAATGGAAAAAGCCTCCCAGATATGTGCTGACATGAAAGAAGCCTACAGACATAGTGACGTACAGTAAGGTGAGTCAGAACATAACAACTGCACATTCTCACATTCAGGTTCCTGGCCAAGTGTTTTTGAAGAGTGACAATTAAATTCAGTCGCTTTAGACCTCAAGCACTTCTTCTGATAAGAGACGAGGCAAAGGGAAACATCTTTTTGAAGAATGAAGTTCCTTCTCAAGTAGTTTTTTCAGTGACTTGAAGCATCATCTGCCGAGGAGCATTGAAGCTCTGCTGACGTCTCGTGCTCCACAAATGTCACACTGAGAGGATGCGTCCACGGAGGATCATTTATCTGCCATTAGTCACATTTTTCTCATGGAGAATGTCTGATTAGGAATATTGTCCAATTTCTTTACTTGTGGTCATTCAAATGTACCTGATACATGGTTTGTCCTTTGATGGCTGATGCTTTGTAAGTGTTATTGTGGCATTGAATGGAACATTGCGATGCTTTTCCGTCAGCTTGTTCCAACATCAGAGTCCATCAATGAATTTGGCGTCACGTGGGTCGATAGACAATTCATCATACAGAATACGCCTTATTAAGACAGTGAGCCCCAGAAATCCAATGTTACTACATACAAGTAATGGTTGTCAGAACTCTTGTCGTCCAAACGGATCACTCATCCGCTGAACAATAGCAGAGCAACGACATAATTTAACACCATGTCAGATCAGCTAAAATATCATCAGCTATAGTAGAGATGCAAATGACACAACTCCTCTTATCAGATACACAACAGCTGCATGTGTGCAGGCTTCCTTTGCAGGGGGAAGAGTTGAGAAATGACAACACAACCAGCTGGGCCTAGTTAGTGCGGCCTGTCCGGCTGTCAAACATCCATCTTTGTAAATATCTGTCGCTTGTCTTTATTTTTCACTCCATACTTCTTGGCTGCCACGCTGCATTTTCATCTACTCGTGTGTCCGTCTGAGCGTTCAACCCATCAGCCCGTTTCCTTCCATCCATCAAACAACACAAATCTCTAAAACTAACGACATGATGCAGTTTTGAACAACCATCCGTCAAGATCGCAGTGTACTGAACTCCATCTATTCTTTTATTTTTAATTAAATTAAAGGAAATATATTAGTATTAAGGGAGGGAAATATTAAATAGAGTGAAGCAGCTGAAATTGGGACGGGCCTCCTAGAGACGAAAGTAGGTCATTTACGTCACTTTGTGATGACGGGTTGTGTGTTGCCACGGGGCGCTCTGTCTTATCCCCCTGGAAAGAGTGACAGTGACACAGGAAGAGGGACTGTCACCAACGTCACTCCTCTCCTGCCCTCCTGTGTGTGTGTGTGTGTGTGTGCACATTCGATGAACATGTATGTGTTTTCTATCCCTTGATTTTGTGTGTCATACGGACCAGGCGTGTGTGTGTGTGTGTTGTCATATCTCCGTGCTAAGCTGGGTGCACAGTGACAGTTGTGAACCGTCCCCAAGGACACGCATGCAGAGACCAGCATTCTTTATTCCCAGCATACTCTCCTTCATCGTGGCTACTCGTGCAGCTTGGACACGCTTTTCTTTTTGATTGTGGTGCAGTTTAGTTTTTGAATGAACTCTGAGAGTTCAAATAGTAGGGTTTTTAACACCGATCAAATGAAAAAAGAAAATGTTTTATCCCAATTACTTTGACAGGTCTGCAGCCTACTCATGCCAGTTGTTTCCAGAATTGAGATCCAAATATCATAGACTACATAAATAGAACCAAACATGACCAGGTTACAGTGTAGAGCCATTTGATTAAACAGTAAAGCAATTTAATTAATTTTATCAACGCTATGCAGGAGAAGTGCTAATTTATTTCTCTTCCTATTATTCATGCCAAACTTCTTGTTTCAGAATATTTGTTCTCCCCACTCAGTGCGAGTGAAAACCATTTGCCTTTTTCTCTTACTCGACGGCATTGAGAGTGATTCATCTGCTGGCTTTATTCACCTCTGTAAGTAGTGTAATGGATACGTATTACTTGGATTCCATGACTCTCACAAAAAGGAAACCGCTTTGCTCAGTATTTTTAGGTGTAATAGCTGGATGCCATGCAGTCTAAGGTGATAAATATTGTTTAACAGTAGTAAACAAAAAGAAACACCATTAGAGGTGATTGTGTCGCTGTTGTAATCTACAGATGGATGCTGCTCAGTCTGTTTCCCGTGCTTTAAATGCAACAGAATGTAGTAAACTTACTGTTGACATCACTATTTTCCCTGTGATAATGCTACTTTATGATCAACACATCCATGTTTAAATCATAGAAATAATTAAAACCTTGCTGTCAAATAAAGAAATACTCCAATGACCAGTCACTGTGTAGAGAGAATTTCCTGTATTCATTATTTGAATCAACCCTGCAGAGACTAAATCTCCTTTCTGCAGTGAAACCAATCCTTCCTGCACAGACTTAATTTCACCAATCAGAGCTACAAACTTGGTATTGTTTAATTTAACGACCTGGAGTGGTTCTGGATTAGCTCTACGGGGCATTAACGTGCAGGAGACACCTTCATTGGCAGCATCGGCACATTTATCTGGTCTGAAGGAGTGAAAAGACTGGAAAAAACCTGAGGATGAACGGGATGAGATATTTCTAAAAATGTTGAACTGGTCCATTTACACAAACAAAGACATTTCTAGTCCCCCACATTTCTAACACCTTCTCCCACCATCCTTCTCTTCCTTCCTTACTCCTCCCATCTTTGTTCATTACCTTGAGGTGCTCAAAAGCAGAGGAGAGAACTCTAAACCGAGGTTTATAGTTTTGCCTCTTTGGAGAGACCTTTGATGAAGAGGCAGCAACGTGTGTGTGTGTGTGTGTGTGTGTGTGTGCTTCACCTGAAGTGCAGCTTGCTTACGCTGTACACATTTAGTTAAGTTAATACTTTTGAGAATGAAACATAGCCTTGCTTCTCTCCTTTACAAAAAAACGTCGGCAAAGAGACTCAAACACAAACACACACACAGAAACACACACACACACAAGCTCCTAACTAGTTGCGCCTTAAGAAGTGAGAGAATAAACTTAAACCCCTTCTCTGCTGCCATCTGTCAGTGTGCAAGCAAAACCCAACTCTCCGCCGCCCTCTGCAAGCTGGTGCATCACACACACACACACACACACACACACACACACACACACACTCCCAACTGAGACACATAATATACTCACCCATGCTCCCACTCTCTCTTCAGTCAGATGTAAAACCCAACATTTTTACAAGACTTAGTACAAAGCCATGCATGTAACATTCACCAAATGAAATTAAGATGTTTTTATTGAGATAAACTTTCTGAAGTCTGCTGAGATACTGTTTTTTATTAGTGTGGATAGTGCCTCCTAATCACTGAGAAATCGTGGGTGTGGTGTGATAACACCCGCGTGCACATCGAGTGAGTTACAGCGGAAGTTGTCGACGACTTTGGGGCCAAGCCCCTTCGTATTTATTTCAAACACACACACACACACACACACACACACTGAGCTACCACATTCGCAGCAATGATGCTACTGCTATGAACGGTCCCATTGGGCTCCACGTTGCTCACGGAGTGGGTCGGTCCGGCTCTCGCTCCCCTCCGGAGCCCGCGGACAGCAGAGTGGAGCTCGACCGCGGTGGCTGTGAGTGACCTCATTAAAGAGCAGACATGTCGGCTTCTGATGGTCATCAGATCCTCCTGGCAAACATTACAATGCTGGGAAGAGCTCCGCAGGGATGGAGGGCAAGAAGGAAGAGTAAAAATAAAGAGATGGAGAGAGACGGCCTGGTGGGAGATGGGAGTGTGAAAAAGAGAAATGTATTCATAAATGATCCGATTTTAAGGACTTTATTTTTTCCCATTATCCTTGTTATTGTAAACGGTTTGAGTAACTTTATTTCCCTATGTGCTTCATGCAAACACTGTCAGCTTTGATCTGTGTGGATGGTACACACTTCTTCTCAGCCTTAGAGCTCGCTTCAGAGGGTACGGTGTCAATCCAAACCCGGCCCGGTTTATTCTAATCATACAAATGTCATGCAATCCGAACGGTTTTGAACTCCCACAAAACACGTTTAGCATGACACGCCTTAACAGTAGCACAGCTGCTAACTTATGTTAAACTGAATTGCACCTTGATCTAAATAGTTGCACACAGGTAATATTCAACTGAATTACTACCAAAGAAAACTGAGGGTTTGCCAAAGTCATTGCACTCACTCAATATGATGGGTTAAAATATCCTGATTTTATAAAGGACTTTAATGTATCTAAAGATGCACTTCATACAGAAGATAAACAATAGACGTGGGCCAAGTACTAAACCCTGAGGGATAACACCACCTTCACTGAAGATCAGAAAAGTCCTTCATTATTTCCCTGTGGAACTGTTAAAATTAGCTGTATCACATGAATTTACAGCCGCATATATAAGTTGTGCTTTTCTCATTCTTGCTCCTGCAAAATGTTTAAAGAAATAAGTTTGGACCAGGGCGGACTTCTCTAGGGTACCTCAAACTATCAGCAGACATGCATCAGTCCACTGGAAACACTACCGGCCAAACTAATCTCCCACCATAGAACGAGGAAGAGAATATTGAGGGAGGTTCCTGTGATTCGGTGTGTTTTTACCTACCTGATCTTATTGTTTCCTATCTCAGCATCTTTTAAAAGAACAGCTGGTGTGAAACAGTCATTAACTCTATCCTCATCACAAAGTGAGTCTGCCTTAGCCCACTCAGCCACACACATATCGAGTCTACGCCTACTGTCTGTCTGATTAAAACGAAGAATCTTCTTTCCATATGGCTGCCAGCAGAGCGATTGACAGGAGAGGGAGGATGCTTCAAATGTGTTCCTTTGGGACCAGTTGACAGCTATATTCATTCTTGGTTATTCTCCACAGACATTTCCATTGAGAGCTTCCTGGGGAAATACACAGTTGACAGATCTGCAGCGACTTCAGTCATATGCAGATGACACATGCAAAGAGCGAATGGCCGGGAAGGCCAGAGGGCATCGGCCACCCTGCTGAAATCAATCTTGGTGAATAAAACACTGAAAAATGCATGCGGCTCTCGATTATACTAAAGACTGCTGAAAGGCACTCACTGATACTTCAGTTCTACAGTATGTTTTCAGGTAAAACTGAATTTTTATTAAATGGCTGCCATTTTAGGGTTTGTATATGTACAAAATGTTATTCTGTATTTCTCCACGTTGGACTTACAAATACGATAGAAATGGACGGACAAGTTGTCCTCTGAATATTTCAAATGTATCGCTTTAAACTAGAGTTAGTGTGTAAAAAGTATAACGGTATGCGCCGATAATCAATTATCGGTCAGGCTTGAATTTAAATATGAGTAGGAGGTGGGAGTCTGTTTTGCATGCAGTGTGCAACAAATTCATGGCAGTAATTCATTGTCTGCACTGGATTGTTTTATTTCTACCAGTCAAAGCCACAAAAATGGAAGCTTAAACATCTGTTGTGGGCAGGTCCAGGTCAGGAGATCTCTACATTTCAAATGGAAAGGGACATTGGTTGGAGAAACAGAAGACTGTTCGTATTTGACAATTGTTGGACAGCAAATTCGTTGTTTGACAGCGTTCAAGGTTCACTGTTTGAAAGGAGACTTGGTGGACAACAAGCTGCGCTCGATGAGCAACGGAAGGGGTTTGTTCAGATTGTTTGTGTGTTAAAAAGTAGGAGTGATCCTGGAGACGGGCTGGGTGGTGCTCAAATGAATACATTGCCTTTAAGTAGTTATGCAATCTCCTCTCGCTAAGACGGATCGATCCCATGCTCACGGGTGTCTCATAATCCTGTCAATGGCGTTGGTATTGAATTACATCTCAGAAAAGGATCTTGTTAAAAGGAGTTATGAGAAACCGAGCAAATACGCCACCGTCATTGTTAACGACGCGTCCATTCCTTTACTCATAATATGAGGTTTTCTTCAGAATACATTGATAAAAGCAAAGCGTAAAGTTGTTATTGTTTAATCTCTTTACAGATGTACACTCACACACGAGGTGGGGGTAGAAGTCTCCTGGGATGTGTTTGTACACTTCTTCTGAAAGGCGGTAAAAGGTTATTTTGCAACTCTTCTTCCTATTTGCCAACCGTAGTCACAGAAGGTTTGGTTCTGGGATGCTGTAGACTTTGCACCCTCTTTGTTTTTCCTTCCTTCCTTCCTTGCTTCCTTCCTACCTCTTACCTCTCGTTCCCCTCTCTGTGTCTGTCTTTGCTTTGAAGTGCTGAGTTGGTACTGAGTCGGTACTCCCTTCTTTGTTATCAGTTGACGGGGGTTGGGTGTGAAATCAGTAAAATGTTGGAATTAAACCAAGGAAACAGATAAAACAAGGAAAAGAGTACTTTGGATATAACTGGTAACACAGGTCAACCACATCTCGCTTCATAAAAATGGGGTCATCAAAAGAAAGGAATTAGTAGAAGAAAGAAACTCCAATAAATGCCCCAGGTGCAGAACTTTTAGAATCAACTGTCTCATACTTGATTAATATCAATAGTTAATATTTATGTAAACCATTACTGACCAAATAACTATAACTCCTTTTTTTTCTCTTTTTCTACAGACAATCTTATTGTTTTATTCTTTTTGGAAGAAATAAATGAATGCATGAAGAGAGTATTTAGTTATTTTTAGTAATATTTCAATAATTATATAAACGTAATTTGAGCATTTTTATTGATTTCTTGCAGCCCTGAGGTGACATGTGTCCTCGTAGAGCTAATGATGAACACTTCAGTCAGTCAGGACAGTCAATATCTTGTTGGCTGACATTTGCTCTAAAAGGATAAGACTTCCATTCTCATCTTTGGCTGTTTACTTCCCTTCTTTGACCCCCACCAAGTCTTAATGCCTCGTTTTATTTTTCCAGGTGTTTTCTTTACAAGTAGATCATCGCTTTGTTTCCTTCATTCTAAGAACAAGAATTTCTTCTCTCTGGTTTGATTTTTCTCCATCCTTTCTCACTCTTACCTTCACTTTGTCTCTATATGTGTCCTCCGCACTACTTCACGCCTCCCTTTTTCTCTTTTTTTTTCCCACCTTTTCATCTTCACTGGTCCCCCCCCCCCCCCCCCCCAGCACTGTGTGAAAATCCACAGACCTGGTGAAACACAGCTGAGTGGTGAGAGAGTCAGACGTCTCCTGCCTCAGCCCCAACTGTATCTGTGTCACGTCTCTCAGGCCCGACTGACCTCGACACAGTTCAGGAGATGCCAGAAGGAAGAAGACCTGACTCACTAAACAAGAGCGCACACAAACACACACTATAACACACGTTTTACACCCTGTATTAACTACTCAATCCACTACATCCACTCCAAAAACACACACATCCTGAAACCCACACATTGTCTGTAAATGCTGACACATGATTTACTGATCAGAGATTGAGCGGACAACTTATTACCTGCTTCTTTTTTCTGTTAAAAACTAAATAATTACTTTTTCTATATCCTTGATCGTTAGAAAAGGGAACACATAAGGGGCTATTGTGATTTTTTTTCAGCTAAGACATTTTTGTGGTGTCTGGTTGCTACGATACAGAATTCTTTCACAAATGGGTTGTTTTAACATTGCAGCTACTGTTCACACAGTATTTAGAAAAGCATTACCAAGTGCATTCGTGACAATTTTCTACAGTGCTAATTGAAAAGCTTTAATCCTGCACTGACTGAATCATTTTTTGACACTAATCATACTAATAAACAGTTTTTCCCCGACTAACTGAAATAACCCAATTCATTATCAACTGTTATGGCCGAGTTTGAATTTGAGTTCACTTGCATAAAGTCAAACTTCCTCACTGTGAGGCTTTGAGATTCCTGTCTATAAATGCGTATTGTTTGTCTTCTCCATTGTTTCCCTTGCTGTGTTTTAAATACCTCTGACTGAATAGACTGTTTTGTGATCAGTTTTTCTTCTTCTTCTTCTTCTTCTTTAACGGCGTAGTTCTGCTAGATTTTATTTCAGCTTCAGCTCGGTAACTCAGGTTTTATGTCAATGAGAATTTTCGCACATCATTTCCATGCAACTGTCTAATTTGGGGTATTTATCGACCTCCATGTGAAAGTATGTTAAAATATTGACAACGCTAACAAGGTTACATTTGCATATACAGTATTTGTCCAAGATAAGGCAGCTCCGTTGCATGGAGCTTATAATGTAGTAACTGTTGCCTGGATACAGAGTCCCTTGGATCCTGTGGAGATATTTACATCCAAGGTCCTATTTACATCCTTTTAAGACCTTCTTGTAATAGCCAGCTTGGAAAAGCTCCGATAAGACTGCATCTATAACTGTATGGTGTGTAGTATGCATATTATGCAGAAATATATTAACATTCCCACAACTGCCCTGCAGCAATTCAAATGGCAGATGTCCTTGGACATAAATCTCCTGCAGTAGAGCAGAAAGTAAGAAAAAGAAGGAGAGCAGTGATATAACAACTGACTGAAAGACATTCAGCAAAGACGAGTTGCAGTTCTAAACATTTGCTGCAGAGGCCGTTTGTGTTATCGTTCTGAACAAATGTTCAGTCGGATCGTTCTCATTAAAAGGGAGCTGGAACCTCAATAACCCAAAGGCATTATCTGGTAACACACCGGCATCCAAATATGTGTTGCACAACAATGATGAACATGCAAAGGCTATGGGTTTGTGTGCAGCTGTTTGTACAATTAAACGACAAAACCAGGTTCCTCAAGGCTGGGAAAGGATCCAGATATGGATCAAGTGAACTCATATGTTGAACTGCTGAACAGAAGATGCAGGGGCACAGCTGTGAAAGAATACCAAATTGTGTAGCAGGTGTAAATCATGACCTTGCTGCGGTAGATTATGTTTCTGTGTGCGTACATGTGTGGTAGAAGCGCCTCAGGTGGCTGGAAACTTTTACTTTACAAAAACGAAATGCCTCTTTGCCCTGTCCCTCAAATAAAAATAACAGGAACAGCATTGAATTCAGCTGAATATAAAGAAGCATTTTAACATGCAGACTGATGGATTGATTCTGCTTTGTTTGTTTTCTCATTTATTTATATGGTTTTTAAGTAAAACCCGGTGGAATGCTGATGATTGCCTTTGGCCTTCCAGTGTGATGCTGGAAAGGATTTCAAACGTGAGAAAAAAGCATACAGTTTGTTACATCATTAAAGATATATATTTTTTTATTGCGTCAGCTTTGCTCTACCCCGTGTGAAACGGGGGCCCAACACATCATGGCTAATGTTTGTTCACACATCCAGGTCACATCATATGTTTTCAGTTGCATGTTTATCAATGAAGGTCGTTCTAATATTGGAAAACCCCCTTCCGTGTTAATCTGTGTGTGGAAGCAACATTACATTTAGCCAACAAAAATGGTCATAACGTTTTCCTCTCAAACAAACGGATCATTATGGCCTCCATGAAGGCAGGATTTACTAAACAGGTCTGTTGAATGCATACTGCATCTGTTTTAGTTATGTTTTCCTATACTAAAGTGGCAGCTTTTATGAGAGCAGTTGTAAATACTGACCGCTGCCAGATTTACCACGTTTAGATTTGTACGGGTAATAGCTTTAAGTGATTATTCAGACTCTAATCATTGCACAGGCTGCTGGGGAATATAAATGGGAAGCGTGCCCGGAAACAACAAGAACAAGTGAGAAAACACCTTTGTATAAAAAAAATGGAAAGTTGAATTTGTGTGATCGTCACACCATGTACTGACATCTGTTTTCCTTTTACCTAAAGCAGGGAAAGAATTTCATGTACAAATGTGAAAAATAATGTATTTGCCACAACCATGTTGGATTCACACTTTCAGATGCATGTGAGCACATTTGAACTTTTATTCTAAATTAAAAAGCCTAAAAAAAGTATCTGCTTCAATATAACAGCCTCAACTGTCTAAGTTCTACTCGCTACTCATCCCAAATGGATAAAAACTCTGCTTGATCTTCAATATCTTGCCATATAGTTGCAGTCATGGCTCAATACATTGCTTCACTCCAGCTGTTAGCGTGAATCAAAAACATTTGTGGAATGAAACTTCTTATTGTTTAAATGATTGCCCTTGTAATTTTATAGGCGTGTTCCAGTTTGACAAAAAAAGGTCTCAAAATAGCTAATCTTTTTGTCTATTTGTTGTCTGTTTGCTTGTATTTTATACCAAAAAATGAGCCAATTAAAGGTTTTTTTTTGTTAAGGTGTATTGATTAGCTTCAGGCTGTGCACAGTCCTTTGCTCACCCCTAAGGGGCTTTTGCAATGAAATATGCTGGCAATGTGTTGGCCGGTCAATATAACCCAACCCGATCCTTTTAAACGCTATATAAATACTGTAACTGTTTACTACTTTGGCATCTGCAAAGTCAGCAAATATTAAAGTCGGAAAAGGTCAGAAAACTTTGCCCCTACAAGTTGTGCTGCAAATACATGGTAGAAACACCTCGAGCAACGTCACACTCATTGTTGCATGCATTCCCTCGAACAATCTCTAACTTGTTAAGAATTACTGACAAACCTGCAGCTAAACTACTTCATGTGACGATCCATGCGACATCGGCGCTGCCAAATCTCCCAGAAAGAGGAATCTCTGGTACGTGTTTTGCGGATATACTGCAGCTGGTGATACGTTTTGCATTTGTGATTGGGTTTGTGCACTGGTTTATGTTGCATTTGAGCAGCAGGCACTTCAAACACAGTACCCCTGCACGCACTAAAGGCTATCCGAGAGACCGCTCATAGGAACTAGTGCCGCTTTCCGTTTTATTCTTTGACCAATTCCTCACAAACCACCTTACTTCCTGTCTTGGTTTAGTTTCCCGCCCATCCTTTCCTCACACCTGAGTTCCGTCAATCATCACCCCATCACATCATGTTGTTGTTCTCAGTCTTGATCGCTCACAATCAGTCAGAAAAAAATATCGTATGACGTCCCTAACTCTATTTTCCCAATTTATTTGGAAAAAAGTACAATGCTGAGTTGAATTATTAAATAAAATAACCATGAATCATATCCTCCATAGCACAAAAGTTTTTAAAATTGTCGGAATGACTTGCATCACACTGCCAAGCCAATAGAAATCCTGTTGAAGACTGACCACAGTCGTGGTTACGTGATGTAAAAGCCAACGTTAACATCCAGGTTACATCCGTTGTTGAAGGTTTGGCCGTCCACCCCCCCCCTTAAGGGCTATGACCAAAAGCCCCAAACTAACGGTTAATTCATTTTGCATATCCCTTAGATCAGATGATCACGTGTTGCCTTGCTCCGATCATGGTTAGGCTTTGATTCAGCTCATTCAATCACACATGGAATGTGATATATGAAAAATACTTGATTTATCTTGTGCTGACTGGCACCAGAAGCATTAAATACATTTCTAGTCCATTTCTATAGTCTGTATATTTCCCTTTTACATTATAAGCCTTTCACCACACTTCAGTTCCAAGCTATTGGACACAAAATCAACTTTATACCAAGTTAATAGTTAACACAAATGATCTTTCATAGGGGCTGGATCATTAACTATTGTGATACAGTACATTACAGTGTTAATTATTCTTTAGTCTTTGAATGAACTGTGCCATCTGGATTCTGCCAAATCCTCAAGGAAACTATTGTTCCTGCTTAAAAGGAGCAACTTCCATTAGTGTGCTTTGTTTGGTTGTATGACCGTTGGCCTTGTGCTAATATTTCAAAGTTCTGTGTCTTGGTGTGGTTTTGTGTTCTCAAATGTGTTTCCGAACAAATACTCGCAATCCTTTTTGAATGGAGGTCTGAAATTGCTTATATCTTCGTACATATGCCCTTGTATCCGTGTGTAATGGGGTGGCACATTGGTGGCATCTGTAGCAGGGCTTAAAACCTCAGCTGGCCTCTTTTGCTTTAAAGGCGCATATGGTCAGATTTAATTATTTGGCTTTGTATTGGAGGGTTAAGGGACTCTTTATATTGCTTGAAAGAGTTCGTGTTGCTATGGCATGTGTTTGTGAATTAGCCCTGTTAAGCCAGTTTCACGCTCTTTTCATGAACATTTCACTGGGTTGAATCAGACGTTTTTTTGTCTTTTGTTTGTGTTCTGCTCGGTGTCCATGTGTGTCTGCGGGCCTTGGTGTGTGTGCGCAAGATAGTGTAATCATCGGCCTGTTCCTTGGCCTGGTTAATATCCCCAGTGTTGATCACCATCAGATTGAAGCAGAGAGACGGACCTATGCAGAGTTTGCCTGACAACATGCCTGCATTTGCTCACACACACACACACACACACACACACACACACACTCTGATTAGGGTAGTATAAACAGAAGAAGTTATCAGTCTCAGGGGTGGTACTGGTTTCACAGGAAGGGGACTGATATGGGGGGCTTTATAGTTTCCCAATAGACACACAGGCTGCATTCCTCTTTACTGATATGAAGTTTGAAGGTGTTTTTTTTACATGCAATATGGCCTTCTAATTTGTTTTTACTAAGAAATTGCTCCCTTTCAGACTACTATTGTGTGTGTATTGAATTGGAGCAAAAATGAAACAATAAGAAGAAAGGCTTGCTTCCTCAGAAATGGGGAAAGAAGCACACAGCTTGTCAAAAGAGATGCTACACTTTACCTCATGTGGCCTCAGAGCAACAAAAAGAGCAAAGAATATCAAAGCGAGACTCGGCTATAGCGTTATTTTTTAATCTTTTGTCATGTAGAGAATGACTTAGAATAAATGCATGGGATCAATATTTAAAAACAAAATACAGCTTTTTTGTTCTTTGTTCGCCTCTTCGCTGCATTTCTAGTCACAGGAAACCGTTTCTTCTCCAGAGGTCAGGGGCGAAATATTGTTTTTTCCGCATTGTTTACATTTCCCTTCCTGGTTTGCATATCTTTAGCCTCCAGCCAAGTGCTGTTAATCAGGTACACAGGTATTCCCCAGCACGATCCCGAAGCTCTGTGTGTGTTTGTGAGCTTCTTTGTGCAACTATAAGCGTGTGCGTTTGTGTGTGCGCAACTGAAAAGGCCAAATTCAGCATAACGCAATAAACTAGGGTAAACAAAAATGTAGTGGCACATGAAGGAACATGGTTGAAACACACAAAGTGACATGGAAAGCGACAGGTGACTTATGCATAAAGCCATGCATCATTTCAAAGGTAGAGGGACGCTATTCAAAAGGACCCCAAACTAATTATTTGCATGCGATTGGTAGCAAGGCCTGCAGCTGAAAAAGAGAACGAAAAACAAAACTAAGATGAAAAGGGTAGAAATAGATATTATGGAAAAGGCAAAGAAATGTGATATTCCCTCTCCGTGTGTCAGGCTCACTGGTGTGAGACGTGTCCGTCTCAGTGGGGACTTCCTGCCTCTCCTCCCCTATCTTGGTTGTTTTTTCTACCCATCATGCCGTCTGCTTCATCTCTCCACTCTCTGCTATTGCTCAATTTCTCCTCACTTTGCTGCCTTGTGGTTGGTCAACCTTGTCATGTCTTCATTTTTTTTTTCTTTTCAGCCCACATAAAATACTTCCATTACTCCCCCCCCCCCCCCCCCCCCCTCACACACACACACACACACACACAAAGACACCTTCAACTATTCTGTGCTTTAAAATCTTTTTTTGTGTATTCATCTATCCACTGTTTTCATCCACTATTATGGTCCAGATTAGTTTAAAGGAGAGATGTGTTTTAATATTCACAACCAGCTGTCAGGCCGAAGTAACACTTTCAAATGTCACAAAAGATGCATTTGTGTAAGCCTATTTCAAGCAGTAAGGAAGAAAATATATTATTAACCATGTATTATTCCTGAGTTGATTCATCTTTTATTGACAGGAAAACGTTTGAGCTCATGCAGGCATGAGAGTGAAGGGAACACTTTGTTCCTTTAAACTGCCATGATAGAGGTTAGTTAAAAACCGTGTGACAAAACATTGTTTCTGAGACATCCTATGAGCATTTAAAGCTGATTTAACACCAACCTAAAGCATCCAGCTTCTGTTACATGGCTGGACAAACAGCTTTCCCGTTGCCCGTCAGTCCGGAACAACACATCTTGTTGGGATCTAACGGACTAAAACGTGGCAACAATATTCTGATGCAAGGAAACTCTAATTCTGATATCTTTATTCTAATTCAGCTCTTAAATCAGCAGTCTCGATGCCCTTTAGCTCACATATATAACTACATGTACCACGGTACGTACAATCCTCTCCCCTCATTAGGACATGCAATGATCTGTGTCGCGTTGTGGGTAAAACGATGCATGCTCAGAAGACAAATCAGTGGAGGAAAATAAATGTTTAATCATTGTTTTTCAACCAAACACTTTTTTTATCGAACCCCATCGACCCGAATGCTCATTTGTTGCAACGCTATCGCGGTGCACCGTCTCGTCTGTCACCACTAACTGGCTGACTTGACGGTTGCGTCATAAATTGTGGAGGCGAGCCTTCTGAAGAGTCACTCACTATCTGCCCATACAACGTTCTCCCCTGTCTCGGGGGGCAGAAACCTGATTGTGGAAATGAAAAATGAGTCTCTCAAGGTTGAATACACATTGTTAGAGTGTTGACACTCCCATTAAAGAGTGGGAGTTTGGGAAGTTATTAATCACAACGTGGGAAATGGGACAGAAGTGGTAAATTAAGGGTTTGGTTTTAATATCTGCTTCTTTATATCTTGTTTTTTACTTGAAGGGGGAGTTGAAATTATTTATTACACTTTAAACCCTCATGATTAAGTATAGAATGTTTAAAAAGATATTTCTTATTAAGAGTTGAGGAATTTGACTGTGACCTGAGAATATTGTAGAACAACATAGAATTCTTGTGGTAAATTGTAATAATATTATTAATTATCGGCCAAAAGAGGAATAACTGTATCAAACCTTTGTTACAGATGATACTGTTTATCTTTTCAGTTCTTTCAGATAAGAAAAACATAAAATCTCTGTCAAATGTATGTTAAAGTATGATTTCTGACGGCTTTTCATCACAATATTGAAAAGGAATCCATGACACGCGTCTCCTACAAGACCTCAAACATATGGAGGTGTTGAAAGGGCTAAAGAGAAGACGGCAGGTTAAACTTCTGTTAAGTGGAGGCAGCTTGTACATAGTAGCTATAGCTTTGAATGGTATCCATAGCAACAAGCATGATTATTTTTATCTGAAAAATGGATGGCTGTGAACATCTCATAAGAAGTCCACAGCCTTAAAAGTGTTCGCAGAACCCTCTTTCAATGATTGAAGCATCTTTGCCTTTCAAATATAAACTCAGTAACTCAGTTTGACCGTATTCAAGAAATAACAAAGTCACATAGCCTGCTCCAAAACAACAATATGCACTTTCCCTCAGTAATCACATCTTGTGCTCCAAAGCAACCACTCCATTCTCCAGGAGTGGAGAAAAGTCCCCAGATATCATTACATGGCATCATACTGACTGGGCTTTAGAGTTGCATATACCTGTATCTACCCTCTGACAGCCAATGGGATGATACAATAATCCAAAAAGCACTGAGAAGGAAGCGAAGGTAAGACGTTTGTTACATTTTAGGGATAATAGTAATCTGATTTTCCTGCCACTCTGACTGATTGTAATCAGCAAATTGAGCAGCGTTGTGTTTGGTCTCCATGAGGCGGTCCACTCTGCTGTTTACCGCCCAAGTGTCATCCCTGCCTTGCTCTCCCTTGTTCCCTGGTCGCTTTCTTTTTTTTTTAAGGGTTACAGCCTCTTTCTGATCAACAACAAAGCCTGGCAAACATTTTGTAAAACAAAGACAAACCGTTTACTTATTTCGGCTGGAGAAGTTCGGGGCAGCATTTGTAAAGTGCGGTGAGTAAATAGCTGTTCGTCGGGTAGACGAGCAAAGAAAAGATGGCTTTGCTTTATCACACGTTTCACTCCCCTGGCGAGCTCAGCTCAATGGAAGTAGAAGGCCAAGCTTCTCGCTGAGAGACATCGTGTGCTCAGTTTTACATAAATTAGCTGCAGCGTACTGTTCAGTAACACATAATTGGGGTTTGTACATCGTCTCTTCACAAACAAAGCTCAAAACCAATTATTTTCGAAAGTTGTTTGAAATATATGACAAAAAAATTGCCTCCATACTTAACACTAGTGGCTAATAACTGTCACAATTACAGCAAAATCATTCACTGTACCCATCACAGCTTAAATGTCAATGATACCCTCAGGATTCTCTCTGTCTCTGGGGAAATGGACACTGCAATAAATCCAGACATTGAAATTAGACAAAGACACTACTGACTGAGTCTACTTCCTGTGAGGAGAGGGGCACACTTCCTCTCCGGGTAACAGACGAGGTCAGAAGTCACCCAGGGAGGTCAGCAGTCTGTTTCCCATCAGCTTTGTCTCTTTCTCCGCATGGAGTCGCTTTCTGCCGCGTTCTTTCACTCCATTTTGGATCAGTTAATGAAACTGTGTGATTTTCACCATTGAGTCTCCTCCATCTTTGCTTCTCACTCTTTATCTCATCTGGCTCCTCTCCTGCTGACATACTGTAGCCATCGATACCCCAGGCTAACACTCTCCTGAACAGACCCGACTGCATCACCCATCCAGCCTCCCAAATCAAATTACCATGGACAAAATGGAGTGATAAAAAGTAATGGCTTGTTATACGAGGTACCAACTACAAAAAGAAAAAAAACTCCTCCGGATCAACAACACGCTTTCTTTCTTTCTACTTGGTACTTCTCCACCATGTTTATGTCGCACATTTTGGGATACAGTATACAGATGTGACCAGGAAGTAGACACGGCCAAAAAACAATTTCACTATTACTGTACTGCACTGAAGAAACAACAAATTAAGACAGTGATCTGTGACAGTACCTGTAGTTTCTGAAGATGAATATGAATGGAAAGGGTTAGAGAAATGTTGTCTATTTTTCTTTCATGGAATTCCAGGCCTTGCGTTTATATACAAATGAGTGTACATTCATAATGCAGACCATTTGAAGACATACCCCAATGCACAGGGTCATAGAAACAACCCTGACTTTACACAGTATCTGCATCCAGCCCAACAATAGCTTCCTTCAGAGTGCACAGACTTGGAAAACCACCCCTTAAAGTGTGGATCTTGAGTAGGTCGACTTTTCCTCCATTTCTCCTTTGTGTAAATGTGCATGTGTATCTATTGTGTAGGTGTGTGTGTTTGAATGGAATGTGTCCATGAGAAAAGGGTTCTCCAAGTAGGAACAGTCCTTCCATTGTATCTTGGAAGGTTATCTGCAGGTGGGCCTTTGACTTCTGACCTCAAACAAGGACTTCATGTCAGAATTCATGGCTGTCGACAGAACATTGACTCCAGAAATGTTTGTTTTCAAAATGAGTTATGGGAGGATTATTACTGTTAAGTAAATCCATATATATATACAGTATATACATATTTATATATCCCTACACACACACGTATTCTTATCGTTTTAACCTTTTTTTCTAAATGTTACAAAATGGTATTTATTTCATCACCCTCCCACTCTTGACTCATGTTTGTTTGTTTATTTCTCCTCCCTTTGTTCTGGCGTCCCACAGTGTGCTTGTTCTGTGGAGACACACAATGCTTTGTACCTCAGAGTTTTATGACGCCATCTTCACTTCAGTGGTTAGTTGCCCATAATATTAAACAATAGGATGTGATCTGTTACTTTTGTTCTATGCTTTTATTCTTTTTTAAGCCGTCTTTGTGCATGGCTTTTTATTTGTGTGTGTGTGGGTACTAAAGCATATTCATCATAGTTAGACACGCAGTATTTGTAGAAATGAACACGTCCTGTTTGTGGTTGTGAGTTGTCATTATGCAACACAGGGGTGCACAACTGAATGCAGTTGTAACCCATTTTCAACACAAAAAAACAACAACAAACAGAACAAATACAGTAGGGCCTTCCTGGAGTGCATTTTTTTTTAAATTTGCATCAGAATGAATATGAAAAGCAGTTCTCGTAGCATCTCTTCTTCCTGGTATCTTAACACAGAGGGAGGGATGTGGGCTGTGTAGCCACAACCACAAATCTTATTTTTTTGCCACCAGAAATACGACATCCAGGAGGAACCCAGTTTCCATCTGAGGAGAAAGAATAGAGTGCAAATAATCCAGTGTGCTTCTTCAGGTTATACCTACATTAATAATGCTTATTTCCAATTTGGGAAAAGCAAGTCATCATGTGTTGCTTAACAAGACTTCCAACATACTCCTGGCCTACTCTCACCCTGTTTCTGTCTGACACTCTGCCCTTTACTTCAGATGGGAAATCAGTAAACATGGTTCATGTTGTACTCCTAAAGTACCACTGCATTTTCTACTATATTGAGACTGTCCTTTAACTGCATGCAGTTCTTAGGCCTAGCTTTAGATTTAACAAATCACGTTTACAAAGTGCTTTCACAGAAAAAGCAATAAAAGCAGCAAAAGCAAGGCAATAAAACAACAGAAAGCTAGGTATGGGTAGAGATAAATAAATGATAAAATAATACTATGAATGAAAAGATAGACAATAAACTAATGTTGTGTTTTAAGAACTGATTTATACAAGATTACTCATTCTACAAGCCTTATCTCCACAGGCAGGTGACTTTGGGACAGCGAGGAGGGAGGATCCAAGGATGCCATCACAAGGAATCGACATTTCCTCTTTGTGTTTTGGGACCAGGCTCTGACGTGTTGTACAGCGAGGGAGAAAACTGCAGTTCCAGGTCACGTTTCTCACATACACACTCTCCACGAGCACATGTTGTTAACTTTAGACACAACATTTAAACACAACCTTACATCACACCAGAAATTGGCTTTGCAATCAGTCTGAATGCACCTTCCTGTGAACGTCGGACCAATTAGATTTTTGCAGATTGTAGGCCGCTGAGTGAAAACCAGGTGTGTGTCTTTCTAGGTCTGAGAGCAGAGAGCGCTGGAAATACCTCATTGAAATTGTGAATCTTTAGGCTGTTAAGACATTACACACGCACACAAACACACACACACACACACACAGTCGCTGGTGTGTTGCTGTGGAGTGCTGATAACAGCCTCTGGGGCCTCTGGGGCAGGAAGCGAGTTTCTGCGTTGTCCTTCATGTGTGCAGAAGCAGGAGAGGTTGGGAATGGCATGAAAAGGATAGCGTGACAAAATAAACCCACTTTTCCAGAGTGCGCGTGCTTGTGCGAGGGACAGCTGCCCACATTCATGCATTTGTGTCTTATGTGAGGTTTTCCCACATAAAACAGTAGCAGAATAAACCTTCAAAGTGGCTTCTTTCACGCGGGATCAGAGAGTTGAGGTGAGAGAAGAAACCAGCAAATGGTGGCAAGGGAGCGAAGCTACTCGGCATCAGACAGTTGAAATATTCTTTTTAAAGTCTTTGTGTGTTGAACGGCGCCCAACAATGTCCTCAGTTCAACCGCTCCGTCCCAGATGAAGAGTCTTGCCAAGCCACTTTAAGGTAAATACCAGATAGCCCATTATCCCTGGACATGGACTTCTTTGAAACTCACTCAACTTCTTCCCTTCAATCCTCTACAAACATATTTTCATCCCAAATATGTTGAACCGGTGTCACGTTATTTATGCGTATCTTTTGTTATACGTGCATCTCTTAGAGCAGGAACCTACTGCACCTGGTACATCAATGACAGCCACATCCGTGTCTATGTGTTATAAACATTGTGCCCTGCCATAAGGAACAGAGGCTACTGCTGCTACACCCCCCCCCCCCCCCCCCCCAACCAGAAGTGATGCATATGGGAAATATCAGAAAGCTAGATAGCTAATATGATGCTGTTGAAATATTAATCTGGTTCTGCTCACTCCAATTATGACCTGAATGTGAGCAAAACGATTCATTTAAGCTCTTTACGTGACGGGGACGACGAGCACATAAATAAACAGATTTTGGTATAAAAAAAAAAAGGTTTAATTAAATCAAAAGAAATTGAAACATTAACCGCTTTGAAACCACTTCAAACAAACAGGGATGATCGCCCCCAGAGCATCGCGGTACGAACCCACTGACCTCTCCCTCCCTCTGTGACAGTGGAGGTTAGCGCGATAATTCACAGTCCCAGATGAATTGTGGGAGGGGGGCCCCTCTCTGCACCCAGCACTCACCTCCACGGCAGGTTCATGCCTCCTGTGTGGGAGCTGCTGATGTGCTTGATAGCTTTGTTTCGGAGCATTGTGTGAAAAGGAAGTTTCAAAACTACACAAGAAATAAGCAAAGTAAGCCCCACTGTTGCTGGGAAGCCATGCATCAAATACAGGATAACTCATTTATTTCAATCTGCTACCGTTCTAATCCTTCATGCCTTCACGTTGCCCCAAAAACTCCATCAGTTGCATCACAGATTTAGTGCTCCAAGCCAGTGTAGCCTGAGGGGTTATTGCCTATGTTTTGCATTAATTACAAAGCAAGTTCATTTGGTGTCCATACAAACTCCACGTTGAACTTTCGGGGGATTTTTTCGTTTTGCTAATATGTAGTATGGCACCCAAATTCTTATGTTGATGTATAAATATATATGGTTATGTTAATGGGTTCCAACAAAACACAGCATCTTCAAAATATGTGTATTCTGCAAGCCGATTTAAATGATGACCTTTGGTTTCTGGCCTTCTTGTTAAGCAATCCTTCTCAAAATAACCGCAATTATGGCAGACTTTGGCAGCAAAGCCCACCTCACTGACACAAGTACTTAAGTCATTTCCCTTTTTTATTTTTGGTTCCCTTATATCGAGTCCAGTTGAGATCACCTTCCTCCACCTCATTCTCATGCTCAAGTCTGTCTTTTTGCCTCCTCTCTAAACGCTTAAAGCTATCCTCTTAGTGTTCCTTTGGAGCCTTGTTAGGCTATTTGTTTACTAAAGGGTGCATAGAACGTCTGCCAAGTAACTCGATCTTCTGCGTTTGGTAAGCACAGGGGTGTTGTGTTGTGTGTACGCCGCTCCTTTCAATTGACGAGTGTCTCCACGAGTGACACTGCATATTGTGTTTAATTGATCCAATTGTACTGTAGATGACATACATTTAAGCTGCTTCTTGCTTATGTCTGTTTGGTAGGTTGCATGCATTGCTGTTCTTCACACAGTTTGGCTGTAAATAATCCACATCTAATGATACGTGATTAACATCAAACGCAAGCATCCCAAGATGCAGTTTTTTCCAAATGTAAAAGGAAATCTTTTTATGTAAGATTTAATCAATAGGCATGGCACATAAGCCAAGCTCATTTCTCTACAGAGATGGGAGGCTCTCTGTGATATTAAAACTAACTGCACAAAGCTCCTCGGATGCAGTGCAACACGCCTATGTGTTAAAAGCTTGTGTCTTGGATATTTCAGCACAGTTTGCGTCCCGTGTGACCAACAGGGATCGCAAACCTTGTTTTTCATAGATAATAAGACCAAAAGTATCTATAATTCCTTTGTTGCGTTCTCCATGGGGTTCTCCAGCCGAAGGTCAGACTCTCTGTTGACGGCTGTCCTGAAGATGCTCTGATTCATTGTAGAAAATGAATGATTTGCTGTGCTGTATTCCATAGGGAGGCGCATACTGTAAGTAACTTAGTTTCCTGAGTAACAACCCAATGGGTGAATCCTCTGGTGTGAATCAGCAGCCCAGTTACCCAGCCTTCATGATTCCTGAATTCCAAAGCAGCACTGCTTTTCCACCTTGTTAAAAGGGTTCTCCGATGCGGAGCGTTTTCTCTGATAAGCAGCACTCTCCTCTCCCTTCAGGCGCCGAGTGAGCAGGCAAACATCAAAATGTGTTTCTCCGTCAAAGGTAATGAAAGAAGCCCCAAATTCTTTGATCACACAGCAAGGGCATCAAGTCTGCGTTGGATTTCTGAAATTCCTCAGATGCTCAAAGCCTTATCTATTCACACACACATCAGAACATTCTTTTGGGGGTTGTCATGGGCGCACAAATGTGCATGTAAATAAATCACACATAAACACACAGGCATGGAGAATCGGAGAGATTTTTAGTGCTGTCAAAAGCAGAAACAACATCTCAGACAGCGGAGATAAGGAGGCGAGGAAGGGTTGATTTCGATCACTTCTCCAAATGATGTTGACACTAACAAAAAGGCGCCTCTCTTGCCTTTCCCTTTTATACCGCCATCCTCTCCTCACTTATCGTCCAGGTACTCCCGGATCTTCCTGTAGAATACCAAAACCACATTTTGATCGATGACACGGGGCTGTCGCAATGCGCAGGTTTGGGTTTAATTTGGATTCGCTTCTTTCTGTTTTTGTCAGAGCTCTGCAACGCCCATCCTCTTCTCTGGTGAATCTGTGTCACTCCCTCTACGGTCCCATTCTAACCACGGGGGGGCCATTTTAACTCGCTGAGCCTCCGCAGCATGTTTGAACAAGAATCCTCCACCGGGCGATTCTATGGAGTCATCCAACAGCCCCCACCCATCTGCAAGTGATGAAATACCGTGTGTTTAAGAGTGAAAGTAAAGGAGGCGGATGTTTGGAACAGAGTTTGAAAGGTGGACGAGTGGAAAAGTTGCTGTGGCTGATGCTCAGATTTTCATAGAAGGCGAGAGTCAGCAGTGGTTCTAAAAGATTTAGGATTTGATCCCCCGACAAGGCTTAACATCTGGAACTCCCTGGTCGTCACACTGGGTTTAAGGAGGTTTCAGAGGAGAGCTAAACCTCCAGCCACGAGCGCCCTGTCCAGAGGGCTGCTTGATGCCGCAGAAAACACGACACTGGCTCATGATGCAAAGGGCCTTGAATAAAGCCGACATATTTGGGAAAACATTGCGCAGGGACCCGTAATGAATGGTCTGCTTTAAGTGGCCGTGAAATCAGGATGACGGAGGAAGCAGGGAGTCGAGTGGGAGCTGGTGAGGGGGGACATAAGGACGGAGATGTGGAGGCGGGAAGTATAAGGACGGATAGGAGAGGAGCCTGGTGACGGAGCGAGAGAAGGCGTTGGGGGTGGGAAGATGAATAAAAGCCGGCGGAGAATGTTTTTGAAGGGATGGAAGGAGAGGGAGACGACAGAGGGTGAGCGGAGGTGGTGGAGAGGAAAACTGTGTGTCTGCTCGTGAGAGAAAGAGAGAGGAGAGCGAAGAGCTGCCGCCTCGCTCCGGGCGCCACATTTCTGTCTGCAATGGCAACTTTATACTTTATCTGCCAAATGCACTTTTGATGCCCCCCACATATGTTGCTGTAAATTACTTTTAGGCCCGTATTAAAGTGGCCGCGATGGGGGCCATCGGGACCAGGGCTTCGCCTTGGGTCCTTTTTTTTAACGGAGGAGAGAAGGAGAAAGTGTCTTTGCCTTCTTTGTGTTTCCTTACCTTGTTTTATCCATCTCTTCATTCCCTGTAAATGGGAAAACTGGTAAGATTGATTTAACGTTGTTTTCTATCACCGATGGTTCCTCTCTCGCGGTTTGCACAGCACCGTGGCCCCCCCCCTAATGAAGTCGCGCCCTATAAAGAGCGTGTCCACGTTCAGGGCAGGATCGACGCAGTCCTTCCCGCTCCATCCCCATGTAGGGAGAGAGCCCATGCACCGATGGATGCCCGTACGTCCTCTGCTCCATCCCGCCTGGACTTTGTCCCAACAGATGTCTGCGTCTCAGGGTTGGGTTCAATGGGGCATATCTTCCGCTCTTTGGATAAAGAGTTCCTCATTGGCACCATGGTTTTTGCTTCACAATACAACCCACAACATTGAATGGGGGCTTTGTTCACGTAACAGATGCAGAAGAATTGATATTGTGTTTTCTAGTAAATGGGATCAAGCTAAAGGAACATTTTACCTCCCTCTAGCAAGCACGGGGTTGTAGGTAAGGCAGGTTTGGTTAATTGCAACTTGCGCCTTCTCTCCTTCTGCAGACTGAGCATTACAAGCTGCAGACAATGCAACCACACTCTGTTCCTTTAAAATGCATCAGTAAAAAAGGAATCTACACTAGAAATAAATGCACAGCATTTAATGCTTCGCTGCTTTCATTGTGGATGTTTGGACAATCTGGTACATTCCATTCATTTATAGAAGCAATGTCATTATACCATTATTGTGCTTTGACACTGCAATTCAACAGCAAGCTAAAGCTCACCTGACCATTGACCAAGTCTCGATTTATCTTTAATAAGAGTCCTACCTGTAAAGTGTGAATCTGCAAAGAAACACAATAATCATCCAAATGTACAACTGCACACATTTTGCACATTCTGTAACGGCAACATTTAGCTTTTCATAATTGGTTTAGCATTTAAATGACTAAGCACTTAAGCAAATTAAAGTCATTCTTCACATAAGGCTTTTTTTGGCCACACTTCTAGACAAATCTCCTTGATAAATGTCACACATTTAACATCACATTTTCTACCGTACTTTCCCTTAAAAGAAGCCACACAATAATGAGTGAAATACCAGGCACCTCATAGACACTCGTGTGTCATTGAATTAAATTGCAAATCTTTTCTGGGAAGAACTTCTCTAAAGCTCAAGTAACTGTTGCATAGTTCTTTCATCTCTGCCCATAAGACGTATTGAAGTGCCACAGGCTGCTCATTTTCATACTGCCTGTATGTTTCCACACATAACAAGGTCTCCTTGATGGAAGCTGTATTGAAGGAAGTCAATGAAGGGAGGTCGTCAAATATTCAGAAATAACCAGACTGACCTGCAACACTTTCCACTTGGGTTACCCTCAAAAGGAGCACACAGGCCTTTTGTGTATGCAACATTTGAGGGATGAGTCTGAGTCGGCAAGGACAGAAACAAGAAGGCTTGGACCGAGTCCACGAAGATTCAGGCCAGCATGCAGAAAACCTTTTGAGAGACATTCTGTTCTCCACGAGTGGAAGGTTTTGATCCAGCAGGCCTGCTCTCAGACTCCTGCAGCCAGCGGCATGTTTTAACACCGTTCAGGTCAGAGCCACCGCTTGATAGAAAGGTCACTCTGCGGACCACACGCTGCCAAGTGTGCCACCCCAGGCAGAGCTCCCACTACGCTGCCTACATCTGAGCCTCAAGTTGGAGAGGGACAAACAGAAGCTCGGCACTTTTCTTCACTGCGACACAGCTCGACTCACGCTTGTGGTTTTGCCCCTTGGGTCTCATTTAAAGTATTTTCTCCCTCCTGCCGCCAGCTCCTGTTTTTGTGCTTCCTTTTAAAAGAAGCTGGCATGCATTAAATCTGGATGAGACAGGCTAACAGCGAGGCTTCTCACAGCTGGTATCAGCACACGTAGAGCACAATGGCATTGGGTTGGGTTCAACATCCGATAATAGCATTCAGTAACATAGGCTGGTTTGTCTGTTTCCCACTCCGAGCACAGAGCTGCAACTAAAAGATAATCACCCTGAAAGTGCTTTTCATTTAAGGACGACCTGTAACCTCTACTATTGTACTGTGGGCCATTGACATATATACTGGTAATTACACACCCTTTATTATGACACTCAGATTATTCATCACATCTATGGAAAGTTTTCTAACCTTTTTTGTGTGTCCTTTTTATTTATTTATAAAAAGAAACATGCAGAGTACAATATGTGGAGACAGTCCTCCCCTAATGTTGTCTGTAAAACATCAGTCATAAAATCATAACTTCATAATAGTTTTCTAACTAACATCACAAGACATTGATCCGTGATGTAAAACTGCAGAGCTTCACTGGCCGGGACCTTTTCTATTTATTTCTGCCTCAAAACAAGTTTGACTTTTCGGAGACCTTTTTTTCTGAAGAAGACGTCGTGAGTGTGAAAACCTCCAGTGCCTTGCAGCCCACAGGCTGTGCCATATTAATGATGTTCAAACAGCAGCTGAAAGAGTTGTGAGGGATTTTATAAAGAGCTCAGGGGGTGACAGCTGAGTCGAGCCGACACGAACCTTGACCTTACACCTCTTTAGAATGTCAGCAAGCGTGCACATACGTGCACACGTGCACACGGACATACGGGGCCCAGCAGCTCTTAAATACACATGTATGTGTGTCGAAGTTCTGTCTCCCTGCCTTACTCTGTATGTCCCTCACTCTCTCTCTTACACACACACACACACAGTCTTTGAAGGCCGTGGCAGTAGCCACTAATGTGTTGCAGCGTCCCAGTAAGTAGCTGCAAACTGTTTTCTTTCATCTGGAGCGGAATAGATGAGGAGATATAGGAATGGGGATGATGGAAATCCTCCGGCAACCAGGCTGCCATCACATGAGCAACTCTTATCTCCAAAAAGCCAGCTTTTCAGGAGCTCCCTTGTTTTCTGATGAACAGCAGCAGATTACTCATTTATTTATTTATCCTCTCTATTCCTGGCTTTTAGAATGTTTTTGTGAAGGTTTTATTAAATGCAAAATCATTATCAATTTTGAAATCAAGGAAAACAAAGTAATTGTATCAAAAATATGAGTCTTCGGGCAAGGAGATCGACAAGCCTGACTTAGACTGTTGGTGCAACCCGTTATGTTTATCAGTGTACTGAACAATCAAATGGCAGTACACAACATACCCAAAGCGTTGGTTGTGTACTTTTCTCAAGTCGCTTGAGTATCGATGCCAACAGAAAGGGATTTCAAAGGAAAACGGGGAGACATTTAACAACCAGCTCTTGTCCTTTGTGTTATTTCTCTGCCGGATTGTTCGTCCTGGCCCCGCCCTACTGTGCTATGATTGGCCAGCACTATAATGTGCTGTGGTTGGCTAGTATTCACATTGAGGGCTCTATTTTTCAGTCTTTCCTGTGGTTGTCAGTTGGAAACGTGGCTCAGCCCGTCAGCAAAAAAGCTCTGACTAAAACAAGCTAATAATTATAGTAAATTATAAACAGCTCAGTTTGAATAGTTGTTGTTTCAAAGAAGTCTGGTAGCTTTCTTGTGTACTGCTTCATCCTCACATTGATTATCGCCAGATGATAGAAGCATGAAACATGAACACATGTTGGAATGTATCTAGCATCTTAGTTAGAAAAAACAAAAGGTTCATCAAGAAAAATAACATCAGACCGCAATTGTCAGATGCTAGAAAACCTAAAAATGTAAAATAATTTAGTTTGTTGAAAATCACAGAGGCTACTAAACTAAGCCACCAAACCAAGTCACACTTTCTAGGACTGTGATCAAACTGTCGAACTTTGATCGAATTGCACTTTCTTGTTTGTTGTTTGTATCTCTCTGGTTGAAATGCACTTATTGCAAGTAGCTTTGAATGAGATGTAATGTAATAATCTCAGAGTAAAGGTCATCACTGGGTGTGTTGCAGTGTTCTTATCATAGTCCCAACCAGGCACACTGTTATAGTGTTATAGAAGAACATTATCTGACCTTCTTCATTTAGACTCATCTCTATCGAAGCTATCTCCTCACGCATTGGTGGACCAAGCACAGATTTACACAAATGCAATCTTATTATCACCAACTTTTTTATTTATATTCTTTAAACATGATCTCCCTGTCCCTTGAAGTCCAAAAGAGGAGTTTTCTGCTGCAGGATTCTAATTATTTAATTGCATCAATATTAGTCACCGCTGGAATCACAGCTGTAATTAAGTGTGATTTGAGGCTCCAGGAGTGTGCATGAATTAATAATGAGCTTATCAAAAAGCACTCGGGCTGATTGCCAGCACATTAACACCTAGAAAGAGGAAGGGAATTAGCTGATGTCTGATTTAAGCTCACGGAGCACATCTGCACATCTGTCATGGGCTTCAGTCGTTTCGTGTTTACACTCAGAACCCTACAATTAGCTCATTTTTTAAAGTTAAAAGTTGCATGATCCTTTACAGCTCAATGCGTAGTGTGTTATAGCAAAAAGCAGCCTTATGGGAACGGGCGCAAACACACACACACAATAAATTGAAGTGTCATTTATAAAGGTACAAGAGTATTTCTCGGGGGAAATATGGCAGGAGAGGTCTAAAAAAAAAAAAAAGTGATGCTGTGACATCTCTCTCAAAATGCCATTTGGACTCTGCAAGTACCTTGATGAAGCACATGATCGAAAACATGCTCAGGTCTGGTTAATGGTGAGAAAACAACGCCTTCAAAACGGATGAAGATGAATTCTTCTTCCTCGTGTCTTAGTCAAGTTGATAGCTCTGTTGTTGAACTGAGCACACGTTGCTTTCTTCCTTTTAAACACTTTAAATACATTTAAAAAGCTGAGTCATTACCTGCATGTGGGCTGTGACGCCGTCTTCATGACAAAATGATGCATGTGAGATAACAGCGGATTTGGATGCAGCCAAAAGACAAAACGCTTCCCTTTGAACAGGCAACATAGAAGCAGCTCCTTGGAAAATGTTGGATAGCAACTTAAACTTAATAACCTTTGGAGAAACACTGGTTTTAATTTGGTGTTTCCAATAACATTACACGTGCCAAAGCATCATGAAAACTTGTCTTCTCATTTGTGCTTTTTCACTGTCACGCGATCAAATACTTGATATCAGTGTGGATGCTGCAGTGAAGAGGGACCCCCCACTGACCCATGGTAGGGTGGTATTCTCTGGTAGGCATGGAGGCAGATGGTGGGTGTCTAGCCTCTTCTTGCATGACAGAGCTGGATCTGCGGAACGACTGTAGTGTGACAGAGAATGTTTTTTTGGCCTTGACTCTGTCGTGATGTTTCAAAGACTTGGACAACAAAGAATATCCCTTCGTTTGGATCAGAATCTATTCATTCTTTTTTTTAGCAGGAGCCCAAATGAACTGTTTGTGTATGCCTTCAGCTTTATAGTTTGGTGTGGGATGCCCGGATTTTTCCTCCTGTGTCCTTATCTGAACTTGGTTCACTTGTGGACTACTGTATAGAAACCCAAAAGGATTCTTGTGCTATAACTTTGCCGGGAAAACATTGAGTCCATTTATGCAACAATGATAACAAAATCCAGGATGTAATAACATGTTTCGAAGATGACAACGTTCCGTCAGGCATGTGTGTGAACAGGCATGACGTGAGGGACGCTTATTCAAAGACACGACAGCTTGTAGCCACGGACCCGCTGGGAAACTTTCTACAACACTCCCCTTGTGAGTCTTCCAATGATTTTGTTATGGATTTATAATCTGCTACTGTACATGAGGCAATTATTATATTATTATACTTTTGAGTAAAAGCATTGATCCTTAAAAAGTAACTGAAAGAAACATGAAAAGTCTCTTTTTGGACAGAGGGAACACTCGTCAGTGTATTGACGTTTTAAATCCATTCTCTTATCTCTTATCTTACTAAAAAGGGTCAAAATAAAAAAAAGCACTATTTAGTCTCCCGCATGCCTAACTATACACCTCAAGCGCATGTTCGAAAGAACATAATGCTAGAACTTTGGCCCGTTTTGGCCCCTAATCCTGCATTGTTCTGGCAGTTTGATGAGCCTCCTCTTTTTATGTAGACGATATTTAGAAGACGTCCTAATCTGAACCCTTTCAATTCATGTGATGAAATGAAATGAAAATGACTTGATATTACTATAGGGTGCTCTGTGATTGTATCAGACTTGTCTCTGTACACTGTGCTCCATGCCTTAATTGTTTGTGTAAATGTGATATGGACTTGTAAACTCCTCAGTGCTACATTTAGCACTTTAAAGCATAGTTCACAGGGGGCGGAGCCTCTGCCACCGCGGCATGAACACATGTTACTGCACACAGCGACCGGAATGTGTTTTGTTTTAAGAAAAATTCCAGCCGAACCTGTTTATTGTTTGATGAAGGTCATTTTGACCTAAAGCTAATAATATGTTTTTGTGTTGGGGAGCAAACGGTGTCTCCACAGCGTTATGAACAAACCCTGTGGTGTAATCCGGTTGAGACCGACTGAGGATAGTTTCAATTCAATCTTTTTTCCAAAGGTGAAGTATTTTCCGGATTAGTTCTGGGCGGTGGGCTAGAAATTGTAGGCTACACTTGACAAGCTTCCCCCGAGGACGGCAAACAATTTGATAAAATGCCCATCAACATTGTTAGAGATGGTGTACCTCACATCAGACAACATGGGATGAAGTGGATCCTGGATACAGTGTTTTCTGGCACAGCTCTTATTAAGCTACACACTGTCTTGGAGCAAAAGTGCAGTGGAAAAATTCAGTGCAGTAGCTGGGAAATCTGTTGTGAAACTTGTGGCAGGAGTTGCATTTTGTAGCGTGCATGTATGAGCATCCACACGTATTCAAACGTCTCTGAAGGACATCTAGAGGTAACTTTCACCAACACGAGAAAATGTTTGAACCAAGTATTGGTTCAAAGAATACCACTTACTCTTTGAGCATATGTAAAACAACTTGACATCACCAGAGTCAAGTTAATCAAGAGCCACTTGATCTGTTCAGTATGAATTCCAACATCACTGACTTGAGGATCTCTGCTTTCATGAGTCATTCCCCTTTCTCAATGTCGGCTTTGTGGCTCTCCTACTGATGTCTAATTTGTTACAACATATCCTCTCATTCTGTACACAGTCTGCCTTCAGATGGGTCTGACCCTAAGACCTTCTGTCATTGAGTAGCATTGTCCTTTATGTTTGAATGTGGCTAAAGAAATATGATGGTATCTGACTTCGTCCCGGCGAGATGAAAAGGAACCGAGTCCGACTTACAATCGAGAAATGAACAGCGTATTGATTTTGCACGCTTTGTTCAGCGATGTTTAGACCATTATACAGATTGCAGTTATGTAAACATATCAACGGCAGACATGCTTTTTATGATAAATGTGTAATACCCTCTTTGCTGCCTATGAGTGTGTGTGTGTGTGCGTGTTTCAGGAAACAATTCAATTTGATGACTCTGAGACATTTTCTCCTTGTCTGTTTGTCCATCTGTTTGTCTGGATACATTTCTTGATTCACTTTGGTTCCCTCTGTGATGCTGCACCCTGTGCACAGCACGCCGCGCAGGTCACACACAGCCATCCGGGGAATGAGATTGTCAGTCCTCATCCCCCCCCCAAAACCCGCCAAACGAGTCGAATCAAAAGTGATGCGGAACGATTGAAATAATGGACAGTGTGTTTCGCAATAGGCGTGCACGCAGATATAAATGTGAGTGCGCACACACACACACACACACACACACACACACACACACACACACGCACGCGCAGACAGGACTCCAGACAGAAACACATGATTCAGATGATTATGTGTCGTTTTCTCCATCTCTAAATAACCCAAATAAATCCTCCCACGCTCTCATCTGCGTGTACTACCTGTTCCTCTCGCCTCCGTCTCGCCGCTCCTCTCTAATCCACTTGAATGTAGCTGGATATTAGATTAGAAAGTTATAGATGTGATTATTCGTCCCTGGGCACGGCAACCTATTCGCTGATTAAAACGTGAACTGGGGGCCATTATGTAACTGCTTAAAGAGATTAAACCCAGTCCCCCCCTGTGGGGGCCCGCTCCCTGTCATAAAACACAATAGAGAGGACACAGAAGATGGCTCAAGGGGGGTGTTTTTTTTTTTATCAACACAGGTAGAAAGGTATCAGAGTCTTCCTTTGAAATCCCCCTCACAAGCTACACGAGAGTAGAACTAGAACTAGAAACGCTTCTGGTGATCAGCACGTACTGAAAGTCCGACCTTTGCACTTCAGGCAAAAACAGAAACAACCTGAAGCGAGACACAACTGTGTTTGGAGGACAGACGTGGCCCAGTTGATCAGCTACTTTTTACTCTTTTGCCTGTAGTAACATTTGATGTTTTGTGTTCTGAACACAATGAACCATCCAAGGAAAATGGAAGTTCACAGTGAATGTTGTAACTCAAGCTGAAATATTCATAAGCGACATGCTGGTTACTGGCTGCTCATCGTGAACCTTCTGCCAATTGCTTCTAGGGACAGAGCATTGAACTTCGCCGAAGGCATAATCAATGATAAAGATCCTCAAAAGAATATTGGAAGTAATATTGGTTTGTTCTCCCGTCTGCCAGGCTACAGAGGAGCATCGGATGTCCTTAGCTAACTAACGTCCGACACTATTTACATTGTAAGAACATGACTTCCGAGATGCTTTGAAATATCATGTAAATATGACAATGACAATGTCAAAAAACATGATTTACGATTGAGGGTATTTAATATCTTTCACTCTCTGTTTGGGAAGTATTTCAAGCTCTTTAAGATGACAGGTAATATAATATAATATTGTTTTTTGTCAAATGTGCTTTCATGACTCCAAAAACGAATCAATTCTCCATCTTTAATCCTCAGTTTTATCATGATATTCTGAACACACGTGCCGTCCTTTTTGTTTTCACCGGTTATCCGGTTTTAACATCGCAATGACTTGTGGGTAATTCCCTTGGGGCTGAGTCAGCTCAGATGCCGACTTACGGAAAGGGTTCATAAATGGCTCAAAATGTCTGCCAGAGAGCCCTGAAACACTCAGCGATTTGACGACGGGACAACCCTAAGCCCTCACAGAGCCAGCGGGAGCGCACCTCAAAGTGTGCGAGTCCGTAAGTGGGGAGATTCGGGCCTACGTGTGTGTGTCTGTGTGAGTGTGATGGGGGGTTCAAATGCTGGTCACGACAGCCACGTCTGATATACTTCATTCTGATTGTATCGTTCTGAGGCCATTTTGGGGCAGATAAGTAGCTGTATCAATAACTGCACTTTTGCAGCCATTAAAGAAAGTATTTTGACATTATGGGAAATGCGCTTTATTCCCTTTTTGATGAGGAGATCAATATCACATTAATGTTTTAGAACAGAATCAGTACGGCCATAAAGGGTTTCTTTTCTACAATGCGAAAGGAGAAGGGAAACTATTCCTTGAAGGGCTGTTAAAACTAATTTGTACACTGAAAATAATTGTACGGCTTAGTGAAGTTGTGCATAATATGATACAATACACTGCAAACTGTAGACCTTTGAGAACACAAAACAAGAACCTTTTCTGAAGCTGTATATCATGAAATGCGTTATGAAGGTGATGGTATCCCCCCCCCCCCCTCTCATTATCACTGCGTCTTTGATGCTGGGGGTCAGGCACAGGGAACTAACAGGAAAACGCTGTACATCCATCCCTGTAATAATGATAAACACGAATAAAGGGATGCTGGATTGTCTTTGATGATCTTCACATTCAAAGAAAAAGAGATGTGGAGACAATGTGAGTCCTCGGAGAGTTTAGTTAAAAGTAAAGCCGGTCGGCTCTGGGCCAGACGCACACATGCACACATGCACGCACAAATAGACCCTGCAGTCGTTTTTCTTTCAGCTTAAATGAAAGAAATTACTCCGTACGCACAGCTCCCATTCAGAGTTTTGGGAAATAATAATGAAAACTGTAAACCATGAAGAGGACGGGGGCCGACACCGGATTCACGTTCATTGTTTTAATAACAGCTGGTCTGCTTTTCCAAGAATCGGAAGCAGAACGTGCCTTTGGCGCGACCCACACGGAGCCTCGACCTGTTGAAATCGACTATATGTTAAAAGCCAGCTGTCAGAATGTTGAGGAGACAATGGTCACTAAGTGTATTTAGATATGCATTTATCAAAATACCAGCATAATGCGCCTGCTTTAACTAATATATGCCATACTTTCTTCCTTGGGTATTACTTTTATGTCTTTACAGTAGGCCACATATAGAGTGTGGTTGTTTTGTGCTGCTACACGGAGCTGCCACTGACTGTTGCCAGCGTAAGTGCTGATCCATATCCAAGCGGGCCATACGTTTCTTGTGTAACTTATTGCTTTCCCATTCCCAATAAAGTGGCAGAATAAAAAGGCTTTTACAGGTCCCTGCGGGTAGCAGCTACTTCCACTGGTAGTCACTGAGCTGTCGGGCTGCTGTGGTGACAAATGGCACCGAGCACACATTTTACTATTGCCATTTACAATGCATGATCCAGGCTGTGCTGCTCAAATGACTGTGCAGCAACACCGCTGAGTTATGTTAGCAAGCCCCTTTTAAATTTATTTATCAGGCACTTACAACTTTTTTTTTTCTGTGATTATAATATAAAAAGATGATTTTCACATCTGGTTGTTGTTCTGCTTTTGCAAAGATGGCCTCTGCGAGAAGGTTTTGACATAAATATGTGAAAATGCGGGAGTCGTAAACCTGAGGTCACCAGATCTACTTCTGCTGGAAACGTCATCATCATTTGGTTGTGGTGGCCATGAAGACCCCCCCCCCCCCCCCCCCCCAGCCTATAGTGTAAGTACATTCAACAATATGACACTTAGGTGTTTTTTTTTTCTGATTATTCCGATGGCAAATCCCAGAGGCGTAAACCTTGGTCTTCGTGCGCGCGCCGTGCACCACGTGGCCGTGGAGCTGTGTCTCAGTACTTGTGCAGGTCCAACACACGTGGCCGTCAGGGGGCAGCCATCAGTCGGCGGGCTCTCAGAGAAACGTTGTTCCCCGGATTTGTTGCTCACGGGCAGCAAGTGTAGGCGCGCGCGCGCACGTACGTACGTACACGCGCAGACAATATATAAAATGGATTAAAAACATATTTAATCATTTTTTTTTCTTTTCGCATATGTCGCGATCACAACTAAGATCATAGAAACGGGAGATGCATTCATAATGAAACAGGAAAGTTGGAAGTTTATTTTAAGTCCACTTCGCCACACACGTTCCATACTCCACACGCGTATAGGGGTTTCTACGTGTATTATTATTAGTTTGTTTTAAAATATGACGTCAAAGTGAGAAAGAGAGGGACGAGAGTGAGGGAAGAGGGCAGGGGGGGAGAACTCCGGGGTGATACGGAGTCTAGCACTGGTAGCCAGAGGGCGGTGGCATCTCTCCCTCTCTGCGTAAACGGAGCGAGTGGAGAAGGAGAAGGAGAGCGCGCACGGAGAGAACAGCAGAGCTTTGTGGCAGCAGCAGCAGCAGCAGCGCCGCTGACACGAGTGGAGGTACCCCGTGGCGATTCCCACAGCTTAACCTGCGCCTTCTGACACGGACCTCCACGTCGGGGACTAGAGGCGACGCACTCCGCCACTCGTTTTCTTTCGGGGGTTTTTTTTGGGACTCGTTTGATTAATCAGCAGACCTTGAGGTGGAGGAAGGAACGGGAGGGGGTCCTCATTTCCCCCGCCGCGGAGTTGCGTGTGTGTGTGTTTATGTGCTTTACGCGTTGCCTGTAATGGGGAGAAGTGGACAGAGAAGTGGAATAGGACACGGGGCTTGCAGCTTGGTGAGGATGTGTGCCACGCCGGGGATCCTGCTCCTCGCCATGGTGCTCGTACACCGAGGAGTCGCCCAAGGTAAGGCTGGATAGAGCGTCTCATCTTTCTTCTTAGTACTTTAATTGTTTTCAGAGTGATGGTAGCCAGAAAAAAAAGCTCCGACCAGGGAGGCTTTACTTTCATTTTTGTTTTTGTTGCTTTATTTCCATTTAAATTGATCTGATGCTGATGAGGGAGGGCGCTTTCCCGTCGGCGGCTCGAGGCGCTTGACCGCGTGTGCGTGTGCGCCTTTCCCTGACCCCGCTGAAGTGCACGGTGCCAAATGCGAGGCGCACCTCGCAGCCCACGTCCCTCCGTCACCAACGGACTAATAGGCAAAATAAAAAAAATAGGCAAATCAATGTGGGACGACAAAAGCGCACACGTTTTAAGTAATTAAGGCTGAGTGGGAGGTGTGGACAAAACTCGCTATTAATAATAATTATAATAATAAAAAACTCCTGTCAAACAGTGACGTCCGTAGCCTCCCAACTACATGGCGGTGAGCTCCGAGCATTCAGTTAAATCACGGTGCAAAAGCCGTGAACGGCAGCACGTAGGAACGCGGGATTAAAGCCGACGGCGCGTCTCATCGCGCGGCACATCGGCCCCGGAGACGCGCCGATCACAACGATCGATCACAAGTCACAAACACCCACGGCCGCAATTATCCGCCACCGACCTCACGAGCAAAAAAACCAGGGACGCAGTTTGCAGATGAAATGCCACAATCAAAGCACGGTTATTGGCTCATAAAGAGAGCCCCCCCCCCCCCCCCCCTCTCCCCTCGTCTCGGTATTTAAAACACTACACCAGTGGAACGACGAGGTGTTGTTTATGATCATCCCCCGGGGAGGTGTACAGCAGGCAAATGAAAGTGATATTTCTGAGGAGTGACACGCAGCCGGACTGCTGTCGAAGCCCAACTCTAAACCTCCTGGACATCTTTCGTCTCGTGTGTCCCTTTTAAGTGCGTCACCCTCCGAAAGGCTTTCCCTCTCACTGTTAGGGACTTCCTCGGGTAGTTCCTCCAAACGCATTTATGTCAGGAGTCAAGTTGCTTAATTCACCACCTTTCCACCCCTCCCACCTGAAGGCCTCAGTAACCCGCAGAGGTTAAACCTTATAACAGCCACTTACGGTGGGTGTCGTCCCCTATTAAAGTCTAAGAGTCTCATATTCTAATTAGGACTCTGTGTTGCTTTGAATCCTTCGCCTCCATTACAACGTGTTCCGTCAGGATGCCCCTGGATGCAGAGGGTCGGCTGGTCCGCACCACCACCTAGTCAGCAAATCAGGGTCCACTTTACTGATCTTCTGAAGGTTCACGTGCTGAACTGGACACAGTGCTGCTGCCACCTTTCTCCTGTTGCCCGAGGGAATAACATTTCAGCAACACCCACCGATATTCATTATGACCGTTCCCTGTAGGTTTACTGTTAAATCAATACATTGCAATTTAGAGGCACGATTTGAGTAGGCTTTCACCAACCTCCAATAAATTACAGCTTGGCACTCAATTTGACTTTGGTAGAGAAAATCTCGTAATTGGAAAATAAAACAATTGATGAAACCGAAACCCCTCGATCGTTTTTCCCGCTCCCCCTTTTCTAAGAATAAACATTTCTGGTCTCCTCCTGGTTTGGGCTTGTCTATTAGGTCCCTTGTTTGTTGTTTTGTTCCTCCTCCTCCCAACTTGACTCGTGTCTCCGAAGTTGCTTCTCTGTGTGTGAGGCGTCACTCCATTAGTTGTTCTATTGAGTGGAGAAAACACACAACACATGGTGGGGGGTTGAAGGGCGTGGGTGGGAGGCCTGCTCTGTGTACATAGCTTATCCTCTACGTGCACCAGTGCCGGATTCTATTCCCCGTCTGCTCAGGTAGAGCTTTTCCCTCGAAAAACCCAACGAAATGCAGCTTCTTTTCATTTTGCCGTTGAACAGAAAAACCAAATAAGACTTTTTAACAAAGCCAGTAATTGTTGTCAGGGCCATAGAAACCGTGTTACCCAATGGAAAGGTCTCTTGTGGGCTGGGAAACATGTGCCCCTGCAGTGAGACGAATGTGCGTAGGTGAGATCCTCTCCTCCCACCCTCGAGCCTCGAAGCCCCTCAAGAAGCCATCAGCTGAGCCCCCTTACATTTGATCTGAAACGGACAGGTGCACCAGGTCGTAACAGCCCAGGTGTTTGTTAGCATGAACTAAACGGCCTTGCAGAGATGTCGTGAGATTGCGGAGAGTGTTTTCTCAAACTTTTTTTGGCGACGTTGGTTTGCCCGCTGGCTTCTAGCTCACATCTCTGTGGCTTGTTGTGTTTCCGTTGGAAAAGCCTTTTCCTTTCAATTTGACAGAACCAATTATTCTAGGCTACCGTGTTCTCACTCACTGGGTGTGTTTGTGTCATATCTGGGGGTGCAGGGTTGTGTAGCTGTTAGGGCTCATGTGAGGAGTGTGTTTATTAACTTGGCAGCTTAGGGTTGTTCTCAGAAGTCCTGTGGTGAGTGTGTGTCCATACGCGGGATTGTGTGATTTCCTACATCTGTGTGTCAACTTGGCATCACAACGGTGCTCCAGCAGATCTCACATGCTATTCTTTTGTGTGTGTGTGTGTGTGCTTTTGGCATTATGATATTGCCAGAGCTCCCATGCTGTCTCCCATTATGCACTGATCCTGTCCCATGGTGCACTGCAGCCATGCTGGGTTCAATGCTTGTGGGGGGACGACTGGGAACCGTTGGAACTAAAGAAGCCAATTTGATTGGCCGAACCACACTCCAGCGACTGCAATTCCATCCGCCGAGCAGCATTTATCTGGTAAATTTAACTCTGCACAATTTCTGTATCGGGGCGGAGAGGCGAGGGGGTGAGGGGGGGGGGGGGGGGTGAGGGGGGGGTTAGAAGGAGTGAGAGAGGGTAATGATGAAGGGACGAAGAAGGGAGAGATCTCTCTGGGTGGTTTGTACCCCCTTTGATCACTCCACTAGGACTTGACAAGCTGACTGACTGCTATACACACACACGCACACACACACACACACACACACACACAGCAAGATATTTCTGCAGTCAAACAATGCTGTATTCTGTCTGCATTCTCTGCGTGTGTGTTTGTGAGCATGAAGTGTGTGTGTGTGTGTGTGTGTGTGTGTGTCCTCGGCCAAGCGTTCATCGGGGTGTGTGAAAGGAAGTCTTTGACTGTGTCTGGGGTTGTTTTGTAGAGAAGACCCTCCTGCTGCTAGCAGCAGCCTGGTGATGGCAGATTTCCCTCACCCTGCATTCCTTTTTTAAAATATGTTTTTTACATTTTTGTTTATTTATGTGTACATATAAAAAGAGCATATATTTACATATATGTGTATATATGTTTGCGCAGCGATTGTATGTTTCTACACCCACATCTCTCTGTCTGTCTTTGTCCTCCAGTCTACATCCAGCTGGTGAATGGTTTATTCCGACCTTCTTTCTCCTTCAGTGGCCTTGTGTGTTCAGCCATTCACGCAGTGGATGCTTGACTGTGAAAATGCTGGAGCTTCCTCATCCAACAGCATTCGTGTGCATATTATATATACAGTTTAAATTGAACACAGAGCAATTAGGACTCGGCCTATTTTGAGAATCAGGAGCCGGAAACGTGGGTTGTTTGTGAAAGCGGGAGAGAAGCACCGATGAAATCCGACTTAGACCCAAGTCTGGTTTTTTAGAAGGTCCCGTTGACAAAAAGCGTCACACCGTTTGCACCTTCATCTAACACTCCCTGTTTGTAGGGGAAAACCCTGGGATGTAACCTAAGAATGCGTCCTCCTCTGTGTGTGTGTGTGTGTGTGTGTGTGTGTGTGTGAGGGCCTCACTGCTTCCTAGAGACAGTGTGAGCTTGAGAAGAGAAGAGAAAGAGCAACGAGAAGCTAATTCAGAAAGCGATTCACACTGTCTCCTGCTGTTAGGCCTAATTCCTTCTCCAGTTTCATGTAAAGATCTGCAATTATGAATTTTTCATGGCCTGCGAAACCTAAGGCCTCATTTGGGGCTCTCATTTCCAGGCTTTTTGTTTCAGTTAGTGTTGTGTGTGTGTGTGTGTGTGTGTGTGGGGGGGGGGGGGTGGGGGGTTGTTCAAGTGAACACTGTTTGTGCACAATCAATGGCCTACTATAAAGTTCCCAATGGGCCCATAGAATGCTGCACTGCAAAAAAAATTAAAAACCAGTTTTTCACTGCAGATTTCGCATTATTAAATCAAAATACAAGAGAAAAAAGGCAGCATTGTTTTCAATGAGTTTGTGGAAATCTACCCCGTGGTGGAATAGCTGGTTCACAGAAAAATGCCGTAATATTGTTTTGGACAAGCTATCTGTGAATTGAATCCTGTCGCTGTTCACTGGGCCTGCAGCCGGGGGAAGCAGGGCGCCTTTGAATCCCGCAATAAACAATTGGATTTCAGTGAACTAAAGCCACCGTACGCCGGGCCACAGCATTCTGTACTGGACCATCGTCTCAATTCCTCTTTCTTGTCACTTGTCCCCATTTCTTTCACCCTCTCTGTCCCTTTCTTTCTCGCCTCCCCATCTGCTACCTCCTACCTCTTCTCTCACTTTTCGCCCCCTTTTTGGTTATTCTCTTCTTTTGCTACTGTCTCTGCCCACTGTGTCCCCGTTTCTCTAGTTAGATTTACACACTTTAATTAGAGTGTGTGCCAAACAGTGGACATATTGTTGTGCATCTGAACGGGGCCCACAACCAGCTGGAGGTTTGTGTGTGTGCGTTAGGTCACAACAACATGGTGGAAACGTAACTAACACACAACGGTCTAATACACTTACAGTAAATAGAAGGAAAAAAAGTGAAGGGAAGGAGGAGGAAATGGAGCTGTGCTCCATGCCGGCTGCTCTCCATTGAAATCTCTCTTTTTTTAAGGCCTTTCCTCCTTCCACAGGCAGCAGTTTAGGCTTTTCATGGTCAATATGTTCTTTTCATTTGATACCGTAAAACCTCCAGTAAATAATCCGGGCCGGTTTACCTCCTTCAAAACGACATTGTGCGACACACTGTGCCTATTGAAGACAAGCACTTACCACAGGAAGTTCTTTTTCCTTTCTGTTCTGTGCGTGGAGGCTTTAATCCAATCTGCTGCATCTCCAGATATTTTTCCTCTTATTAAAGAAAGGCTTCATATTTGAGGATGTGTGCATATGGTGTTTAAACACACCCACAGATCGCTGCGGTACAGAGCCCTTGTGAGCCGGGGTGTCCCTCCCCAGAGACAAACCTTAGAGGTGTAGTAGAGATGAACTCCTAGAGTGCAGACAGACGGCCAGACGCATGTTTGGCCGAGTGTTCGGTTCGTGTGTGAGCGAGCAAGTCGGATTTGTGTCACCGTGAATGTGTAATTAATCTCCCATTGACAAAAGATGACGTGCCTCGGCAGGGGGGGGGGGGGTCCAGGGGGCTGGGATCTCGGGTCCTTTTTTGTTTTCACTCGGCTTGTTATGGCCATTGTCCTGTTTTTCAGAGAGGGGCACAAGAAAAAGACGGGAAAAAAAGGTTTAATAGAAGACTTTAGAAGGAATGAAGGGAGTGAAAAAGAAGGGTAGGTGGTGGGAAAGGAGAAGGATTTTTGGGGGGCGTCTGGAAGTTGACATTTTGATTAGAAACTAAGCTGCACTGTAAAAGCCTGTTCAACAAGGAGGAGGGAGCAAGTGAGCAAGTGAGCAAGTGAGCAAGTGAGCAGGCGGGCTGAGCGTCCTGTGGAAGCAGCCTGAAGGGTCTCTTCTTCATATCTTTCGCCTTCTCTCCTCCTCTGTAACTCTTTTTTCTCCCCTGTCTCGCTCCTTTTTCCACATCTCCCCTTTTGACTGTAGCCCCCTTTTTCACTTTTTCCCTCAATCCAACTCTGCCCCCCCCCCGCCCCCCTCCTGCCCCCTCCCTGGTAATCTACTTGTCCATCTGAAGGAATATGCTGCAAAAACCTGACACCATAATTACTATAATCACCACTGTAACTTTTTACCTCCTAGGCTCACGTGTACACCCACACCCCTCCACACACACCCACACCCCTCCACACACACACACACACACACACACACACACACACTCTTACGCACACGGGTTTTGCCAGTTTTGAAAGAGTTTATTGTTATTCTGTAGGATGCCTTGGAAAATGGGATTTAGTGTGTCTTGTGAAAAGGTTTTGGGTTCCCTGTTCTCCTGCTGTGGACATGATGCAATTTACTGTTGTGTACCTTGTGTAGCTTTAGCAAAACCAGGGACTAACACACCCACACGCGGCCCGGCAAGAGTGCACAATATCGACCCAAACGTTGTTACATTGGCTTCGAGTTTTATGGCGTCTGATCGGCACACAGGCACCATATGGAACGAGCCCTTTCACTTATTATGGCTCCACACCGGCTGCTATAAGGGACTATAAGGGACTATAAGGGACTATAAGGGTATATTTCTCTCCGCGGGTGACAAGATTTCGTGTAAGCAGTTTGCTTTGATTCATTTGAGCGCAGCATTGTAAGTGGCTAATGAATATACGGGAAGTTCTTTGCTGAGGCGGCGCGTTTGTGTGTCCGTTGTGTGGATGAAATATCACATTGTTATGTGCCCCCCCCCCCCCCCCCCCCCCCGAAATTATCCATGCACACAGCGATTTCTCCTCCCCCAGAGGAGCACAGGGAGGATGGCACTGTAGGTGGAGAGAGGAGAGAAAGAGAATAATGACTTTCCAGCTTAAAAAAAAAAAAGTCTTTTGTTCTTTGGTTAGGAAAAAAAAAAAGAAGAGATTGTCCAGGGGTGAAATAGGCTGGAAATCAGAAGAGCCGTGCGAGTGGGAGGGAGATGGAGCGAGTGAGCGAGTCGGATCCGGGGACATCAAGTGCAGCAGGGAGATGGGGACGCACCGCGCGCTCGCTAATTAATCACAGAGAAGGACGAGATTTGATGAGACACAACAGTGAGGAAGGGGAGGGGACTCGTTTCCCTCTCGCTTTAATGTCACACAGAAGCAGGGGTGTTCATGTGTTTACCTGCAGAGGTCAGAGGTCGGAGGCAATGGGATACGTCTAAAGAAGCAGATTCCTTCTGGAAGGGCCGGAAGTCAGGAGTCTCAAGTTTTTATTGGTTGGATAGTGAGGATGAAAGAACATCACAGAGGACCCCAGCTGAGCAGTTATTTCAAAGCAGATGCAGCCGCTGTGAGCTGCAGAGCTGATTTCTGGAATTAATTGCAACTGTGTGATTGAGAAGAACTTTCAGAAGCCTCTCTTTTCTTTCCACAGCTAAAATTGAAATGTTTAGATGAGACTGGACTAGAGTTTGTTAGATATTAAAACAAAGCTTTCCTTGAGTCTGCAAGTTGTTGGGCTTACACAGTCTAGTCTACGCGTTGTTGTATAGCAATGTCTTTTTCTTGATGAAAAATGGATCAGCCTTTTTTTCTGCATGTTTGTTGGCCCTTGTTTCTATATGAAAAGAGAGAGTGAATGTATTCATCACTTGTAGGTTGTGCAAAGTCGGGCTGCACAGAATAGATTGTTTTCCTGCAGGTTGCACATTGCCATGGTGCGCACTTCCTACAGCGTGGTTTATTGCATGCGCTTGAACGCCTTTGTTTGGTGCGCACAACTTGTTGTGTAGGTCTTCCTATAGGGAAGTCACTTCAATATTGAGAGGAATAAGGAAGGTGCAATATGAATAAAAACATGACTGGTCACTGTGGTATTGGCATCATACTGAAGGGAAATGAGTACAGACGCTACAGACCTCGCATGTGCACACCATCCAGAAATAACACAACGGACATATTGGCTGATTCCTAATTATCTTTTTATCTTTCAGTGTTGGATTAAAATCTGTTTAGATTAAGGATGAGACAAAAAATGATATTTCTATTTTCTTACACATCATGAAACCAAAGGCATTTTATTCAGTGGCTTCGAAGTATCTACAGAGTCGAATGTTTTCCACCAACTTTAATAATCACAGAGTCAGCTGCTGGTGCACATAATCAGATGTTACTTTTTGGGGGAAACGCTGTTTCCAAAGAGGCTTAAACTAAATGGGGTGATGATGAGGTCAATGGATTAAGGCTTTACAGTTGTTTTGAATGATTGGCAGATTGGAGATCTTCTCTCCACCAACCTCTGAGTGGATGTCGTGTTTTATGACGGGCTCTCAAGCCACTGACTTGTGTTGTGTACTTTCAAATAGACTATGCTTTGTTTTCATTGATTCTCTCCCACACAAACTGTGTGTGTGTGTGTGTGTGTGTGTGTGTGTGTGTGTGTGTGTGTGTGTGTGTGTGTGTGTGTGTGTGTGTGTGTGTGTGTGTGTGTGTGTGTGTGTGTTCAAGCAAATATGACTTGCGTTAGCTGTGCTCTTCTGATCTGAGCCCTGCGGCTCTCCAGGGTCTGTTGTCTTACAACATTCATCAATGTTTCTGGAAAATAAGCCTTTGGATTGAGCCTAAACAGAAATTTTTCTCTTTTATTCTATTTCACTCCGGAGGTCGGTGTGTTTGTTTTTGGTGGGATTCCTGGAAGGCCTAAGACGTGTACAGTACTCTGGATTTTCACTGGTTTTTCTGTTAATTTTAGATTATTATGCAGTTTCTTGTCGGAGGTCATTGGTATTTAATGCTGTTTTTCACATGACAGCCCTCGACTATGAAGTGCCGCGTTGATGTTTACATTTTGATGAGCATTTATGCTCAAAAGAACACATGTCTTTAATGAAATCTGTATGTGTGATCTGATCCTGTTATTTATTGATCACTTGTGAGATCACTCGTGGATAGAAAAAACTATTTTGCTTTGATATTCTTGTTCAAACCGCAGGACTCTTGTGGTTTCCCATCATTATCTGTGTTTTGGGAAGATGGAGATTGCTCTTCTCCGCAGTGATCTGAAAGCTGATGAAATCTAGATGCAATTTAACGTGCACGTGGCGCACACTCATGCTTCATCCGACACGCTTCACAATGACATGTCATGAAACCTGAAACAAATTGGCCAAATATATACAAAAGAGACATTTTCCTCTTTAAAATATTGCTGGTACAGTGTGTTGATAATTCTTTAGTAAGTAACGTGCAAAAGCAAGACTGAAAAATGCAACCACTGTGAGTGATTCCTGGTATTTTTCCTAATGAATTTCCAATGCTGCTTTGATGTTGTAAACAACTTAGTCATAATGAGGAGCACTATCTTATTTTGTCTACAGCAGCACTGCTTTTAATCAGGAGCGGGTTAGACATATTGTTTTTCCCAGCATCATTTAGCTCTAATGGATGCATTTATTCTGTGGGGTCGTTACAACATCATACAGCTCTTTATCGTGCACATGTGAAACTAACTTGCATATCTTTAGAAAACAAGTTGCTGATAACTAGTGCGAAAGCCTTTTTGTACTAGTTATACTGGTGATGGCTGCCGTTTGGAACTCGCCCCAATCGACTGGCATGATTATTGGATCCAATTAAAAACATTGTAGGCAGAAAAGGCAGAAGTGGTGATCGTGTTCGATGATTTATTACAAATATTTTGAAACAGAAAAGTCCAGCCCTGTGTGTCCGACTCTTTAGTAGCAGCAACATCTCCAAAATGTTCTGAATCCAGCAGGCACGTCGGTGACGCTAACAGCCCACCAAGGGCAGCTCCTTCAAGCCCCCCCCCAAAGCAGTTTACCCCAAATGTCTGTGTTATCACCACGTGCACCACAGACCTTTGTTGGTGCCCACAGATGTTCCATCTGCTGCACATGGACGACTCGCGCTGCCAGCAATGAGTGTACGGACAGAAGTCCTGCGCTACCTCATCTATTCCATTTATTTTATTGTTCGAGGATTACTGTCGAGTTTTAATCCCAAATAGACAAAAACGTTTTTGAAAAAGACTACCATTTTTTTTTAGCATTTTTTGGGGGCGTCACAAACTTTGTTTCATTCTCACCTTGCAACAAAGCTCCGGTTTAGCTGTAATTTCAAAGAAATAATAGAAACAATGTTTTGCTGAGACTCCGAGGAGTGAAGAAAAAAATATATAGAGCACAAATAATCCATCACATTTCTTTGTTTTAGTCTGAAACTTTTTTACCTCTGTCACATATTCTCACGTTTTTATTTGATGTTTTGTTGCCGTTATCATCATCATCATCATCATCATCATCATCTCCCCGAGGCACAGCTGGCGTAGCTTTGCAACGGTTTTCAGCACAGAAACTGGCTCCCTGTCCACTGACATGTGGCTCAACCGGCCTGCCAATAACAGAACAACACACACACACACACACACACTCACTGTACTAAGGAAAGTGTCTCTGCCCTGTTGAACACTAGCACACAAGGGGGTGTCCACACATGGCAGCCAACACGCACACAGAAACACACACATAATGGCGCTGGATGGTTCCTTTGGCGCTGAGAGGGCGGACGCCGTGTCTCCGTGTGCAGTAGCTGGCGTGTTCTTGGCAGTTTTGGTATTTCCTGTCACGCAGTGACCATATCGAATATATTAGCAGTTGGGTGTTTCAGAAGGGCGGCAAAAAACAGGTGCATTGTTTCAGCAATCTGTTATATTCAAAGTTTAATGCTCAATTGTGTTTGTGACCAAACTGATCGTGGGCATGTATGGGATTATGTTAATCATTATAAAGCTTAAATGGTGTCATTTTCTGGGCTTAGATTAAGTTATCTGATTTGATAATATGTATACCAACAGTGAAAACATAACTATGCAGGAAAAGTGGGTCTATAATTAAGTGTTACTATTACTTTGAGTACGTTATCCATTGAGTATTAATTCCAGACTTAATCCGTTTATTGACCCGCTCGGTTTGGATATCGATGAGTAAACGATGGTGTTGTAGCTGCTGAAACATGTTAAACAAGTCGGAGGACCTATCGACTCACCGTCTGACACTCTAGGGGAGAAGAATATTGAGATATGTTCCTGCTCCTCTCCTGTTTGAGATAACAAAGGTCACATTACCAGTAGGAAAAAAAAACCAGTGTGCCTGGGCTTTTTCCTTTCACAATCCCTGCAAATAATGGCGGCACCCCCTCAGACCTGGACATTGACCTCATATGAATCTGTTACCACATTATTTCCATTGTTTCCCATCTTTGTGCCATAACTGTGGCGTTAGGAGCTGGTGACATCATGTGGGGTTCAACCCGCACATGAATGCTCTTTTGATTTGTGTCACAGTATCAAAGCAGGGTTCATTCACCTCATCAAAAGAAGTAGAAATAAGTGTCTCTGTGCTCATCCTCTTTTTCTCTTTTACGCTTTACTCCCTTTCATCTTTTTTCCAGTTTGGGCCGAGTCTCTTTCCTTCCTTCCTTCCTTCCTTCCTTCCTTCCTGGGGGAAAGGGAGATTTATACTTGAAACAAAAGACGCAAGGAGGGAAACTTTGCAGAAACATTTGAAGTGTTTCCCCCCCTTCTCTGATCTGAGAAATGTCTCCCCCACCCAAGAAACCGTTTCAAAAGAAGCAGAGAGCATGCGGCTGAAGGCAGACGCTGCCCACGGCTCTCTGTGGCTCCTCCAAATCCGTGTATTGTTGCTGTGGTTATTTGTGTTGCTTCTTCCTCGGGGCCCCTCCAGGGTTTTTGTTTATCTCCGTTCGGTGCTTAGAGTTTTTGTCAGAAAATGAGGGGGGGGGGGGGGGGGGCTGCTGTTTTGGCCCCAGGTCGAGTCGCAACTCAGCCGAACAATGAACTGAAAGTCCCATTTAATGACAGACCTGTTTTGTGTTTTTGTTGCGACTTTGTGTGGAATTATTCTGCTGTTAACATTCCGCGTCTCGAGGATCCTGGAATCACCCCAGTTATTAAAAGCCATGAATGCAAAGCCGCTTGCAGGCCGTGATGGGCGTCATCCTCGCATCGGCTTCTGCTCAGGACACATCAATCATGGTAGAATGAAAACACCCACACATGATACGCCCTTTTTTTATGGAGGTGATCCTGAAAAGGAATTTGATAGGAACATTTTTGGTTTTTTCTTTCTGTAAATGAGCCAACGGGTGACACTGAGCACGGAATTAAGGAGTTTAATCTCTAGCTGAAAGGCTCCTATGAAGCGGGATCCAATGAGGAGCGGTCCTCTTCACCGTGGTGCCGTGGAGTTTAAGTCCTGTAAGCTTTTAGGTCCAAGACGAGGGAAGGTGTGTCGGATGAATTATTTACAGAGCACAGAGTTAAAATACTTGTGCATTAGAGATCTCAGGTGAAGGAAATGTCAGAGTTCTGATACCCTGAATAGTATCCTGCTTTCATTTAGGAGGTTTGACAGTGACACCCAAAAATTGTTAAAAAATAAAACAGAAATATTTCTCTTAGATAAATTTTGTATACAACTCAATTTGACGTAAGTCTGCTGCAGACACCCGACGGACAGATGCTGCAGTCGTGTTACTGCTCCAAAGCACTGGAGCCCTCACTAAGTTTATAGAACCGGCTCAATAGGACGGCTAATGAAAAACAAGGCACCCACTCTAATGTTGAGACGCCTTCTGAACTTCAGTCCTTTTTTTAAGTGGTATTTCAGGTGAGGGTTCCCCTACTTTGTCTCCACTCGATATCTAAACAAGGCCCCCTAATCTGTGGAAATAAAAACCAATTGTATTCAGGTTTTGGAGACCAAGTACTGCAACCAATTTGCCTGTGGAAAATCAATCAAGGCAGATTTACCGTTTGCCCCAGGTAGGGTGTATTCAGTAAACACACACACACACACACACACACACACACACACACACACACACACACACACACACACACGTCTCAGAGCTCTGCTTAAGTAGATATTTAATCATCGAGGACCTTTTCCTGCTGGTTGCTCTATTGAGTGGGTCAGACATACACACCTTCTGGTGTTATGCACACACACACACACACACACACACACACACACACACACACACGACGTGTCGCGTGGCAGTGTATTGATTCTTCAGTGTTGTTCTTGTGCTGTTGGTTAAACAAGACAGTAATAATGGAGCAACATTGTTTAGTCTGCTTATTGAACTGTGACTGCTGGACATTGATTGTTGTTTTCTGCTTTATGCATAATGTAAACCTGCAACTGTGACTTGAGGAAGAGTGGAGGTGTGGGGGTCTGGGTTTGTGTGTCTGTAGGTAGCTTGGGGCAAAAAGAAGGAATAACTTCTTGGTTAAGATTTCTTAACCTTTTTGTTGTTGTTGTTTGAGTTTTGGAGGTTAAAGCTCCGTCTGGGCTGCAGAACAGATTGATGGAGGAAGGCATGTAGAAAACAGGTCAGGAGAAGCTACATGTTACACTTCAAGGCCTATGTATACTTCACCCGCACTATTTTAATATCTGCACTGAAAATCACTGCAGCATCCTTTGTATGTCTGATTCATTTTATAAACTTTTTTAGGAGTCATAGCTTAAGTCACATTTGGCTCCATTAATATATTTCATAAGTTCATTATTCCGCAGCATTTTCCTAAATACCAAACTAATATAGAATTTATTCAATAAATACCACTTTTTATTTTTTTTTCTTCCTACATCCACACAGAGTCAGATCTTTTTCAGATAGCAATATATGAACTTTAGGTTCTCATGATTTCACTGTTCTGTCATGAATGGCCTCCAGCGCCATGCGCTGCTAAAGTATATTGTAATACATCTTCAAAATGATTAACATATGATTTCTGAAGTCTGAGCTGCATTCATGAAGTGCCATCATGTGTGCTTCAAAGGAATTAACTAAGCGCTGTGCGTTTCCAGTCATAAGAAGCTGTTTTCAGATCACTCAAGGTTATCCCGTCTCCAGGCCCACGAGCGCCCATCAATTATTCATCACATCTTGATACTGAAATTGGTCATTTGTTTCCGTGCCAAAGCACTGTGCCAGGATGAGTCCAGAGGCCTCAACATGTTCAGACCAGACGCTGGGAACACCCGATATTAGTTATGTTTCATCACAACGAACATCAGCCCTCCTGACGTCTCGGGGCTCAGCGGTCGAACCGCTGTCTCTGACGTAGAGCGACGCTTGGTCTGCATTTCCCGGTCTGTCATTAAAGCTCCTCGCGATCCTCTAACGGTATACACACTTAGGGAAGACACATGCAGTTATGTCCGCCGCAAGCCAACACACTTAGTTATACATATACATGAGCAGACTCGCAGCAGCGACTGCTTGATCCCATTTTTTATTTATAACACAGTGAAATGTGGTTATTTTTTAAATGCAAATAAGTGGCGTATAGCTTTTTCAAAAGTCAGTTTGAATTTGAATGGGTGCCTTCATTTGAAATGTTGGCACTGAATGCTACCCTGAGGGGAAAACACTATATTCTTATAGCTTGTACCTTGGAGGTTCAGTTTTTAAATCATCGAAGGACATTGAAGGAGCTCAGCGTGGTGAAAATGTGCCGCTGATGCTAACGACGTCGCTCGGAGCCGAGTCTTCTGCATCTTGAGCTCTGCTCCATCTGCTTTTCCTCCTCACTCGCTCCTCCTCTTGTCCGCTCCGTCCTCTCTCACTTCCCTCATTTCGCCCGTTTCAGCGCTTTCTCTCCTCCGGCTGCAAAGAGGCCAGAGAGAAATCCCCCCCCCCCCCCAGGGGAAATGGGGATTGTTTGTGTGTGAGATAGTTCAAGATATTGTAAATATAAAGAAGTGTCTGAGAGAGAAAGATAGCGAGGGCCTGAGAAAGGGATTGTGTTGGTTTGTGTGTAGCGCCGTTGCTCTCTAATTGGGACACGGGTTCTGTCCGTGCTGTGCACCCACCGCTTGGATGTAAATCCCACATGAGCACCGCTGTAAATCTTGATAATGGTATTAAGCTTGTCGAGCCGGTCTGGGACTTTATCCTGCACTGTGTGTGTGTGTGTGTGTGTGCACAAACACGCTGCAGGCTTGGGTACTACTTATTAATATTGGGCAGACTCTCGTGTAGTGAACACTGCAGTCCAAACTCTGCCCATTACCGTAGCAAAGACACAAGCTTGTAACACTACCTGCTATGAAGGTATTCCAGAGTACCACGGGGATGTACTTATACACACACACACACACACACACACACACAGGCATACTGCAACAAGGAGCAACACTGAGCTTAGTCCGGAGTTAACGGCTGTGCAAAAGTGCTGAATGTGTAATACATCAGCACATTGCTGACATATTTGGGGTGGGAGAAAGTACTTCAGTAGCTAATTAAAATGCACATCGAGATGATGTGACGGTCAGATATAAAGTGGAAAAGCGCTCGGTGCGATAGAGGCGGTTTGACGTGTTCTTTTGTCAGAGAGTGTCACAGCACACAGCGACAGGTACGCTCCTGTCAGCATGTGCAGCGAGGCCACCGAGCCAAATTACGCAAAATCTTGATTAGTGTGAGCCGCTTTGTCGCTTGAAAAGTCCCCCCCTTACCCCCCCCCCCCCCCCCCCCACTCCCCTCTGTGGGTTATTGAGGCTAGTGGGAGAAATCCTTTTATTTGAAACCTCTGCCATCCAATTTCTTTCTTTCTTTTTTAGAGACAGTTGATCCAAAACGGCACGATGCAAATAAACGAAGAGACACATTTAGTGCTGATTTGAAAAAAAACTTTGAAAGAAGTGATTTGAAAGTCCGTCTGCATTGACAGGAGCTGGACGGTACCATCCAGCTGGCTGAGTCTCTCACTTTGATGAACACATAAACTACTGGCGCGTCGAGTCATTACAGAATGCAGTCAGACTGTCTGAATCACGCTCCTTTAAAGACATTTGAAGTGAAATTGCATTAAAGCACTGGGAGGCAACTTGGCGGGTGCGTCCCTTTGATGTAACACTAATGTTTCCACCACTTCTGATTTCCAAAAATCACCTGACAGCAGGCTCTTTAATCTGTTTATTTGTTTAGTTTGTGTTGTTGACTTGAAACAAGTCATGTCACGACAGGTTGATTTTCTTTTCAACTCGAGGGAAATTACGTTCCAACATAACAACATAATTTGGTTTGGTCTGAATGAAACCCCCCCCCCCCCCAAAAAAAGGCAATGCATTTCAAACGAAATGTAGACTGTTTTGAAAGATTACGCATGCAGTCTGTCCTCTTTACTCACTGCAAATGCAAATGTTGTACCAGTCAAGTGCTGTAAAAGCTAATGAGAGTAATGGGGTTGAGGGTACTCGGTGATGGGCTCGACATTAAGGGAATATGTGGGGCTAAGACGTACTATAATATATGGGAATAGATGCCTGCAGCTGTTCGTGCTGGCTCCGGCTCGGTTTATGTCTCCATCTCTCAGAGCAGATGGAAAATATGATGATGATGCTGATGATGAGGGAGAGGAGGGAAACACGTTGGCGACAACAGAACGAACGAGACGTGTGAGAACAGAGAAAGACAAGATAAAGGTTATGTTCCTTTCACACTTAGTGTGATGGTCAAAGAGACCTTTAAAGAAGTCGTTACATAATACATAAACGTAAATGTCAAATTAAATCTCAATTGAATGTTTTTTCTTTACTCTCGTTATTGACATAAGATGTGGGTGCAAAAAGGGGGCTGTGCTGTAGTGTGAAATATTAAGGACATAACTGCATCTGTAAAACATAGCAGTAACAGTGTGTCATGGTTATCAACGAACCAGTTTATCTGCACAATGCAGTAATTATCTTAAAATCAAAGCTTGAGTTAAGAGGGCAATAAAACACATTAAAGGAGACGCGGAATTCATACACAAATGCACATAGCTTCTCCTAATTCCCTTTAATCCTGCTCCTTAACAAATTGTCTGAGTTTAGAGTTTAAGGGAAACAAGAGGGAATCTAATCGGCGGGACACCAGGAGGGGGAATCTAATAAGCGAGACACCAGTGGGGCTTGTTTAATGATTTTCTCCTTTGGCCTTGTTCCATTAGAGCACCTAGCTGTGATCTCTGCTGAGCCTGTCGCTCATCTTTTTTGTAGCTCTCTCCCTCCTTCTGATTCAATCTCTATGCGTCGCTCTGTCTGCTGCTGTCTGACACTCTCTGTTGGGAAGTGTGCCTTCTGGTTGTCAAGGTTCCCCTCTCTGTCACTGCAGCAAACACACAGGACACGGAGATTTGATTATTAATATTTACATCTTCGAGGGGAGAGAGAGCAGGTCGATAACATTATGGCCGTTATTGGAGACTCAAATTAGCTCACAGATAAACAATTGAGCTCCTTGCATCCAGAAGAGTTTTAGCTTGGAGTCATATCTGCAGCAGAGTAATACTGTGCAGGTGTCACTTCATAATGGATGTGCCATACACCTTTGTTTAATATGATTGGACGTACTAGTCAGCTGGGAACCAACACAGCTGGTAAACTGAACCATTACAGGACAACTAATGGCAATCAGCTAATGCAAGTTTGAATTCAATACAGCCTGAACCAGTCCAATCCACGGTACTGGGTCCGTACTCGAGCGCACCATCTGTTAAAAGTAATTAAACCACTTGTATGTAATTGGCTAACAATGGTGATGGCATGAATAAAAATAAATTAATAATCTGAGCGCTTCTAAACCGGGCTTCTCTGACCTTCTGACTGCCAGTAGGTCACATCACTTCCGACCCACTAGCTGGCCGCGATGTGACATAGCAACATGTACCCCCCCCCCCCCCCCCCCTCTCCTGTCACTTTCTCCCTCCCGCTCTGGATATGTACTCCATGTCCCGAAGATGTGTCATACCTCCACGTCGGGACTGTCGGGGACGTTTACATCTCCATCATTAACACGGGTGACAGGGCATCCCGTTGCCCCCGGCGACTGGACATTCTTTAGCCCGCAGCGACAGGCTGCGTCTCATCAGCCTTCAAGCGGGAGAGCTGCTGCGGCACGCCGTGCGGGGGGGGGGGTGGTCCTTGTGTGCGATAATGCATGAATGATGGTGAATAAGGGCAGGATGTTGTGGGGTTTTTACTACTATGTTTAAACAGCACCTGCCACAAGCCCTAATCTGTGGAGAGGATGGTTCCATATAGAAAAAAATGCAAAAAAGGTTAGAATTGTATAGCTAGAGATGAATGTAATGTTGTTGTTTTTTTGAAGGGTGTGTTCTTAGAGAAATGGGGATTACGGGGCAAAAGGGAAGGGTATTAGGAAAAAAATAGAAGGGCATCAAAATAATAATTGAATATCATTATATATAATTATTTATTGTAATTTGGATTCAAAGTGTACATTCAGAGCAGTCAACAGGCTGAATGAGTATTCTTCTGAATTTGGCCCAAATACTTTGAAGGCATTCCGCGTGATTCATAAAACTAAGAAAAACGAAAACGTTACAACACATAAGGAGACCACGGCAGACGTGGAGGAGACGAGCATCAGTGAGTTAGAGACAAAGAGCGAAAAACATACGCAGCGTAATCGCTCGTTGCGTTTGGTATTTCCACTTGAAGGGAAAAGCATCATAAACTAGGAACCATTAGCAGCCATTAGGCCGCTGTGAGTCAGCAGCCAAATAACAGCCCAGCATTTACCACACAGCTCAGGCTGCATGGATGGACTGTGAGCGTTATGCAGCAATACACACATTCATGGATATGCATACACTGCAGACACACACACACAGTTTATATCCCTTGTTCCTGTATTCACTAACACATTGATAATACTGTACCTGTGAGGGCATTCCAATTAATCTCATCTTAATCTTATCCTCAAACTATTGTCACAACCCATTCTCTATGACGGATGGAGAAGTCTCCTTATCTACAGAGGATGTCTATATGAATAAGACTTTTGCTTTAAGCTTTTACCAGAACACACACAGACGCACACACACACACACACACACAAACCCAGACACAGAGGCTTGGTTTGATATACAGCAGGACTCTTTCGTTTGGCTAATTTGTTTCCTGTGCATATGTCATATATTCAGCAGCGGTAAAGGGGTATCGGCTTACCGGAGACACAGTCACACACACACACACAGTCTTACTGTCAATCCCTTAACTGGTTAGAATTACTGGGTTTGGAAATAGATTTCCAAGTGTTCCTAGCATTTAGTTTTAAGCATAGCCTCTGCTTGTCATTTATTTTCCACGTAGAACAAAAGCTCCTTTTCATTTGCTAGAAAGTGACACTTCATCTCAGAGCGGGATCATTCTAGCTGTATTAATCAACCTGACGGGTTCTCCCTCTCCAGCTCACCCGCTCTCGAACCTCGACTGTTCCACCAAAAAGCCTTTTCGGTGGAACAGTCCATCTGCTGAGTCGGCCCCCCCCTTTTCTCCGCCTGTGCCTCTCCGGCCTCGGCGCTCTGCTCCTGGTCTCCGTGTAAAGGAAACAGTTTAGGGAACAGTTAGTCAATCGGACCACTCCGTCCCGCAGAGGGAGTGCAGAATAACGAGCACTGCTGGTGGATAATGGCCATGATTTAGCTCCCCAGTCAAAAGGTTACACTGCTCTTGCTCCAGGATGAATGGACGTAATAAGACACCCCTCGGATAAGTAAGTCTCGCATGAACTGCAGGACTGCCCGAACCCCCTAAAGCCTACTTGCAGCAGTTATTATACAGTTTTTAGAGGGGAAACTAAGTTCTTTCTAGCAAGGAATGTGTTTTTTGAAAGAAATACAGTTATTGAGAGATGGTACGAGGTGCAAAGAGAGGGTTATGGTCGCAGAAATGAAAGGGGGAATCACAAGTGCTATTCGCATTATCTCAACGGAACACAGGAGGAGGAAGAAGAGGCCGGGAACCATTGGCTTTTTCTAATGTTCTCCTTGGGAAGCATCGAAGACGACAAGGGACAGGAAAATGGGTTCATATCTCTCTCACAACTGCTGTTAAGCCTTCAGCACATGAAGCCAGATCTTCATTCAGTCAGTTAATTAAGTAATAAGGAAATCAAGTATTAATTCCATGTCACCCACAAGCTCTATAAACTATACGTTTCACGTTGGCTCGATTAGCTGTTTGTGTGTAAGTTGGTGCGTACAAGTCGAGGTGTTGTGTGCTTTCATAGCTTTTGGGATGACATGTATGTTTCCAGTGGAAAAGTGCTGGAGTTATTGGTCCAAGACCCATAATGACCCTCCGCTGGCCACTGTGGAAGCTGAGAGGGTTCTGTACTCCCACACGCACAAACAGGCAGGGTGGCAACTCGCTGCTCAGTCAACACTAATTAATGCCAAATTCTGTGTTGTCAAGACAACTTTTTCCATTCTGACGTTCTGTGTTTCTTTCCTTCGGTGGCTTTGTGCCGTGCAAAGAAATCTGCTTCTCACCAGATCAGACAAAAAAAGAAGGAAAAAGTGACAGGCAAATCAGTCAATAACTTCAAAATAAACACTTCAACAAATTATCAGAAAGCAATGGCTTTGTTAAAGAAAAAGCTTTCAGAGTTACCTTGCTGAACTACTTTTTGTAGATTTACCAAATTTGAACTTTACACTAAAAATCTGCCCCCGTTTACTTCACTGTCGCCAACGGCTGGAATTCATTCATTATGCTGCAAAATGTCCTTTAGCTGCTTCACCTCACATTTGGTTATCTCTCTACCTCATCGTACATCTCTATTCCATCCTCATTGGTATCTGTGCGTTTGCATGCGTAGGTAGATAACCATCTGTCAGTCATTGTCGACACTGTTACAGTAGGTGTGTGTGCGATGGGGACAGAAGGAACGCTGGTTAACATTCAAACGGGCCGACAGCACTGGACTCATTAGTCGTTGCCTTGGCACTTATCTTCAACAATTCTCCCTGCCCTCCCCCTCCATCTCACCCGTTCAGTCCCCCTGGACCTTAACTTCAAGAGACCTTCACCCTCTTTCTTCATTTCTTTTGACAACAAATGGACACATCAAAACTATACATATATGTCGATATACATATATATATATATATATATTATATATATACTCATAAAATGAGTCATAACACAGTGGAAACGTGGTACCCTTTGAAGAACAAAAGCTTCTTGCTTGACTTCTACTACGCGCAGAATATCTTCACAACTTATTCAGAGGTCAGAAGGCTCCTTTGGGCCGAACCTGACCCGGAGCCCGGGACAACCGACCCGGTGTCCTCAAGGCTGTCGGCAGCGACATCATTGTTTGCTTTGACCTATCTTCTATTGCTAAATGTGTTAGTGTGTCTCTTTGGTTCTTTGTGTGTGAGTCTTTATGCATCGTCCCGTGCAGTACATCATGTGACCGGATTGTGTTGTTCATCAATAAACACTAGTTGGCCCTCTAGATATTTGGCCTGTATTTAAAGTTTCAAATGCAACCCACTGGCACACAAAGAAATTCCTGTGTACGTCCGCCTCATCAGCCACTACTACACCTCTGGCATCCAGCTGCCTCCAGTCGGATGATTGACAGGGGAGACAGCCAATTATAGAAGGCGGGGAAATGAACTCCACTTGTAGCAGCAGGACGTGTTGGTTGATGAATAAAACATTAGGAAACTGGCTTATGTTTTGATTTTGATTGTGCTTCACATTTGTTTGATGCTGCATGTTGGTTGACTGACAATATTTAGGAAAAGTGTCAGGCAATGTGTGTGTGTGTGTGTGTGTGTGTGTGTGTGTGTGTGTGTGTGTGTGTGTGTGTGTGTGTGTGTGTGTGTGTGTGTGTGTGTGTGTGTGTGTGTGTGTGTGTGTGTGTGTGTGTGTGTGCAGAAAATGCCAGATTGCCAAAAATGTCAAAATAGTTTAATAAATATTGCAATGATCCTGTGAGGAGTTTTATGACAGAAATCCTGAAGCTGCCTTGATTTTAATTGCAGTCAAATGATTCTATGACTCCTCGTTACACCACATGTTTAATTTGGGAAAATTGTAGCTGCTCTGTTTTTTCATTAAATTGCCAGGTGGGTTCAGCAGCAACTGAGCTGATTTCCTTCAACGCGACACCTTTGACGTTGTTTAAGAATTGTTTCTTTGATGAATCAGGAGAAGTCAGAGGGCTGTGAACTGAGAGCTTAAGCGAGGGAAAGAATGTTTTGCAGGAATGTGGGGCGGCCTGGAAGCGCTGAGCCACAAACCACAGGGTGACCAAGATGATGCCCCCCCCCCCTCCTCTCTCACGGCTCCCCTGGCTACTGAAAGATGGAACCCATGGACAAACACCAGTGCTCTCATGGCAGCACTTAGGTGGGGTGGTTGCCCATGTGGAAGTGTAACTCCACCCTGAAGGCAGACCCAGAGTGGAGTGGCCACACAGAATGGACTTTAAACAATCTTACAAAACGTTTTGGGCCTCAGGGTACTTTCAAAAAGGACAAACGGGCTGTCTGGGACCCACATAACCCACGGTCAACCGCTGCAGGGGACACACACTCGGGACACAATCTTGCCCAATTTGGGGCAACGAAAGCCTGAAGGCTGCTTTAAAAAAAAAAAAGGAGAATTACTACTGCAAAATCACAAAAACTAAAAAGAAAAGACATTTGAGAAAGGGAAAATACATTTTTTTCCTACAACAGCCCACAAAAGAAAATTAATGATTATTTATTATTTGCATTTTTTCAAATTATCGTGATCTTATGTAACAAATCAGCTAGAATATTGTGTAGATGGAGGGGGGCCAACAATGGTCAGTTAAACTCAATGTACTTTATGAATGCAATTACAAGTCATAAAGCAAAACCATTCTGTCTTCTTGATGACTTTTTGATTAGCAAAGCGTACAATATCACATCATCACATTTCATCATAGTACCACATCTCACTCCTCCCCAATGTCCCCTATTTTCCTCGATTCCCCCCCCCCCCCCCCCCGACTTTGCCTTTTACTTTAGTTTCTAGGAGATTCCGTCTTTTTGACTTTGCTGTAGTCTAAATCGTGACTTTCTAATGCATCCCAGGGAGATCAGTGGGTGGCTTATCTGTACTTTTATTAGTCCCTGTCATAACTATTCTCCCGGGTTGTTTTTTTGCTTCACTTGTGCAATACGATACTCTTTCTTTTCCTTGACATTTCTTACTGGCTGTCCTTGCCTTTCTTTTTCCTTGATACTGGTTATTTTACACCCATACCTGTGTTACCCCTCAACAGTTCACAAATACACTCACCGGCCACTTTATTAGGTACACCTGTCCAACTGCTCGTTAACACTTAATTTCTAAGCAGCCAATCACATGGCGGCAACTCAGTGCATTTAGGCATGTAGACATTGTCAAGACAATCTCCTGCAGTTCAAACCGAGCATCAGTATGGGGAAGAAAGGTGATTTGAGTGACTTTGAACGTGGCATGATTGTTGGTGCCAGAAGGGCTGGTCTGAGTATTTCAGAAACTGCTAATCTACTGGGATTTTCACGCACAACCATCTCTAGGGTTTACAGAGAATGGTCCGAAAAAGAAAAAATATCCAGTGAGCGGCAGTTCTGTGGGCGGAAATGCCTTGTTGATGCCAGAGGTCAGAGGAGAATGGCCAGACTGGTTCGAGCTGATAGAAGGGCAACAGTGACTCAAATAACCACCCGTTACAACCAAGGTGGGCATAAGAGCATCTCTGAACGCACAGTACGTCCAACTTTGAGGCAGATGGGCTACAGCAGCAGAAGACCACACCGGGTGCCACTCCTTTCAGCTAAGAACAGGAAACTGAGGCTACAATTTGCACAAGCTTATCGAAATTGGACAATAGAAGATTGGAAAAACGTTGCCTGGTCTGATGAGTCTCGATTTCTGCTGCGACATTCGGATGGTAGGGTCAGAATTTGGCGTCTACAACATGAAAGCATGGATCCATCCTGCCTTGTATCAACGGTTCAGGCTGGTGGTGGTGGTGTCATGGTGTGGGGAATATTTTCTTGGCACTCTTTGGGCCCCTTGGTACCAATTGAGCATCATTGCAACGCCACAGCCTACCTGAGTATTGTTGCTGACCATGTCCATCCCTTTATGACCACAATGTACCCAACTTCTGATGGCTACTTTCAGCAGGATAATGCGCCATGTCATAAAGCTGGAATTATCTCAGACTGGTTTCTTGAACATGACAATGAGTTCGCTGTACTCAAATGGCCTCCACAATCACCAGATCTCAATCCAATAGAGCATCTTTGGGATGTGGTGGAACGGGAGATTCGCATCATGGATGTGCAGCCGACAAATCTGCGGCAACTGTGTGATGCCATCATGTCAATATGGACCAAACTCCCTGAGGAATGCTTCCAGCACCTTGTTGAATCTATGCCACGAAGAATTGAGGCAGTTCTGAAGGCAAAAGGGGGTCCAACCCGTTACTAGCAGGGGGTACCTAATAAAGTGGCCGGTGAGTGTACATTATTCAACACCTAATTTCAGCACTAAAATTTGGTTTAAAGCATATTATTTAGAAACACACACACACACACACACTGACTTGTAGCTGTCAATTGCCATCACAGTGTTTCTGTGAAAAGTTGACAGCTGTATATCACAGAGATAATTTTCCTTGGAGCACTTTGTGATCTCTGTCGCTTCCAGTAAGTCAAAAATATTCAATCCACCATCCACACACACATGGGTCACCACTTATTTCACACACCCTCGTTCAGGATCCTGTTTGTGTGTGTGTGTGTGTGTTGGGTGGGGCGCTCGACTGAAACACTACAAATGTCTGATTCTACTCTTGCCTTCAGGCGCGAGGCGCCCTGAGTACACATGATATGCTCCAACCTCATAAGTGTCTCTCCAGTGGACATTTAAAATAAAGGGAAAGAGAGACGGGAGGGGGAAGAGATGAGGGGGGGGGGGGGGGGGGCAGAAACACCGTAAGATTATAGAAGAATATAGGATAAAGTGAAGTCATTTCATGAGAGAAGAAGCATCTGCCTCACCTTGATGAATGGTCCCTTTTGTTTCCGCTCATTCATTTATTATCCCACACATACACAAATATTTACAATATATAAAATATACCTTCGGTAGGCTGAAATTGCTTTTCAGTGTGTGAAGTACACGGGGGACTATTTAATGGAGCACACTCCCTCTTTGTGTGTGTGTGTGTGTGTGTGTGTGTGTGTGTGTGTTGGTCTGGAGACATCCTACATTTGCTCTCACATAAATTTAACAAGGCTCTGACGGACAAACGCAGCGTTTCCTTCCAAATTTCCCCTTCAGAGCTCACCTTTCAACACGTTCCCTCCAACATCATTCACAGGGCTCCCAAACATGCACGAATACAATCACACCGCTTCCATTTCAGGTGTGTGAACCCTCGTAGACCAGACACTCGGGGGGCCGGATGACAATCTGTCCACCAATCAACACTAACAATTACCAATCAATCAGGAGCTGCTAAATGCTGTTGACTTAATCTCTCCCTCTGGTTTCCTGTCATATCAGAGAGCTGGAAAACCTGGACATTTTCTCACATATATTGTTACGTGCTCTCTCTTCTTCACTTGCTCTCTCTCTCTTTCTCTCTGTCTCTCTCTCTCTGTCTCTCTCTCTCTCTCTGTCTCTCTCTCTCTGTCTCTCTCTCTCTGTCTCTCTCTCTGTCTCTCTCTCTCTCTCTCTCTCTGTCTCTCTGACACACACACACAACCACACAGGCACTTAAAAAAGGGGACAAGCACACACATGGGGATTTGGAAAGTGGTTTTTGGACATTTGCTCTCCTTCTAAGCACTTAAAAGGGAATCCAGCATTAGAAAATGGAGGATGGAAGAAATGGAGAGGGATGAAGGAAGGGAAGGGGGGGGGGGGGGGGAGTGGATCTAAACAGGATAATAGAGGAGTTGTTTCCTTCCTCGGTGCTGTTTTAGTGCCACATAGCACCACTCTTTTCTCTGTATAGTTTGTATGCATGGTACAATTTAACTTTCCTGTTGTTTTTTAAACTGCTATAATTTAGAAGATTTGTTAAGATACATGGAAATGTTGCATTTCTTTATGCCACAGCCAACCAGAGGCCTGCAGCCACCACTCAATTGTTTTTCACAAGGCTTCTTTCCTCTTGGTTTCCCTGTCTGCTTATTTCACTTTTCAATTTTGTATTGGTCCACAAAAAAGATGAATATGATGATGTGAGTGAGGGGAGGGGGGAGAGTTTGTATGCCCTTAGATACTCACATTGGATTGGCTGCACACTTTTTCAATTAAGCTGGAAAAAGCAATTGCTGCAGTTTGTTTTGTTCATTTTGTTGGAGTGAGGGAGTCTGATCAGAAAGAATTGCATCACACAGGTGGCTTTGTTCCTTTTTTTGCATGTGGTGCCTTAATTGACAAAAAATAATGTCCTGTCCTAACAGATGTACACACACACACACACACACACACACACACACACACACACACACACACACACACAGCCCACCAGCAGCACACTTTTCAAGCCAAACAGAGACCCTGATGGAACGAGATTAGGAGAGCCGAGCGGAGCCAGGGGCCCGTCTGTGTTTACTTCTTTACTGTTTGAGAGGAAACAGAAGGACAATACAAAACCTAACTAACCCTAAAATCATTGTCTTAAAAACACACAATAAACCGTTGCTTTACTTTAAGGGTTGCAGACAGTGCTAACTGCTTCTTAGAAACAATACAGTGTTATAATTCTAAAAAGTTTTAGAGCAGCCGATGCTCAAAAATGTCGATCAGCATTTTGCTATAGAAACATTTTTTATTATTATTATTTATGATGCCAGTTTTACTAAAGTGGTTGTTACCATATTAATATTTAGAGTACAGACTAACTATATAGCAACGTCCATCTCAAGGTCCTGGTTCCTGTTTCATGGGAATTTGGGGCATAAACAGCATCTTAGATTTGATGTGACTGTGTTGGTCATTAGTTTACAACTTTTTTTCAAAGTTTATTATTACAATTGTCTTCCCTGCAGCAGTAAATGCGGCAGAGAGCAAAATATTGTTTTATCATCCAGCCATATTGTTTATTAAACTTAAATAACTAAATCTGTATTTGATAAGCCTTAGAGACAAATACAAACACCCGAACACCCATAAAACATAAAATATTTCACGGAAACACTAAAGAACAGAAATCTGACCACTCTAATCATTTCTGCCTTTTACTTTTTTCATCTTCTAAAGTGCTTCCATTGGTGGGGTCATAATATTTATCTGCTTGAGGGAGAACTTACAATAAAGGATATAATGGAAGTTTAATGTTATGTGATGACTGTGGCACTAAAAAATAATATGTTTAGTGCAATATGTTCATATTTTTCCCGATATTCCTTTGGTATCTAAATGGCTTTGCGAACACTTAATTCATTGCTGGCCTACATCCACACTCCATCAGTTTTATTGACAATGACTGCATTCCTTAAATAGGACATAGACGTTTATCGCACAGATCCCATTACAGGCCCAAATGGCGGCCAGTGCAATAGACCAAGCTATGGTGCACTATAAAAGTGTATTGGGAATGTAATGATATGTATCTCGAGGAGGAGGGGAACACAACATCATAGACATGGACACATATCAGAATTGACCGGGAACTGGATTCCTGCATTTAGTGACCAAGAAATATGTTATGAGCGCAGTAAACCCTGTCTGACTCGCACCAAGTGATGCCAAAATACCAGACACACACACACACACCCTCACACACACACACTCAAACACACCATTACATCCATAAAATCCTGCGGTATGGTAGCCACAAAAAAATCTCCCTGATTCCCACTCTTACTGCCCGTCCATAAAATCGCTGTTACAGCACATGTGAGTGTAGAGAAGTGTCCTTAATAAACATGTGTGCATACAGCACACAGACAACCGAGTTTGGGACTGTAAATTGCCATTGTTTAAGTATGAAAGATCATGGCATCTTTTGTGACTTCAAAAGTCACAAAACTCGGCATAATAACGGCCTTTAGATGCTGTAGGAAAGACAACAGAAAGGAGGGTGGAAAGCTCCTGTTCAACTTTCGTTATGCAGTGATGTGCAGATGCATGTATGTGTATTTGATTGCTACAGATGTGGTGGAGGTCAGATGCTAGTCTGGCTAACATCAGTCACCAGGTAACATGAGCTAATCCACCGCAGAGACGCTGCAGAGACAAACAAGCAAGACAAACGTCTTCGGGATACATTTTAGGTTCTTATGAAGCAAAATGTAGTAGAATCCAAACCGTGTTCTCTTCTTCAGTGGTGCTATAAACTGTGTGAATTATTTATGTTTGATGCAGCTCTGTACGGTCTGAGGTCACGGCCTCATCTGCGTTTGTATACTTCCAAAAGCATCAAGGTCCCAGACGTGCGTCCCTTACGTATCCAGGGTGCCACAAAGGATGCAGAAATACTGATTAGTACTGAAGGGGAAATGTTATATTTTGTTTAGGATACAGAGCAACGATTTTCTAATGTCTGCATTGAAAGAAAAAAACATACATAATACATACTTGTAAAGGACTTGTGGTGAAATGTCTGTATCTTTGTGTGTGTGTGTGTGTGTGTGTGTGTGTGTGTGTGTGTGTGTGTGTGTGTGTGTGTGTGTGCGTGTGCGTGTGCAACCGACTAAGTGACTGTCCTTTGACCACAACAGACCTCAATCGTGGTAATAAAAAACTGAACAGATGAACCCGATATGTAACTTGAATTATCTTTATGCCTTAAGAAAAAAGGAAAGGCATTTGGGTGCTGATATGACAAAGAGTCGGTATCCATTGGACGCCGTGGTAGTGGTCTTTAATCTCGCAGATGAGCAGAGGGGTGGGAGACAGCGTGCAGGCGCCCCCCCTATCTCATCACCGCAGGTCTCTGAGGGAGTTTGCCCGGATGAGCGCCCGAGGGGGTGTCCGTGAGTCCGCTTGCTCGGTGCATTTCGATTCCCAGCACGCTGCGTTTTATGAAACTGGATACGATGCCTCGCGGCGAGGAGCGGTTGATTTGCTCTGCCGACATATAACCCTGATACATAAAAAAAAGAAAAAGTAAAGAGAAACATCTCCCAAAAAGTGTGTGTCTTCGTTTCGTACAGAACTCCCTGTTTTCTGAGAGAACTTTTCATGGCCCACTTCCATCCGAGGCCCGGGAGCTGTGCAGGAGCTCCGATGGTTTTTAAGTCAATTACGGGTTTCGGGCTTTAATCGTGCAAATAAACCCACAGAACAGCCTCGTCGTCGTCGTCATCGTCGTCACAATTGTTATTGCTTTCATTTCCCTTTTAAATGAAAAGGCCTTTTTTTTCACCAAACCTCTTGTCAAATTGCAAATGCCATCTATCTGTGTGCAGCGATGCACTCAACCATTCTGGCGCCGGCCTACGAAATCGGCCCGCTTGTAATTGCCTAAAACATTTATTTTTCTCCTCTATCTTGCAGGCATTCAGTGGATGTATCTTGTATCTGATAGTGTTCCCACATTGTTTCTGTGCCTTGGCACTGTGGCTGTTTGCTTTGCGTGTGACGGGCTGAAGGGGCTTGACTGTAATTTAACTAGATTGTGGAGATGGTTCCCGGCTCCGGAAGAAAATCAACCCGAAAAATCAGCCGCGTTACGGCCGAGGCGTCCATGGGATGCACGGCACTGAGATGTGTGCGTACACGCAAACCAGAACACACACAAACCACTGGAAACTAAAATATCAGCTGCCAGCGGCGCTGCTGGTGTTGAGCTTTTTTGCTCCAATGCTTTGCTGACTTTAAACCGTCTGGACATTTGGACGTTGTCACTTTCAGGAAGTGTTTTGTAATCTTGATGTGTATTTGGTGCTCTTCCTTTCGGCCGTGTCCATTTCTTCTCTTGCTCTTCTGATATCTTTTCGTCTGATCTGTTAATCTTTGTAATCCCGTCCGCCGAGAAAATGTAACTCATCTGTTCCGCATTGACCTTGGCAAGTCTTAACCCTCACCCTGGTTTTAATTTATACTGTAGATTACTTGACAACTGAATCATATTGCTTTCTGAATCTTCATTTGCTCATCATTCCTATCACGCATTTCTCCTGACATTAAGGTCTTACAGACATTGGTCTTTCTAACTACAGTGGGGTAAGCTATTGATTGGCTGTTGTTGTGTAACCTTCTTATTTCCTGTTCGGTTTGCTTTCTTCTGGGCTTTTTTTTTTACAGTTAAATACCGATAATCTTAATTCATGCCGTGATTTCAACGTGCATGAGGTCACTTTGGCACAAAAAACATAGGTAGTGTTTCTTCTGCTCAGAATCTCAGTACTCTATTAGTAGCACCCACCATTTGGACATGAGTATGCCTCAGATGCCAAAGTGATGAATTACCATTCTTCCCGCTTTACAGAATGCCGAAGTACACAGCTGATTGGCTCTGTTTAATCTTATGTCTGACCCCTGCAGACTGAAGACCGCCAAAGCAGTTAGCCAACCTGATTGGCCCATTCATCAGGCCGACGCAAAGAGGGACTTTACAGAGGGAGGGATGGAGAACACAGACGACTCTAGCTGCAACATTTTGGGATGAAGTTAAACTTATTGTTGACGTGAATGATGAGCCACCTCAGTCCAGGTCCCACATCCTGCAAGAGAGAAATACGGTTAAAAGAGGCTTTGGAGTTGTGTGTCTGTGTTCCCTCATGATTTGACGCAGCTGATTACTAAATGTTACCACACATGACCGTGTAGCTGTGGGTGTTCGATTCACTCCACATTGAAGACAGCGCGGCCAATTCATTTTGTCATCCGCATCAAGGTGCCTTCCTCACTCGTAGAGGACAGTAGTGAGGATCCTGCTTCAGATGTTTCCTTTGGTAGAATCCGCTTGGTCATAAATATTTGGTCCCTCAAACATTAGGTTTAAATTGAATAGAGTTTAATCTAAGCCACGGAGAACGTTGAGTGTCATGTCGGACAAAGGATTAGTGGGCTTGGCTGCTTAATCCCCCGAAGTTTGTCAGTTTGTTCTGTTTGGTCTATATATCATTGTTACTTGAATCAATTTACATTTTACTAATAAACTGTTGGTGGGAGAAAACTCTGAATTTTAGTTTGTTCAAATTAAATAGAATGTGGCTTTTGACAATAAAATTATTTTGGGACCCAACTCACTGCCAGTGGCAAATAGAGCCGGTCTAATTTAAATTGCTGTGTTTTGCCTTTGCACCTGAGTCCATTTCAATCCTCAATCTGTGTTCTGTGTAGTTCTGGTGCCTCTATTGCTTTGCAAGCTAATGCTACAAAGCCGTCATCTTTTCTAAATGCTCCCTCCTGCAACCCCCAAATCCTGTTGTGGGAATTTCATCCGAAAACAGATGATTTGTGGCTGGAATATTTACTAAAAGTTTCAGGCCTTTTGCTTGGTGGTCCCTGATAGAGTAGTTCAAGTAAGCAAAATAATGCCCAGACAGGACCCATGAAGGCCAAGAACAACTGATGTAATACCAAACTAAAATAATGTATCTTAGCAGCTTTTTGCTACTTCTTCCTCTCCTCCAGTTAATTCTCCAGTTGTTCGCGACTGCAATACGAAAAAGGCCCTTGTGCAACAATAGGAGCGAGGGGAGAAATGTACTAAATGAGACGTACTATATCGGAACATGCTCACGGGAATGCAGATGAACTGAGCGAAACGGTAGGAGACGGAGTACGGCACAAGAACCCAACCAGCGAGTGAATAATAGAACAAGAGGACAAGCAAAGCAAAGAGGAGTGCTGCGTCGAGTTTGTTCAGAAATATAATAAACCTACAACGCCAGCTGAGAATGCAACAGACCGTTCTTATGCCAGTTTTACAGCAGATATGGTTTTTTGTGGTAATTCTCCCCTCATCTCTTACTGAGATTTACATCATCTGTAAGATCTCTGCCAACACAGACAGGAGGGCTTCCTGCACGTTGCTTCCAGATTGATTTATCGGTGGCTGTTCATGTGCTATTCCTTACTCAGCTGTCTCATCGTGGAGCATTTTGTGGAGTAAAGAATAGTTTATGTTCAGAACCATCTGCTAGTTTGAAGATTTGAATTGCTTAAAAGTAGCTAATGGTTTATGCAATCATTTCTTAACCAATTTGAGCTTTAATTATCCCTAAAAGTCGTCATTTTTGAGAGCGGTTCCACCCAACGACTGTGAAATAGTACGTAAAGCTTGACTCGTTATTCATATAAACTTGAACGATGACTGCGCCAGTCACGGCTGAATAAACACTGGGACATAACTAGTGGCCTGATTTAAAGACAAAAAGGAAATAAAAGCTAAAAGATAGTTTAACTATCTATCTACTGAGAAATGTTCCGTCTCCTCCTCTCCCCTTTCCTTCTCCTTCTTACTCCCTTTCTCCTCACAGTGAGGGACATCTTTTCAGTAAATGACTCAGCCTTTTGTGTTTTGAGACTTCCACAAATTCTCCCCGAGACAAACATCAAAGATGCAAAACAATTAGACCCGAGCAGCTCAGAATGGAAGACCTACGATTCCACTTCGAAGAAAAATGTAAAAGTTGAACGTTATTTAAAGAGTTTCGTTGTGTGTGTTTCTTTCATCTGAGGAACAAATCCGATACACTGTGACTGATGACCTAGATGCTACATTTGGATGGAAGGTTGATGCCTTTATATCGGGTGGTTCTTGTTTCAAACGTTCAGAGAGATTTAGGGACTTGGAGGTTGTTGGAATTCCCTGAAAGGTCAGAGGACAGGTGAGGAGGAAGAGTCCAAAATAGAACAATGAGTTGTCATGCAGGAGCAAAGAAGACCCCACTGAGACGGACGGGAATGCCTTTTACTTTTTAAGTATGTGGTCATTAACCAAAGGGTTATTCTGACCTGATGAAAATGTAAGGGTTGATTTGAGATGTTTCCACAAAAAAGTTACACCGCATGGAACACAAAGGAATATATATATATATATATACTATATATATGAGCCTTCTCCAGCAAAATCCTTTTTTTCTATTTAAACTGTCCATTTTGAGTTTAACAGCATTATTAAAAGAACACTTAAAGCCATCCATATCAAATTTGAGGGTTGGTAGCACTTTCATGGCGGTCCATCACATATATGAATGTAGACATTTGAATGAAAATGTCAGTTCTTTCCTCCATAGAGGCATGATGAAATTATATTGTCTAAAAGTAGTTTTTCTATTTCTAAAATATCAATCCACAGATACACAAAATCAACTAACTTAACTGATCTCTCAGATCAGGAAGGAATGGAGGAAAAAAAGGACATTTCAACGACTTTCAAGAAAACTCCCGGCAGAAAAAGAACAGGCGGAAAGTTAATCGCACATAATCATGCACTCCAGAAACAGTTAGTGGGGGGGGGGGGGGGGGGGGGGGGGGGTTCTATGCATCCATGTCTGTCTGCTGCAATTTAATCATTTGTGGCAAATGACAATGTTGGGTGAACTGTGAAATGAAGAGATAGGTAGAACAGGGGACAGCAGTTCACAAGGCAACAAAAAAAAAAAGAAATTAATGAGAAATGAAATTGCAGGCCCCCCAGATACCGTTTGCACATAACTCTACATTGAGATCTATTACATTACTCCCAGAAAGTGAGACCTTCAAACATATTAAAGAAATAATCCAACACATTTTTGACACGGCAATCAAAACCACAACAGGATATCTCTTTTATTGTGAAAGGTATGACCAGAAAGAGTAAGCCTGTTCTGAGTTTGCTGTTTGCTGTCATGGTGCAGAATAAGAAAGTCAAGACTCCATCACTGTGTAAAGAACATATGAGTAATACTTCTTTTCTGTGCAAAGGTATTTGTGATGAAAACATCAGCTTTTCAAATTCAAAAAAGTAATAATAAAGCCTGAGTGTATTAGTGTAAAAAGTTTCCGCTTGCACTCACTGGATACTCCAGTAACAACCATCTCTCCATCTTGGAGTCTTTGAAGGATGAATTCTGGTCCCTATGAGTCCCCGACAAAGTGTCCCCGCCAGACAGAAAAGCGGCTACATTCATCCAGGGGGAGACACCTCCCACGGGACATTTTCTGATTATTTAGCAGATAGCGCTGTCTGTGCAAGAGATGCAAATAAAGCATTTTTTTTTAACTTGAAGGTGAGAGAGAATATCGGTTTACTTGCAATTACCTTTGTGGCCGGGCTCCTTTTGTAGCCGTTCTTCAGGCTTTTAACTGTCAGCACTTGACGACAACATCTTCACGTTGAATCGCCAACAACCTGCCGACTTATCTGCTTCTGAGAATACTGTAACAACGTATGTGAGTGAGATTCAGCAGGTGTTAAAGAAAACAAATACATTCAAGTCTGCAACTTGTATGTGCCATGGACCTACATCCAAGCCATGGATGCGGCGCGCTGACTCATTTAATGACAAGCTCATTTACAGTAAATATAAGGTGGGTCACCAGCATTGGTACTTTTACATTTGGAGAATACCAGGCTTCGCATTAGTTGTATTGTGTTTCAATCACAGCTGTTCCTATCCGTTCATGCCCGCCAAATCTGCAACTTGCCCTGGCGGATAAACTGCCGAGATAAGCAGTGTCATGGGCGTGCTGGTGCCTGCTCACACTTAATGATGGCTGCCTTGTTGATTGCTCTGAAGCCAATTACTGTGCGAGGTAATTGGGGTTGATTGCTTTGAGGCCAATTACGTCTTGGCTTGCACACCCGGTGCCTTTATTTCTTTGCCGTGGCGCGTGAGGTGCTATTATTTTGTGTGGTCAAATACAGTGTGGTCTTGAATGATAAGATTGCGCTCCCGTTAAGTGTAGACAATGTTATGTGTTAGGTCTGTTCTTGACTGGAGGTTTTCTCGAGGTCTTTGTATGCAGACTTGGGTTGCAGTAAGCCATTAAAAGCCCAATTACAGTAGTGTGGTTTCTGCGAGCACACTAGTGGCATTCATGTTCTCATTATCGTGGTGTGTGGTAATACAGAAGCTGTTCTTACCATCCTTTATGGCCCATATAGAGTTGGAGCCGAGACAGTGGGGTGCACACTCTGGGTGGTTCCGTTCACTTCTTACATTGAAATGAGCTCGAGCATGGCAGCATTCTTCTTTCAACTGGATACAACCCTCTGAGAATTGGGACAGAACTAAGTTTGTAGTTGGCTGGTGTTAGTTTCACAAAAACAATCACATCTCTTTGCTAAAGCCAAGTCTGCTTTTTTTTAAAGCTGGTGAAAGAAGTCACTTCTGTCAAAGCAGCCTTTCTATTTCAGCCTTCCACTGGTGCCATGTAGAGGTAAACCGTTAGATGTCAGATGCACAGCAGCTGCTACTTTTATTAGTGAATTACTTATTTACTCGTGTAGGGAATTCAGAGGAGCTTCTACAATTGTTGTTTATAGACTTTGGAGTTCTTGGGACTTAAAATTAAATTGAGCATTTCATCAGCTCTTTCGTAATCACCTTCTACGCAAGGACGCAAGTTGAGCCTGAAACAGATTCTTAGGTGTAATAACTTAGTTTAGCTTAGTAGTAGTTGTTCTTGTGCATTGACAGCAAGTAAAACGTATTATCACATGTCTCCACAACATTTTACACCACACGTTTTAGCCCACATGCAACATCTGACCTCGCCGGCCCTGATTAGCATGACAGTGGCATGTTTGAGTATTAGAGACCTGAGAAGTCAGCCCCTAAGGCGGCGTGTGCTGCGTGTCATCATCTTCAGCGCTTGGTTGCGGAGGTTGGAACCCTTTTGAACACAGTTGATGTCTTTCTCAACAAATACAAAATGTTTTTTGGGAGGGTTGATGAAACTATATATAATATATATATAACTACAGTGTTAGACACCTGCAAAGCTTGGATTGAATGGAAAGGAGAAGAAGGGTAGAAGCAACCAGCACAGAAAAAGAGAAAGAGAGAGGGATTTTAGCTGAAGGGGGAATTGAAGATGCCAGAGGGAGGAAGAGGCAAGTGGGATGAGACAGACAGACACGAATAGCACCGCTAAAGGACTCTTTCCCACAGGGATGAGGCTGATGTAATATTTAAAGGTACAAGGGCCACTGGTGTCACCTCCACTAGCTTTTAGACCTCTCCGAATAGCAGTCAAACACTGCCAACTCCCCCGGTGCAAAATGGATGCACACAAGTGAAGTGACATCAAGCAAAAGTAAAGGGTACATTATAGACTATTTATGCAAGTGTGCAGCCCCTATGCGTGCTCAGTGTGTGCAGCTCCACAGAAGCATCTCCACCGGCCCTGCAACTTTTATCCATCTCACCAGTATTTCAACTCACTCTGCATCAGGTTTGAGCAATGTGACGTGATTATCATTTCAAGCAATATCGATTGGCCAAGGTTCTCACTCTACTGTCACTTGTTCATGAACTCATGGTTTTATTTATTCATTTCATACTTGTTTGAAATAATGCTGCTTATATAATGTTGGCACATTGTGTGATGAGGGAATACACTTCATAGATATTCATATGTTTGTGCATTTCACAATTCCAATTTCTTTGGGACAGTAATCTTTTATTATATAATACATTAATACTAAGTTTAAACCATGTGCATATTTGGACTCGTATCCATTCAGCATCACTGTGTTCATAAGCTGTTTCCTGTTTTGAGCTTTCCATAGAAGTCACAGTACGTTCAGCTCAGAGTTGTGTCACGTTTCGTTATTAATGAGAGAAATAAGCACCTTTGGAAGTTTGATTTCCTCAACTTTTCAATCATGAGCAAAACATTCACTGTTAGAGGATCAAGTGAGTGGAAGTCATTTTGTATATTTCAGTTTCTGCCGTTCATGTTGAATCATACATTTTATTCATCAATCTTACTTCCTCTTAAATTCAACTTTTAAAGACAAACGCACACACAGGCACGCGCACATCGGCAGGTTGCTCACAACTATTACATCTCCACCAAACCAGTTAATACAGCGCTGTTAAAAATCCAGGTGAGCTATTGCTTTCAGTGGCTGGACTCTAAAGTTCAGTTTGCGCTTGAGTGCAATGAGACTGTTTTTGAATTATTGATATTGCAGATGAAACAGAGTATAACAAACACACACGCGCGCACACACTACATGACGGATTACATGAACTTTCAAGCCGCTTGCCCCTGGGACCTTTCAGCGCCTTCCTCTAATGCAGAGAGATTTCACTGTGTGTGTGTGTGTGTTTGTGCGTGTGTGTGTGTCCTGAGCGTGACAACAGGCCCTTTCATAAAGGTCCCGGCCCTCCATCTACCTTGGGACACAGACTGCATGCTGGCTGCCCCTGGAAGGACCTGCGTCTCTTACCTGGTTTCTCTCCTCACTTTAAATCTCTCGCTCTCAATCCAGGCTCCCTTTGCTGTCAATGCAATTCACTTCAAGCGGCGTTATTGACCTGATCCGACCTGCTGCTTTTCTTTCTCTGACCTTTTACTTTGTACTTTCTGCTGTTTTCTTTTTTACCTATTTGCTATTCCTTCTTATTTTTCCCTTTTCCCGCTTCTCTGCGTGCTTTCTTCCTCTTCGGGATTCCGCACATAGATTTGATCTCCCTAAACTCTCCCATTCTCTCCATCTATCCCTGCACTTGGTCTCATACATATTCTCTTGCTGGGGTGACCTCCTTCACACTCACATCCCATCCACGTCGCACATGCTCCCGCAACCCGTGCACCCACTGTGGCCTCTGTGGAATCCGTGGGTGATATTTTAATACCTTATCTCAAATGGATGAGCTCAGATAAAGTGTCTTGTCTTTCCTCTAGCGGAGGCCGTGGTGAGAGAGAAGAGGTTTTTTCTTTCTTCTCGTCAACATCTGCTTATGTGGCAACATGCAAAAAGGATGTCTGGGTCCCATTATTATCTTATATGTACAATATATATATTTATAGAGCCTGCACTGTAAGCAACAAACATTTCCATAATGGAACTAGTGTGTGAATTCCATAGAGACCTGTTTTCCTTTCGTCCCCTTAAAGTACCCTTAAATTAAAGTAACTTTCTTTCATAGTGTGTGTTCATGAAATGCACCACAACATTCACTGCTCTAGGTCCTTGCTAGTGGTGAGATATTTTGCATTTTTTGTCCAGTTCGAATTGCATAGTTATATACTGTATATATTTTTTAATAGTCAGAATTCATTCAGCACAACTGTTGACAAATCAAATTTTCATTATCTTTCATTTTCATGAACTCCTGCTCAGAAGGTCATTGATTAAAACAAATGAATTATGTTCAATAGACCAAGGCTGAACACTGTTTATCTCTCCATGAGTGCTACCCACTTCCTTTTCACCATGTGCACGACCTCACACTGTGTTTTTCCTCTGAATATATAAATATATACTATATATTGACATGTAAATGTAGCTTAAGGGCATTGCGTCTTTTGTCTTGTTATGGACTTTGTGGGTGCCTCTATCATTCAGAGATGAGTAACGGTCATGTGGTCGGTCTCTTTCACAATGGAAATAAATACACAACAGGCTCAGGGGCCTTGGAAGGCGGTGCCGCAGGTTTGCAAAGAAAAGTTCACCAACCGTGTCGCTGTGAGCCACCGCCAAAGCAAGGCAACACGGCTGTGGGCTGGAAGTGCACTTTGCCCGTCCGATGCTGGGGTCATGTGCACGATTCACCGTCTCCTCGTTGATCTTCACATCATCACTCAACCATCTTCATCACTCTCTCTCTCTCTTGCTGTTATCTTCTGTCTGGCTGCTTGTTCTGCTTCTGTCTCCTTGTCTGTCTCTTTGTCACCTTGATTTTCTGAGTGTCCATTAAGACTTTCCATTTATCTGAAGCAGAGTGCTTTCAAAGCCCATCTTTGCATTACTTTCACCCACGACTGGCTACTTCCCACTCAACGGGAAGGAAAAAACAAATTTCAGCAAACTTCATTTTCTGAATTGAGAAAAAAAACTCATGGACACAAGCAGTATTTATTGTCATCATGGAACACAAGCATGCCAGCAAACAAAATACAGTTGTATATTTTTTAACGCAGTAGCCCCTTTGTTATGCAGAAAAAACATTCATTTATTTGATTTATTTATAACAAGGAATGTAAACAGTGCTAATGAAAACTATTATCTGTGCTGAGCTCTCTATTTGAAAGGGTTTTTGCTTTTTCCCGTGATTGAACGTTGGTGATTATGAAATCCTTAATCTCCCACAGTGAAACTTTATTTAGCATGAAAACACTTATTAAATGATTTCATTGACAACAAACAGTGTGTGTCAGGAGTGTGAAGAAGAGGTTTCTCCTGGCGTACTGGGAGACGTACAGTATACAGCATGGATGTGCATACCCGTTCACGTACAACAGATCAGGAACAATGGGAAGTGAGAAGCATTGTGTGTGTGTGTGTGTGTGTGTGTGTGTGTGTGTGTGTGGTCCCGTCAGCTTTTCAAAGCAGTGCCAGTAGATTGGTTTGTCATGTTGCTGACTGGGTGCTTCAGCTTTTATCCAGGGCACAGCCCCCCCCCCCCCCCCCCCCCCACCCCCCCCCCCCACACACACACACACACACACACACATAAACACAGTGTGGTTTTTGTCTGTCTGTACTGGCTCAAAATGCCATCCTGGTTTCAGAACAGCCATTTGTCAAAGTCACGCTCTTTTTGTTGTAAAGTTATGTGCAGTTCTCTTCGTATCTTTATTTGTGTGTAAATATCTGTCTCTCTTTTCATTCCCATGTTTTTCTTGGCTCAATTCTGTGTGCACAAATTGTGTTGGTTAAAACACAATATTGCTCTGCAATATTTCTCTGCGGCATGTTTATGTAAATTGTGCATTAAATGCAGGCAGATTGACAACCCGTTTTGGAAATCTAATTATCATTTTCATGTTTGACTAACACGATTAGGGCAACATTAGAAAAAGCACTTTTAATGAGTGTAACATAGCATTTGCAACATGCTGCTCGAGGGTGGATTTCTCTCCTGTTTAATGTGCTTGAACCTCCTCTGGTCACCCAGCTGACCTTATCATTAAATGCAGCTGTAATACTCAATGAAGGTTATCATTAACTGGCCATGCATCATTAAAGGAGCATACGACCTGAGCTTGTTTCATCTCAATCAAGTGCGTTCCAATATTTTGGCATGTGTGTGAGCACCTTTGCGTTGGGTGGTGTTTACATTATAGATGTCTGGGTGTTGATGTGTATATAGAAGAGGAGACGTTAGGCAATTTGATTGTTTTAATCCATTCTTAGTGTGAGTATAGTGTAGAGGTGTGCATGAGCAAATTAATAGTATGAAGAGGTGGTGACTAAACACAGATAAGAAAGAAAAAAAAAAGATTAGCATACCGTTGCTCTAACAGCTCTTCAGCGGCTACTTTATAGTCAACAGTGAGCGTGGGGACTGTGTGTGTGTGTGTGTGTGTGTGTGTGTACAGTACAGCCATCAGCCAGATGCTCCCCAATTAAACAAATGGAGCTCTGAGCAGGTGGAGCATGGAGGTGGATTTTACTCAACAATCTATGTCCGTTACAGGAGTGCTGCATGTCCAGTAGATACAACGTATGCAGCCTACAAAGTGAACAAAATTGCAAGTATCACATGCATTTGTGTGTGTGTGCGTGGGTGGATGCGTTAATTTATACATTTGCGGATGACATTTGCAGCCTAGATACATATAATTTCCTTATACGGCGCCCCACATACATATTTCACACCATAACTTGGAGACGTGATGGTGGTTTATTTTTGCATTTGACTTATCTTGTTTTTTTGTTTTTTTTGAGTACACCTTGCTCTGCGTGCTCCCTTGTGTGCGTTTGTATAGCAATGTGTGTGTGTGTGTGTGCGTTTTGGCAGAGCTGTACGGATGAGCACAAACAACTCTCTGTGTAAATAGCTCATTAGCAGTGGGGGGGTGGAGGGGGGAGGCGTAGCAAAGTGTGTGTGCGCATGCGTGTTTCTCTCTGTGTGTGTGTCTATGTACGTGATGATTGATGGGGTCACAGCAGGGTGCCAGGCCTACTTACAACCGCCCCCCCCCCCCCTTTTCCCTCCGCTCCTGTTCCCCCCTCCCATCGCTCTGTTCCATCCGCCTTTAATCTGGCAGCGGAGGCGCAGGAGAGCGGGAGCGAGAGTCACCGAGGGACACTGCTCATCCTCCACCATCACGCCGGTGGCTCCCGTCACCTTGTCTCTTTACTCTGCCCTCACTTCTCCCCCCCCCCCCCCCGTTCCGCCCCCCCTGCAGTTTTGTCCTCGTTTTTTAACTCCTCCCTCGTCTTCATCGCAACCAGAGACGGGTTGTACAACCTTGGTGATGCAAGACACGTTGTCATTGTTGTTTTCTTCTCCCTTTATTTGGGGGGGGGGTGGACTCATCAAATCCCAACGTGTTTTTCCGTCTGCATTTGAACTTATTTGAAATCTAAAACACTATTGGGAATGTCACAAAGACAGACCCCAGCCTCATGGCTGCGTCTCTATGGTTCTTTGATGTGTGAAACCCTTCAAACTCTTCCACTCTCTTTGGATCTACTGGTGAACAGGAAATCACTTTAATCCCCCAAAACTTCTGTTGGGTGAAAGAATGCCTGTAAAATGAAGAAGGAGGGAGACAAAGAGAGCAATATGGCATACACGTTTATTCAAAAATCAAGCATGATTTGGGATTTTGAATTTTTTATTTGAGGGTTTTGTATTTTAATACCACAAATATGTTAAATGTTTTGAAACAGCAGTTTTGCTTGAGTCACTGAATATAGCACATCAGTTGATGAGTGTCTATAATACGTGTTTGGGTGTAAGTATGTCGTTTCAGCCGAATGTCATTTGCAGTGTGTGTGTTTTTTTAACATTGCATTAATAAGTGTTTGTATTTCCGTGACCAGTATGCAGCTGCTGTGTATGTTTAGCCATCAAGTGAAAATGAATAGGGGGCAGTTGAGGGTATTTTTGACGAGTGACTGACTAAAGATAACCACCACAGCTGATGAGCACGCACACGCACACGCACACACACACACACACACACACACACTCTTTGAATAACACAAAACCACTTGACCCTTCACCTCCTCTGGAAGTCATTTTATTGGCTGTCCATCACTTCACCCTGCCAGTCCAAACAAACCGGCCCTGTTTATGGGTTCTGGCTTTGTTACTGTGTCAAGCTACTGCCGCCTTGTGTGTGTGTGTGTGCGCGTGTGTGTGTGTGCGTGCTGTGTGCTGGCATGCATGTTTTTGTGTGACTTTGTGTGTGTTTACTTTGCTCTCCTGACAGAGAGAAACCGGTTTTTGATTGTCTTGCTGGGCCGATGTTAAACAAAGGCTTAACTTAGGCCAGCAGTAGCGAGACCGAGCGGGGGCCAACTAGCAGAGTGACGGGGCGACGGCCGGGAGACAGGTGGACCGTCCGGCCAAGAGACTGACTGACTGACTGACTGACTGACTGACTGACTGACTGACTGACAGGCTGACAGACAGACAGGCAGGCAACAGCGAGAAATGCAGGCGCTGAGGATGGCAGGGACACACGGCAGTAAACACAGCGAGAGCCGGTGTTTCAAGAGGAGATTTACTATCGGAGCGCTTTGGTTAAATCCTCTCATGGAATGATAGAAAGTAAATAAGTAGACATATATCTGACAGAGACCTCAATAAAACACAAACTGGGGTAAATCGATAATAATAAAACGTAATGTTTGCGATTGTTCGCGTAACAACAATATGGAGTGGGGGGTGCCAACGTAAATGCACCAGAACAAATCCTGTTTTAACACATTTACATGTGTGCATAATATGTTTTATGTATATTATGCACGGTCAGGTATTTATGTGCGGATACAAGTTTTAATATGAATGTATATCTTAACAACATTTGTGTGTGAGTTGCTATAAAAAGGAAAAACTCCAACCCAAGTAACCTCTCCTCAGGCCATTATCATCTGGAACCAACACAAATGGAAAATGTAATTGGTTAAATGAGAGAAAGTGAGAAAAAGGGAGTCTCTCCTACAGGAAGGATAAAAGGCTAAAGGCTGCAGGCAGATTTTATCAGCGTTACCTTGTTCACACTGGAACTTGAATCTAAATTAGGGAGGCTATTTTTTAATTAAAAAAAAGAAGTGAAGACATTATGTCAGGGAAAGATACCACGATATAAAAAATATTCAGCATCATACCCACTTTTCAAATGTGCTTAAATATATAATATATATTTTTTCATGCGTTCCTGTGCTTTTGACTTCATGATTTCCACATTATGTCAACGACAAGAGGGAAGAACTTAGCTCGACTAGTTTGGAAATGCATATCAGAATGAAGAAGGTGATAACGTCTTCTTTTCAGATCGCTTGGATTTTACATCATTTAGAAAGAGTTTGAGATGGCTACATTATAGTCAGGGCTGGATCCGGACCCACTAGATCGTTGTATGAAAAGGGTGAAATTAAATCAGTCTCGTGAGCTTATGTCTCACTTTTCCTCTGCTTTTGATCTCTTTTTATTACTCACACACTGTCTTTGTCTCTTTCTCCTCTTCATTTCCTCTGTCCTAACCTTTTGGTTTTTTGCATCGGTCTCTGTTGGCCGTAGTGATTCAGGCCAAGATATATTCCATTTGTAACAGCTTTTAAAAGAACTGGGAAGGAAAGAAACATGTGAAAGGATTCCTGAAAGGAGATATGTACTGACAAAAGTAGCAGTTCCTGAAAAGCAATTATTTTCCGTCTCGGTATACATGTATGTTTTCTAGTTTTTATTTTCCATTTGGGTCCGAGGTATTTCCATTAAACAGTCCTCATATGTCTGCACCACAGTCTACCCCCACCCTTGATAGTTTAACATATAAAAATGATGTTTTTTTTACGTTGCTGTCACAGAGTCTGACACTGAAGATTCATTGTGTCGGCTGTTATTTTTGAAATGGGGCTTGTTTTCACAGGTTAGTTGGTGTTTACTTCTGACGAGTGACAAAAATATATTGTTTATCAAATTTCAGGTAAAACCTCTCCTTTTTGGCCAAAACGATCTTTAATGTCTTCATTTATGATTCCACCCAGCTAATCATCCGTTCACTCATTCACTCATACACTCAGTCCTCAAAGCGTGCACCAGATTGTCTGCTGCATAGAGAATACCTTACAGACAATCAATATGGCTTTAATTCATTGCTCAAAGATAATTTCATGCTTTCAAAACCCCATTGGTTGTATTAATACATCTATTAAGACACCCGGCTATGAACTCCATATTACTCAGCCTCAGAGGGAGTGGACGTGTGCCATGACCAGGGCTATATCTGCGTGTTAAATGAGACTTTAAACTGTTAATCATCTTGGTTAGCTTCCCTCCAAGATGAGGTCCAGCACTCTAATGGCTAATAACACTCACACTAAAATACTCTTCGCTATGCCAGAGGAAACGGGCCGTTGGGCTGCAGACCCGAGTGCAGACAGCTCTTGAACTTTTGAACTGTTTGCACCTAAATGGCGGCAGCAACCTTGTTCACCTTCCTGTGGTATTTGTTACGGAATGCTGAACATTTTCTAGTTGCAACCTGCTTTTTCATCTGTGTGGAGCAAATTATAATATAAGAAAGATATAACATAATGATGAAAGCCGTTTAATTAAACATCTGTAAAGTCCAAGGACATTCCAGCTTTTATATTTTCAAGTAAAGTCCATTCTGATTGCTATTTATGACATGGAAACTGGTGATGTAGAGGTATTGCATTGTAGAGAAAGTGAGAGACAAAAGGAAGAAGATTGGAGTGTTATCACAGACTGAAGGGTCCTGATGAAAAGAGTTGTGGGAGGAACAGACATGAACAATGATGAGTGATGAAAGTCCCAATGATTGATGAGTCCTCTTCCACAGCAGATAATGGCAGCTATCACTTTTTTGACTTGATGCCTTCAGGCCCTTTTTTTCTTTTTTCTCTTGCCAAACACACACCCACACAAGCATAGTTTCTAGTATTTAAATGCAGTCAATGTAAAAATGGGCTGGCTGACAGCTGTTTTGGGAGTAGCTTATATGAGTGAATGACTGACGAGTGATCTCTGCACTCATAATGGTTACTTTCACCAATCACAGACATCTTTTCACACTGGGCTATGCAGGCTTCAATATAGGTTTCTTGTTCTAATTAAAGGACTAAATAGTAGTGCAAGCCCCTTTCTGTACATTATGTGCACTTTATTTCACTGTGTGTTTGAGGCCAGAAAACAAGGATTCATCTTGTTGATGAAAGGCTGAGTGTGTGTGTGTGTGTGTGTGTGTGTGTGTGTGTGTGTGTGTGTGTGTGTGTGTGTGTGTGTCCTGACCTGTGAGAGACAGAACACAGTTACAGCAGCAGGGGTCTTCATCACTCTTACAAAGCCACACACCTGGCTTCCATTACACATCTCTCTCTCTCTCTCTCTCTCTCTCTCTCTCTCTCTCTCTCTCCGCCCATCATCCTGACGGCTATTGTGCAGTGGGAGCCATCCAATGCCATAATGGAGGCACTTCTCCAGCTTTAAGGCATTGTTGACCACTTAAAAATGCACACACACATAGAAAAATACTTTTACAGAGTCAGCCACACAAGAAGCATACATACACCACCACAGCCTTAAGTCCAGGCCTTTTGGAAATTACAGACCATTTCCACTCTTTATTGAGTGACAGTGGACAATTTTGCTTTTCTAATGTGAGTAAAGCACCACACGCACACACAAACATTCAAGGAAGTGCCTTTCAATAACCCAGCAAGCAAGCCGCTGAGGTCATTGTTTTCTTTTGAGATTTTATGTTCAGGGTTAGAAGAAAAACTCCATTAGGCTTTCTACAAACGCAGAGAAATATTTGACAGGTTGAAACTCTCTATTCTGCTTTGGGGAGGTTTTGTAAAGGATCATGTCATCTGCTTGAGCATTTGAATATATATAAATAATGACATTTAACAGGCTGGGTCGAGAGTGCATTGTGGGAAGTGAAGGACCAAGTCAGGATATCTCTGCTGCTTCAATTTAAACCTTTTTTTAATCCAACCCTCAATACTGTTACAACTTCCAAGAAGCAAAAACCAGTAAATAGAAAACAAAAGAAAATTGTTGGGGTAATTTTTAACTTCACTAAATATTGTCCTGAAGAGATATTTCAACTAAAGTATTTGAATGTTTAAAATAAATGACTAATTCTTTCTCAGAACAAACAGAGGTTTCAGCAGGTTTCATTACTTACAAGACAAACCTATACTCTGAGTAAACTCGGTGTCTAGGTGTGTGCTTGTAGGTGTACGTTAGCCAACTGTGACCAACAGGAGATGTTGACAGGCCCCTGACCCGCTCCGTGCTGCACATAGAAAACACATGCTTTCACACAGTGGCACCAACACCCGAGATTCCTCACAGATGAATTACCTATGTATCTACAGTGTGTGTGTGTGTGTGTGTGTGTGTGTCTGTCTCTGTGTAAAAGGAATGTATTCATTTTCTCTCTCTCTCTGTGCCTCTCTCTCATTTTGTACACCCTCACGGTACCCCTGACACGTGGAAGGTCACACACGGGGCATGCCAGGGAACTCTGTGATTGGGCTTAATGACCTAATGAACAACAAAAGGCCTTTCAGCTTTCTTGTTTGGCTGTCGTTTGCTGCATTGCTCATTGACTCCCACAGGAAGTCATTAAAGCCAAGAATTCACCCTGATAGGTCAACAGCAGCTGCAAAGGTTCCCAAAACTAGGAAGCAATCAGGTGCTGATTATTAACATGATGCCAAGTGTGATTAGGCTTTTTCTCTGGGATTGTAGCTTACTTTTTTGCAGCTGCACCAACAACAGGTACGATGACATGATAAAAATGTAATTAACTTCATAGTTATTTTACTGTTCGTGACAACTGTTTGTTTGTTCATTTTATTTTACTCATCTGTTTGGATTAGGATTGAAGTGGCTAGCAGCTAGCTCGTGCTCCTAGCAGCTAGCTCGTGTTGCTAGCTGCTAGCTCGTGTTGCTAGCAGCTAGCTCGTGTTGTTAGCAGCTAACTCGTGTTGCTAGCAGCTAGCCGGTGTTGCTATCAGCAAGCTCGTGTTGTTAGCAGCAAGCTCGTGTTTCGAGCAGCTAGCTCCTGTTGGTAGCAGCTAGTGGCTGTTTTACGTGTTTATGGCAGCAGCTGGACACTCCGAGCATCACAATGGCTCTTCAGCTAAACGGGACATAGCTTTTGTATACCTCATGTCCACACATCACCTGCCCCGGGGCCTTGGAGTTTGTTGAAAGCCTCTGACTGAATGCGGTAAAACTTAGTTTAGCAATATAGTAACCGGTTGCAAGTACTTTGGAGAGTTGTTCTCTCCCCCCTTCTCACTTACTGCTTTCCCATCAGATGCCTGAGAAGAAAATCAATGTCTGAATGTGAGATGCGTTCAGCCGGCCTGACGGCAGTTGTTGTTGTTCCTGCTGTTGTCTTGGTGACATCAAACATGTTTGCGTCTGCCTGTGAATGAAGTGGTATTCAGTTGTGATTCAGTTGTGCGGTTCTTCCACTTCTGTTGATCAAGTGTTTTCTGGTAGACACACACGCACAAATTCATTTGCACAAAGAAGCACAGTTTGTCATTTGGATTCAAGCACAGTTGTGTCTTTAAACAGTTGTTTACAGACACACACTACCACACATTCGCACGCTCTTCATCTTGTGCACTACACACACTTTTTGCAATTCGTTCATCGGCTCACACAAGCAGATGGATCCTAAAATTGCTAAAGTGATGGGAGCATCTTGAGAGATGGTAATTATAAGGCAACACACACACACACACACACACACACACACACATATACACAGGGTAATGATACGGAGAGCAGAGCCAGAATCGATAAGCAGTGGCATCCTGTGGGAAATGTAAATAACGCTATACTACTCTCAGAGCGAAGTGTAGATTACTATTTGAATGAGTATCTGAGGGATACATACGGGAAGAAAGACAGAGCCACTGCAGCCCAAGAGGTAGAGCAGAAGAATGAGCTGAAGCAGAAGAGCGACGGAAAATGCTGAGGGAGGCGTGAGCGAGGGCGCAATGACATTAAGTGTGAAATATTTTGAGGAGATGAAAAAGCAAATAAATATTCTGGAGACGGACGAGAAAAGGCAAGTGAATTTCTCAGTCCACTGTGAGTGTCTGGTCTGGATATATGGCCCATTTGTCTCACTTCAGACACTAAAGAACGCATGTATCTCTTTCTCTCTCTTTCTGCACGCTTTTCCCTCCCTGTTGCTCTGCATTAAAACATGGAAATAATTTCTCTGTTTCCAGGCGTTTTCTCTCCTTCACAACAGCCCCGCAGTCTCAAATGCAGACTTTTACACAAATGCAAATCAAAAGCCAAATCTTGATTTCATATTGAAGTCTTTAACCCGTCTTTAACATGTCCTGAAGATAGATGTGAAGTCTATATCAACTGTGATTCATCGTAGAGTACAGTTCTGAATGATCTAACAAAATGCTCTCTTGTCTCTGTCTTTTTCCCCCTGTCACCGGTACGCTCTCCTGCTGAAACCATCCACAGGTAAGAGCATTTCCTTGAATAAAAGTTGATGCGTATAGAAATCTGACTTTGCCCCTCCTGGTCACGCTTTGGAAAGCCACAAACCAGGACATTTAATTTTGAAATCTGGCAGTGCCGCTTTTGCCACTTGTCCGTATTCCAAAAAGGCAACTACAGAATTTTACCATAGAGACTTCTAAGCTGCACATTTTTATAGCACAACTATTAGAAAGATGCAGTGTTGCCTGCTGACTATACAGTATGTCCAAAAAAGCTATTTCACAGAATTGTTCAGAGTCCAAGGACAGGGGGAAGTCACACACAATGTAACATCGGGTCCTGGTGTTACTTAAGGTTTCCAGTTTCTAACCACGTTGTCAACTATGACAGAACAGAGCGTCACATATCATTAGCGAATATAAAAACAAATTAAATGTGTTGACGGTGATTATTGTGTTCTGTCCGTATCAACTTTGTATTACTGGAAGGATTCATACATCTCTACTACTTCTGGAGATTTAATAAAATGCACTTTTAAGAAAAATTCGGTTCTGCAGTACAGTTTCACCACCTTTGTATTGTTACCGTATAGTTGTCCCGCTGAAGCGTACACATAGTACGCCATGTAGCCCATGATATATTTTGAGCATGGCAAAAGTCCAATTCCTATTCATTTTGAGCTCTATGGTAGTACAGTATTGAATTATTGAATTGTTAGATGACAGCAACAGAGAGATCCAATCTTCTGATTCTCAGAGAAATGGCTTTGGACAGGAACAGTGGTTCTAGATCTTCAATTCCCTTTGAGGTGCGTTACGGTTTTGTTCCAGCTTATCCCTCCATCTAGTCGACTCCGTGGTGCTGTCCAGTGAACAGTGAAATGGACTTAACAGCTCCTCAGTACTGTCAGGTGTGTTTGATCTCTGAAATAAATGAACAGAAGGCTCACAAACCAGCAACGGGTCACGCCGGCTACAGGTGTGCGTGTGTGTTTGCTCGAATGCACAGAAACCTGCGAGCACATCGTGTGTGTGTGTGTGTGTGTGTGTGTGTGTGTGTGTGTGTGTGTGTGTGTGTGTGTGTGTGTGTGTGTGTGTGTGTGTGTGTGTGTGTGTGTGTGTGTGTGTGTGTGTGTGTGTGTGTGTGTGTGTGTGTGTGTGTGTGTGTGTGCGCATTTAGGCCAAAGCCGTCCGTATTTTGGCATTCCTACTTCTTGGCAAAGCTTTGGTTTTTAGACTGTGAGGTCTGGCAGAGAAGAGGAAAGTAAAGAGTAGGAATCAAAACAGGGATCAAAAAAATAAAATGGAAAAAGGCCATCTTGGGAAAAGAGAAAATGAGGTCACACTAGGAAAGGAATAAGAGAGAAATTACATGAGAAGTCTCCAGGTGGAGAAGAGATGAGACTTAAAAAGGCAGAGAAATAATGAATAAATCATGTTATTTATGCAAGTGATGAGAAAAAGAGAGAGGGCCGATAAAGACAGGACAAATAGAAGGGGTTGCATTTTAGAAACAAAAATGAATAGGTGAATGTACCCATACTTTATAAAGAAAAACAAGGCATAGACGTACAGCGAGGAGGGGGGAAGAAACCAGCTTATTACTGTAAAATGATGATGTACACACTCTACTGAGGACAAACGTAGGCGGATTGAAGGATGAGGTGAAACTTGGTAGAGCAGATTTGACATCATTAAAGAGATATAGAACTATGGCGATACGAGACAGACGAGGAAGGAAGGAAGGAAATGAAAGGTACAAAAGGGCAACTGGGGATGAAACTGAAAATTTATGGGGAGATGAGGAAGTTAAGACAGATCACAAGGAGGGTTCACATGAGGTGCATACTGTGTGCACCATGTGGAAGACATACGTCGTGGGGACAAATTCCTACTCTAAAACTAATAGACAGACAGACGGACTAATAAAATGGCGGTGAGAACAGGTGGGGTGCTGAAGGGAGCTTTGACGTGAAGAGCAAGTGACCCAAACAGGAGCTTAATTAGCATACGTAAATTACATCTGCCCCCCCTGAGCAAGCATCCTCGCCTCCCCAACCTTCTTTCCTCTTCTCTGTCTCTCAATTTTTTCCTGTTATGACTCTAACCTATCACTTACTCATCCTCTTTTTTCTGGCCTCCTCATCCCTTCTTGTCTCCTCGCCGTCTTATTCGCTCTGTCTGCATTTTTCTTCCACAGTGACTTGTTTTTAGTCTCTCTCTCTCTCTCTCTCTCTCTCTCTCTCTTCTGGCTGTCACCTTTTGGGTTATACTAAACCTCCTTTCCTTCCACCTAATCTAACCTCCCTGCATGCTGATATATGATATATGTACGTGCTCTGTTATCTAAGCCCTGTGAATAATCCGCCATTCTGTGAGCTAGCCGGACAGCTTTCCTACTGACCTATGAGGGATGCCTGGTGACCTTGAGGTTATCGGATGCAACACACATTCACACTCGAGCACGCCCATGTGTTCATCCGACCCTGAACTGATGCCATGACCCTTCCAATAATGCTGAACCATCTCTCCTTATTTTCTCTCCTCGCTTCAACCTTAACACATGCTAAACACACACACACACGTCGTTCTCACATCCTGCCTCCTTAATTGTTAACTATCTATCTCACTAGCTTAACACACCTGTCATCACTTTTTGTGACACAGTCTGAATCAGAGCAATTAACGTTAATGTGGAAGCCATTCATTGCTTATCTTTGTGTACTACTAATACTACCACTATCAGTACTACTGCAATTACTGTGTTTTTCACACTGTTTGGGAAATGCACAAAGAATGGATCGTTATTGTATCCATCCACTTTGGATATTGCACTAATAATATTACAGCACAAACATGCTTTTTGAGCTTAGTGTAGTTTCCCTTTTTTGTCGCTAATTGCTATGTTGTAAACTCTGGGTCCTCACCGACAAGGTGGAGAGGCAGTCCTCGACATAATGTATTTGGAATAGCCTGTGTTTATTTCTTTTGCTGCTATGATTATGACCCATTATTTAGAAATCACAAACAAATCATTTTCTGCGGACAAACGCATTAGCAGGTCACAGTACTCGACTTCTCAATGGGGACAATCTTCTAGTCTAAGCAATAACCAAGTCCCCATTACATTGGCACAATGATTTCTTAAAGATGGACAGTTTTATTATTGCTTTTATTATTTAGGAAACCATATACAGCCACTATTCCAACGCAGCGGCCTTGACGGTACACGTGGTAGAATATCACAGAGTTACAGCAGACATGTGTCCATATGCACCGCAGATATAATCAAGCCTGAATGCAAAATGAATCTGTATCTTTCTAAGGATACTATTCTGGCGCAGTAGATACGGGCTTCAGGCCTACATTGACGTGTAACTGCATATTGCTGTTAGTGCTTAGTAAACACTTGCTTATTACAGGCTGTTTGTTAAACAGCGTCTCCTCTCCCAGCTCGACCCAGACATCAAACGCCTGTGGAAACCCTCTGGGTGCAGCCTCACTAAAGACCTTAACAAGGTGTGCAGGCAGGGGAGCGCTCTAAATAAACACTCGCTTTGATGTGCCCGAGCTTAAGTTCACACAGCCAACATCATAATATCCTACATTTCTACTGGATTTATTGTGTTTAAATGATTACAGGTAACTATTTTAACGGAACTTGTATTTCTGCAACCCAATGCCAGAGCTTTGATGATGCGTTCTGCTTCCCTTAACTTGTCGTATACGGACTCCGCTTAAAGAACGACTCTTTGAAAGCCGGCGCGCTAAACAGTCACATCTGTGACCTTCAGGGTCAAATCACTGAGCCGTCTTTACTGCTTTACTGTCGACCGTTTGTATGCAACAAAGTCGCAGCAAATAAATGGCAGTTCCAGGAAAACTATGAGGCTTTTCTTAAAAAGAATTTATGTTAGTGTTCACTTAAGCATGAGTTTAAGATTTTAAGTTGCACTTTTTCTTGCTCTTCAAGGTGTGGCACATAGACACAACGGAATAAAAAGATATGATTGTCATGAGAGCCGGCTCGGCGCATGAGAATGAATTACCTGACGCAATAAACCTGTATTTTAAGTGTTACTCCTGATACTACGTCTTAAATCTTTTTTAAATTGTAGACTCTTCTTCTGTCTCCTCAGGGGCCTTTTTCCCTTTCCAAAGAAGCTCTCCAAATATATATAATTTCTTCTCCTTTTCGCTACCTCGTGGTAATTATCATGTGACCAAGAATAGCGTCTTGAAATGAAAAATCTTTCAGAAGAAAAGCTACTCATGGTTTCTGTGGGGCCCGTCACAATACATTACATTACATGTCATTTAGTTGACGCTTTTATCCAAAGCAACTTGCATTGCATTATAACATTTTGCCTGGGGAGCAATTAGGGGTCAGGTGTCTTGCTCAGGGACACTTGGACACGGCACATGGAGCAGCCAGGATTTGAACCATCAACCTCGCGGCTCCCAGCGCATCACACTACTCCATCGCCCCCACCAAATGGCCCACGGGGCCGGGACCGGTCTGCCGCCCGTTGGTTGGGGGCCGCTGCTTTGACCCGTTTTGTCAGGCGTTATATCCGTCTTCATCATTCAGTGCTCGCCCTCGCTCTCTATTTCTCTCTCATCAGTGCCTCCCTTTCTCCTCCCTTCTGTTCGGCTCTGGTGTCCAGAGGCCCAGGGGCGGAATTAGTTCGAGAAAAGATTTCTAAATGACAGGGAGTACAGGGGGGGGGGGGAACAGGGGGAACAGGCAGACGTAACCTAGTGTCCTGAGAAGCTCTGACTGCCCCAGTACAGCGTCTGATCCAGTGTCATCCATTACCCTGCACCATCAGGGACCGCTGTAAGGGGCTGTCTTGAAAATCAGTCCCAAATTGAAAATGTCCTCTGCTTCACACGGGGCCCCGGCTGCGGGACTCCCCTTATAGATTTTACTGTGTGTGTGTGTGTGTGTGTGTGTGGAGCCAAACTGACTATCAAAATACGTGATGGCATCTTCTTTTCGTCAAAGATAACCATTGTTCAGGTTCCAGTAAATGAATACGATATGAACAGAGCCACAGACCAAACACATTTCTGAATATAAATTGATGGTCTGGTTAACGAAGACGAATTGTCTCTGACTTTCGCCGTGTCGCTGTGGTCTTATGGGTGCACGTGTCACGGAGAACCTTCTGTAGAGAACAACCAATGTCAATGGAGGCCTGTAACAAAACAAAGAAATGAATAAAAATGTAGCGTGATATGTCGGTGCAGGTGATTTATTGGCTCTAAACTGCATGACTAGTTAGTCTTCATTAGGATGTGGTTTGGGACACTTCCTTAGGAACTTTTAGACGGATAAAATAATGTTATGAAAACTGACCTTTAATGCTAAAGGTTTGTTGTAACATTGGGTCTCTGGGACCCCTCCCTGAAGACATTTTTTTTTGTAATCAAGCACAATTGGATCCAATGCGGACATTTTCAAATGTGAAAGGATGCAGAAAACTCACCATTGACAGGGACACAAGCTATTCCCTATTCAGGAGGAGCGCTAGTTAACTATAGCTATGGGCTAGAGCGTGTCTTTGGACTGTGGGAGGAAGCCACCAGAGAGAACCCACGCAGACAGGGGCAGAACATGCAGACTCCACACATGCAGACTGGGTTGAACCCAGGACCTTCTTGCTGTGAGGCAAGCACCACGCCGCCCATACAGCTAAACCACTCATGGCAAAATATATTTTGTTAAAAAAATGACTACTAGTAAAAATAAACTCTCAAAACTAGTGTGCAAATGAGTCCATGAAACTTTTCAGATGGAAGGACGAAACACTTAAAACTGAGACAGATCCACATTTATTAAGGAATCCACAGTTATATTGAATCTGGAGTTGTGGAGTTTCACTGTCACATCTGAACCACATCCTCGCCACTGAAGAAGATACTGGACCTGGTGTGTTTTCACCGTCAGCTGTTTTCTTTGAGGAGTGTGTTGTGTGTTACACCAGTATGACACATTACCATTAAGGACGTTGCCGTGGTTTTCCCCATGTTCATAACCGTGTCTTGAAAGAACTCCTTCAGCTGTTCACAGGAGAGCGATGCGCACGCTGCATGCACACCACACTCATTATAATATATAATATGGCCATTATCATATTCCTAATTGCACCCAAATAGTGAAAGACACAAAAGGGATCAAGGGGACGCCGCACAACGTGCCGTAGCGCGGGTCATAAATCTTGTATCCTCACTGCCCCCCCCCCTGCACCCACGCTCTTTCTCACACACACACACACACACACAGACACACACACACACGTCTGTCAGATGTGCACTGCAGTAATTAGGTCTTTCAGGTTATGATAATGTTTGTCCTGTGTTCGGGTTCACCTGCTCACTGGTGCACACAATGACATTAATCATCCCAGTCTAAAGCGCGTGCTGATGCCACCGCAGTCTCTCTGCTCTTCATGTGTAAATCTGTAAAACTGTTCTTTGACTATTAAACTATGACTATTAAAGTCATGTTGAATTTTTTTTCAACAGTGTTTGTACCAACAATCTTTGGGTTCGTTCCACAGAGGTTTTGATTGGCATGAGCTTCTTCTAATCTCGAGGACACATCGCAAATGTCCCTGTTGTCTCTGAGCAATAATACACTGAATCCCCCCATCAGGGGTGCTGCTGTGGAGCTGATCAGGCTCAACAGGCAGTTGAAGGGTAATCCTTGTATTTCAAGCATCAACGTAAAATATATAACAATTATATTTGCCTCTCTTTTGCCCAAGCGGTGCAACACTGCTGCTTCTGGCAGAACAACTTTCCCAGAAGAACACAGTGTTACAAAGACTCATGAAGTTCACCCACAAAGCCACGTGCACATCCATTTAGGGTTCAGGCTGATGAAATGGTGCTGTTTTTAAATAGACTATCATCTTACTGCGTTCTCAATGTGTTTAATAGGATGAACACAAAGTCATGTTTCATCAATTGTTCCTGCAGCATCATGCCATGAATTTAACATCCATGATGGAATGCAGTGGAATGGCTGTGGTCAGGCTCATGAGTAATAATGTCCATTCTCTATGAAACGTGGCCTCCAGCGTTTTTCTTAAGGATTTTGACTGAGCTCTTTTTAGTGGACGGGGATTTGCGGTTGTTAAGCTTGGATGTTTCTTTTGCCTCATGACAATTTTCATTATGTATGAGGGAATATCTTCATACAGACACATTCACACTGTGTCACTTCTACACCTGGTATCTTTTTCACCCTTAATCCACTTCATGCATCTTCCTTACACAGATTCCCTGTTGATGACTGAAGCATGGCACATGGTACAAGGCTCTCCTTTGGTACCACTGCATAACTATTTCACTGATGCCCCCCCCACTCAAGTCTTTCTGCTGCTTCTGTCTGTCTTAATTTGTTATGAACTTGTTTGTCAAGGATACAGTTTCAAAATAGAGCCAATATCATGGCATTGCTCTCAAAGGTCCACGTCTCTGTTTTTTTTAGTGCTGTCACTTGTTTAGTGCAGAGAGGGAGAAGTGGTTGTCCAGCACACCTGATTGCACAGAGTGAGCACGGCGATCAATGGCCCGGGGAAAGGGGAGAGAGAGAAATGACTTGTAAAGATCATCTCCAAGGACTCAAGATGACAGCCTCTGTCTCACTTTTTGTCCCCCTGAGCAACATGTTCTTCTTTTTTTTGTCGTTTTTCTCTGCCACCATAGCATCCTCTTTTTATTAATCTACCTACTCTTTCTTCTTTTCTCCTTGCTACGCCAAAGGAAGGCACAACGCACACTGTGAGGCTGTATATGTATAATAGAAAATAAGTTGTGATTGTGTGCAGTTGCCTGTAAAAAGAACTTTAGTGTATCAGAATGAACAGTACACAGGCCTTAGATCTTTCCTGCGTCTATCTTTAGTGTGTGTGTGTGTGTGTGTGTGTGGGTGTGTGAGGAGTAGAATATCTTCTTGTTAAAATGACCCCAGACTGTGCCTCAGAAAATATGTCACCATATTACCGCTCTGTGACAAGCACACCGGGGCCAGTGAGACACCTGATAAAAAAAGAAGGTGTCTTTGTTCTGTCGCTGCAGAAATGAAATATCACTTCAATTACAGCACTGAGGCAAAAGAGTTTGCATAATCCTTGTGGATTTATTTGGCTGTGTGTTTTCATTACACAAAATGTGGATCCGGACACACAATAGACCATGAATAATCCACGTCAATTTCATTAACTTTAAACTCGTAACGTGCAACTCTATTACAATGAAAGCTATGTCCTCATCAGGTCGTGATTAAGCTGCAGTTTATAAATATGACGGTACATGATGGGAAAGGGCAATCATGAAACGTAACACTATTTCCCATCCAGGGCCTGAACATCCATCTGTTTTATGTCCATGCTTAATGTGCACTGCTGCATGGAAATGCTGCAAAAACATTACAAAACATTTACTGTCAGTCGATTGAAAGCAAAATCACAGTGCAATAGAAACGGACAAAACATTTAATCATTATAACATAACATCTGTGTTATGGCTGAAAGTAACAGCGTAGTGCACTAAGAGTGATTTCTGCACTTTTGAATGCACCTATTATTTAACTTAATAACATGTTTGTTACATTATAACACATAAGACGTAAGCTCTCTGAAGATCTGAAGAAGCGTATTGGCTCAGTTCAATTACCTTTGAGTTTACACGCCTGAATAAGTTAAAACTCCTTCATCAGCTCTCTGACAAGGCAACCTACTGCAAACACATTCAGTCATGCAGTGAATCCCCCCCCCCTCCCCTCGCCCTCCCACCTCACACACACACACCATTTCAACATGTGACCTCAGCCTCCACCTGCACACAGGTTCTTTTATATTCCTCATGGCTCCCTCAGATACACACACACACACACTTAAAAGCCTCATCACCTTTGATCTCATGACCCCAGTTAACTAACTAACCTCTGGTTACATCCTCTGTTCACTGCACCTCTTAATGTGGGGCCTCACTGAAAAGGTCCAGTCATGCAGCACCGGTGGCCCTGAGGCTACTTCAGCTTCCAGCATATCGACGTATCTCTACATGTCAACAGAGTGACTCAGTCACTCGTTCTCCACAGGATTTGAACTTCTAACCTCTTGGCCGGCGGAGCTGTGTGGCCATTTGCTGGCATCTCTTTACATTCTGATGCCTTTCTCCATTTGTGCTCGTAGTGTTAGTGTGAAGCTCATCAGGACACAGTCATACATTTGAACCTGGTCTTTTGTGTACGTGTGATTGTGTAACGTATGAGAAAAGCATATTCAGATGTGTATAATATGAACTTAATTCATATTAACTCCTTTTCCCAAATATATCATTTATATACGAGCCAGAAGACATAAAATCACCTTTACATTTGAACCCTTAACCTCCTTATTTGTACGGCCAACGCACAGCGACCCTCTGCACGACCATCCGGTCTAGTAAGTCAAAGTTAGTGATGCTTACAGTTAAAATCTGAACTTCCTATTTGGCTATTTTCTGACCAGCTAATTGTAAATACCTAATTAACCACACAATGACTGTGTTAAACAAAATTATACATATATACACATACTATATAAAATAGCCTGAGTGGAAGTGAATCATGGAAATGAATCCTAAAATTGAATGATGTAAGATTTAACTTTAACTCCACCACAGTAGTTTACTTAATGTTAAATGATTTACTAACAACCCAAAACATTTGCTTTTTCAGCACAGCCTCATGGCCTTTTGTTAGAAATAGGTTCAATCTGTTTAATACTGCAAACAATCCTATTTATTTTATGCTGGAATAACTTAGCAACACCACATTGATAATTGAGGTTTTATGTAACTGCTTCTCAATCATCTCAAGGTTGAACAATAAAATGACTTAAGTTTTTTCCTTTGTTAATAAAGTTTGATGGACATTTATATTTCACAGCCACTAGGACCTTTCTCCAAAATAATTGAGTTAAACTTTTTTACCAAATAAATGTCATCTTTTAATCGGTTAAGTTTTAAAAAGAAATCACAGAAAGCATCAGCAGCAGTGTGAAAACGAGGAGCCACAGGGCTGCAACATTTCTCCTTTTTAAGGGCCCCCCCACCATGTTGCCCCGAGCGGATGGGAAAGATAAAAAGAGAAATAATTCAGAATATAGATCTCTCTTCAAGGTGGAGGGATTTGACCGGCAGAAGGTACTCGTTACTCCTCTTGTTCTTATAAAACCGTTTTGTAGTCTCACCGGCAGCTGCGGACCGACCTCCTCACCACCGGCCCACAAACCAGTGACACCCATAGCGCCCTGACCCCCCCGCCAACACGCGTCCGTGCGTCTCCCCCGGAGGAGCCCGCGGTGCACTGGAGGACGGGTTTATTTTAAGTGTAAGTGAGCAACTAGGACAGTAACCTGTACTGTACACATCCCCTGCAGCAGGGACTCTGTTTGTCTAAGTGCTGTTTATAGCACCAGGAACACGGGGCGGCCATGTTTGGGTTCATGGTGAAACCATCGTAGTCGGATGATTGTTTGATGTTCTTGCTATAAAAAGCAGGTATACTCATGGGCTGTGAATCAACCCAATGTATTTTTACCATATGGATCTTCATGAAGTGTCAATTAGGTAGCGTCTGAAATTAGATTTAAAATATATTTTAAAATAATCATTTCCTCTTAGTAATAGTTCAATTTGAGCCTAAACAAATCAATGTTTTCAGAGGAAAAACTAAATAAATTGTTTCCACATTGAACATGGTTGGTACATGAGATTTAAAGTCACGGATGATCTGCACATTGTCATTACCCCTCAAAGTTTAAATAGCAGTGACCAACCATCCAGATTCAAAGTTAACTGCAGCTGGCCAATCGTAACCTGTCCTCATCCATATCACAGATGTATGAGAGATTAAATAAGACAAGAATGTCAATATAATCAGTGTAAATTAATGTACAATTCATGACTCAAAATAATAATAGTTTGTGACATTTCATGCTTGACATTCAGATGGATGTTGTCGGTCTGGGCCCGGCTGAAGTGCGGCGGTACCTTCAGGTCATGTCGAGCTGCGGCTGATACATTCTGTAAAAACCTCCATGACAGGTGCCGTTCATGCCCGCTTAAATGTTTCTGTCATTTGAATTTATCAGTGATTCAGTTTCTTAAGGGTTTGTAATGGGGAGGTTTTGCCCCCGAGGCAGATGAAACCAATTTAAGGCCCATTGTGCAATTCATAAATGCTTCGGATTTGAACAAAATCAGGCTGAAAATAGAATACGGCGGTTTTTCTCTCTCACCCACACACACACACACACACACACACACACACAGCCTCACTCTTGAGATTGTTGCGCCCCTGCTCAGTAACCACTGCTCTAGTTCCCACAAGCCTGAGCACAGCTCATTTTAGAGACCAGTGCTTGTGAGGGAAGCGGACCCAGATAAAAGTTAATTAGGACTCAGGAAGCAGAGGATCCGGCGAGGGCTAAAACAATGGGGATGGTGTCAAAGGAGTGGCTTGACATTTTGGACTTGGACACATTGCTCACACCATGGCACACCAGAATTCCCCAAGTTGGCCCGCTAAGTTCAAAAATTGCATTCTGGTTATTCTTGCATTCATCATGAAACTTAATATGGAACAAGAGCGAGTTCATTAGCCTGCAACAAAAGCCACTACTTTGAAGTAAGAATGCAACACTAATGGTGTTTTTATGTTAGGATCTGAACACAATTTTTTTTTTTTCGTTGTTGAGAAAAACTAGAGCGAAGACTCATAATACACCAACAATTCCCAAGTGTTGTCACATCGTGTGAAGAAAGAGGATATGTGTGAGAAGATGTGGGATCCACATAACGGTTGTGAAAATAAATCCAAAGTGAGAAGATAAGGGAACGAAACAAAAACGATTGAATTGGAGTCTTTGGTAAGAACTAGATTTACCATCTAAAGGCATCTGCATCGTTGAGATGAAGAAGGGATTGGCGTAACAATTGTGTGCTGTCTGAGAGAAGCATGGTCAGTAATGTGTCTGTAATAAGGTCAGAGGCAGAAGTCCATTATGAAACCCCCCGGAGGCTCTATTTATAGTGATCTGAGGAGGGAGGGATATAGCGAGCAACTGAGATGCGAGAAAAAAAAAAGAAGAGTTGTGGATGAAAAGTTAAAGGAGCGAGGAGAGAGGAAGGCTGAAAGACGGAGGAGTTTGGAGGCAAACGGAGTGAGAAGATGCAAAAGAGCAAAGTGTTGGGGAAGGAGTGAAGACGGTAGGGCGAGAAAAGGGGATAGAAGATGAGAGTGGGAAGTGTGGAGAGCTGCCAGAGAGAGAGAGGACAGCAGGGGAGATGGAGAGTTTGGCGAGGCGAGGGAAAGAGACGGAGTCGTGCGGGCGGAAAGCATGAGGGTGTTAAGGAGAGACGGCAGAGAGGAGGGATAAGAAGGCAAGGGAGAGACAGTGAGCCTCCAGATGGAGAAGCCATAAGCAGTGAAATGTCTGATCCAATTTTATCTTCAGCTCCGAGTGAAATAGCCAAAATATGGGAAAATCTTCAAATGAAATAATCCTGTAAGCTGTTCTTTATCATTTGAGTTGAGGGCCATCTTTATTATTTTATTGTATGCTTGTGTGTGTGTGTGTGTGTGTTTCTACCAGTGTATCCTGGACAAATACATCCTTTAATAAAATGGGCTCAGAATAGTGTTTTGATTCCCCTGCAGAAGGAAACAAGAGAAGCAATAAGAATGAGGATGTAAGTTATAGGAGAAAGGAAAGAGGGATAACATGGAAACACAGAGGAGCCAAAGAATAAAGAGCGGCGGACATCAGAAAGAGGAGATGTGGTCTTGCACGGGGGAGTGGCTGGGTTGGCGGGAATCGCTTTGAAACACACCCCTGGTGAAGGTGCCGAAGAGAGAAATCTGGCTGAACTTCTCCTGTGAAGCAAAAGGAGAGTGGAACTAAGCTGCAAAGGACCCAGCAACACAAAAGGGAACGGCTCCAACAAAACAGCAACGCAAACCGATTTTATGGAGGAATCAGCAGAGACAACACAGAGCAAAACAAAAAGGGGGCAGAGACATGTTTTACCACTGCATGTAGAATTACTGATGGATGCGTGATGGCAGACACACACACACACACACACACAGGCAGGTAGTCAGGGCGATGTGTATCACAGATTTCCACACAACCAGCAAAACACCCTCCTGAATCCAATGGAAGCCCCTCCCTGGCCCTGCCCTGCTGCTTGTATTAATAGCGATGGTGAGCTGCGATAGTACTACACGAATGAAAGGAAAGCTTTGCATTTCCCTTAGGCCTGCAGTAAGGGAGACAAAATCCATCTGGAAGATAACAAGCAGTAACTCGCTAAAGTTTGTACCCCCACAAGCTTACATAATTTGCTGCATATGAATGAGATATTTCAGCTGCATGTGGATATGCGGTGTTTGTAATTTAAAGCGAGACCTGGGCCTTTCAGATAACGGCTGTTCACCGTAGAGACATTTGTTCAAATGACTATCATTATTTCCCCCTGACTGTACATCCTTGCTTGCGTATCTGTTTCCGTTCGTAGCCAAATGCATTTCTTTTGTCATTATGCAATGTTACTGCATTATTCAGTCCAACAGACCCTGCGATGAAGCAGTTTTGCGCATTGCATGTTGGAGGATTCGGACACGGCATCCTTAAAGTTTGATTTAAAAAACGGTATTATGTAATTCATTGTTTGGGGCCTGACTTGCAAACACGATGACTTTCTTCATTTTTTCAGTTGTTTTTACCTGGTGCGACTGCCAAGAAACTTGAGCCTAGTTCCCATATCAGTGACCTAGTTCAGAGGAATAAGTTGGAATTAAATCCCGATACGTAGCCGAGAACCGAAGCGGATTGGCCTCTCTGAGATTGCCTTTTTGGGAGCCACCCACAAAGTGAATCATATTCTGAGACACTGGACAAACTGCAAGAGAGAGACTCGTTGCTCAACCTTGAAAGAGAGGAATCCGATCTGGACCCGTGCTTTGGTCCACCCTCTGCTGTCTGTTGAGGTGCATCCGTACACCTAAGCTGACTCAGAAGCTGGAGATAAGCGCTGGCTCAACAGCCATTTCAGGTCAAACGAGGCGTACGCGCTGCCCAGCCGTCCGTACTGTACGACCTCTTGCACTGTAGGAAGTAGGAAGCTGCTTTTAAAAAAAAAACCGTATTATTGGAGCTGAAAGGATCACATGCGGAAAGATGCTTGAAGCAAGGAACCCGTGCTTGAGGGGAGAAAATAAGACAAAGAAAGAGGGATTAAAGAGAAGCTGCACACAAACGGAGGAACTGACTATGGATGTAGCAGTAGTCAATCTGCACCTACATTCCTGCAAAGTGTGTGTGTCTGCGTGTGCGCGTCATGTTTGGCAGAGCCGCTCCTGGAAAATAGCAACTGCGCTCTCTCTCACACTGCCTACCTGCAAACACCCACTCATCAGCTGCTCCTGTGCTGTGCATGTCCTTAAAATGACCGTGCCCACCTGCATGTACGTGTAATGTACCGTACGTCTCCAACTGACTCCCGAGCAGCGCCGCAGATTGGGTTTCTGCTTTGAGACAAGTGCACTGGCTGGAGGGTTGTTTATTTTTTTTCTGCTCTTTGTTTGTTTGTTTGTTTTGTCAGGAACTCCTTACCTTGATTGTTTCTGACATTTTTGAAAAAATAATTAGTGGGCTTATTTCTTATAGTTTTTAGCATAGACATGGTTTAGGAATAAATCACATGATCTGACGCTGCTAAAGGGCATTACCTGTTCAACTTTCAGATGTAAAGCATAGATTTAGTATTTAACTACAAAGAAAAATAAGATGCACACCTTACATTACTTATCATACAAAATATATTTGCAAACGTGCACATGTAAATAAAAAGGCACAAACTCTTACTATAGACTGACAGTGTTTCTGTTTTAAAAATGCATGCAAATTAACAACCTTCAATCCACACACACACACAGAATAATATGCATTTTGGCTGTGCTTTGACCTAATAACTGAAGGCAATGCCACTTACAGAATTATAATTTGGAAATAAATAAAATATGTATGTTGTAGCCTCGATTGTGTGTGTGTGTTTGTTCTTGAGTGAAGGTTTAGTATTCATGTACTGTAAGTGGTTGGAGCCAAACGTGTGTCTCTATTGGTGTGCGTTTGGCTCTTTTATTCAGACACAGAATTCATGAGTCTTACATCACCGTTTAAGACGTCATAATCAACATATCCTCATGATGTTGTGATGCCATTTGTTGCTTTGTGTAAATGCAATAAAATCAAATAAATTACCAACTTCAGGAGTAGTAGAGGACACTGTATATTATGTAACTAAACATTTTACTACACTCTTTACAAAATCTTTCTGATTCTTGATATTTGTTCTAAGCAACCCTAACTCTCACTAAGAAGGCTATTCATTATGAGGAATTCTTCACCCTTTATACACTTGATTGCAGTATATGGTATGCGTCACAAGTACTAGGCAACAATAATACTCTGGATTTATTACTCTCTTTACCCCTTTCTTAAATGAGGCCAGCTGTGGCCTGAGAGAGTCACCTCTCTGCCAGCAGGATCGTAAATCTAGTTCCAGGCTTTAGCTGGGGCCTTACATGTCATACACTGTGAAATATGAGGACGCCAACCAGCTGTCACAGACTTCTCCCACATTAAGATACTCTAGCTGGCTTTCAAGTACTCTCTACTTTGATGAATTGCATAGTATCGCCCTGAAAGCCTGGTGGATATATAATTGGCTATGACAAGGAGTGTGCTGTGCTATATTATGTCTTCCCAGGGTTATTTCTGTCATCACGGTTATACACCCAATCCCTTTAGAACCTAAAGGGATTGGGTGTATAACCGTGATCCTAAACTTTAGGATATCCTCTCCCCTGTAAAATATTGCAGATCTTATCTTGTATTGGGTTCATTTTAAAACATAACAAACTGCAACACAATTCAATGCAGTTCAACATGTGATCAACCAGAACTACAGGATCAACATTCCGATTAGAGATTAATAGACTGGTTGTCTGGTAACACAATATTTAGAATTTTACAGAGCAGTTGATTAAATAAACAGGACAACACTAAATATATGATTTAGAAGTTTACACAATTACTACCACTTCTACTGCTACTACTTCCGTTAATATATGCAAGTGCAATGATCCGTTCGGGGAGCCGTAATGGGGCAATTCAGTTCAATTTGCATGTCAGCTGATGTCCTGAATAATGTGGCTTTCAAGTGCGATTGAAGACAAGAGCCTGATTAATTTTCTAATGGATGCCGATGATGCGCGGCCACTCGGTGTCTAGTTTCAAAAAGGATACGAGTCAACAGGGCGAGGGGTATATTTCCCTGGCATGCTGGGCCAAGTGGTTCAACACGTGTGACCCGTCATCTGAAAACAACTCTGCACGAGGAAAAGAGAAAAAAACAACAAAAAGCCCAACCGCATAAATGAGAGAAAAAGCAACAACAGATTGGAAGGTTAAAGGTGTTTGATTACTGGAAGTGTTTTTTGATGTTGTTGTTTTTTTTATTGGGTTGCTGTAAACAGTTCCTGAATGCCTTGACATAACAGATTGTAAATGGAAATTGTTCCATTGAGTGGATTGATTTATTCTTTTGTTCTCTCAACACAAAAAAACCTCCTTGAGTAAAACAGGCGTGTGCCGCTGAAAGTATAACCAGTGAAGACTGGAATAAAAGGGCAGTATTTTGTATTGAGATTGAAGAGGCTCATCTGAATAACTGTTCTTTCCTGGTGGTGCCGTAGCAGCCATCAGGGACCGATTAAATGCCTTCATAAATAGAAAAGATCTAACTCACAGATATCATTTGAGGCAAAACTAGTGGAACTAACTCTTACCCACATGCACATACTATATGTAGCTACTGTTTTAAACAATGCTTTTTTGAATTGTGGAATCCACTCAATCCCTAATGTGCATTTGTTTGTGTGTTTGAGGGTGTGTTTTTTGGCAAAACAGACAGCCTCAAACATCTAATGCAGAGCAATGATACGCTTGCTCCCCTCATTCATTGCTCTCCTCCATCTCTCAGTAAACTCCTTAAACCTTTTCAAAAATCCAATAGGTAGCTATTCTATTAAATGTGTTTTATAATACACATATATGAGTAAATTAGCATTTGTTGCGGGGGCGGGGGGGGGGGGGGGGGAACATTCTGTGGGCAAGAGTTCTGGGTAATATGAGCACCAAGAATGGGCATTTGTATTTTCCCGTGTGAAACAATCTGTGTTTTTGTGAGACAAAGGAAAGAGGAAGCGAGATAGCAAGAAGAAGGAGAAATATGTGAGACTGTGTTTTTTCTTCTCCTGTTCCATTGTGTAAATATCCTTGCACTTTTGTCTTTTACATGCATGAATCTTTTTGGGGGACACACACAAGTTTCTCCATCTGAGGTGTTTGTGTCTCCGTTAGCATGCATGCGTTTTCACATGTATGTTGTCACAGCTGCTGCAGATTCTATCTCACTGATAAGAGGGTGAGGAGTATGAATTCATGACTTTCATGGCTCTTGCACTGATACACATCGTAGACCACTTACCCAAAACCCTAACAAACACTTAAATACAGTCACTCAAAGCCATGAGGCATTATCACCCTACATGGCCATGTTTGACTTGCTGTAGGACGCAGACGGCCTTCGTCTTCACAACAGTTGACGTTTCAAAGGGTCGTTTGGTGTTTGTTGTCAAGGGGCATTGAGGGTGGCGTTTTTTTTTTTTTTTTTAGTTTCTTTTACGCAGGCAGTTTTTTCCTTTTGTTTTGCATTTATTGCAACAAAAAATATAATGACAAAAAATGATTAAACTAAATTGACTAGGAAAACATGCAAGGGTTGGCGAAGGCGCGTTCAACGCTGCTAGTTATTGGTTGGGTTTGTAGGTTTTCTTGAGTGGGCGGGGCTTCAGACACAAGCAAGGGAATGCATGTCTTCTTTCACTCCTGGTGTGTAAATCGAACCAAGACATCGGTAACGCTGCAACCATCCATTATGAGGCGGGCTGTTGGGATCAGAGCAAAGCAGTGGGGGCAAAAAGGAGGAAACGCCAGAGGAAGGGAGAATGTTTAGGAGGAAGTCGGAAGGAGAAAAGCAGGTTGTCGGGTTGAGTGGAGACCCGGAGGGGTAAGGATAGAAACTAGTTAGCATTTCTCAGATGAAGCCTTTTACTCACAGGAAAAGTTTTCTCCAACGCTCCCACTTCTCTCCGTTCCACCTACCCTTCTGTAGCTATCATGTTTCTTGTGCCAATCAATATTTTATAGCTGTCGCTTCAGTGTAATGACCCCCCCCCCCCCCACCCGTGGCTCTCTGAATGACAGATGAGGGTGAGAACGGGTGTTGGGGCTGCAGTGAAAGGAAAAAGCAGGAGGGAGGGAGGGAGGGTGTGAAGCAGAGACCTGAAGCAACGAGGAATAGCAATAGAAAAAAAAAGATGAAGGCAGTGCAGCGAGTTAAAAAATGGAGACTATCAGAGAAATGGGGGAATGTGACACTGGGTGTGTGGGAGAGAAAAACTCCCAGTAAACGAAATGATGCTGTGACCAATGTTTCATACTCTCTGAGAACTAATTGCAAAAGCTGGAGAAAAAAAAAAAACTCAGCTTCATGACATCAAAGTGGGGATGCTGCCTCCTCATTTCCCCCCCGATCTGTGTCTTGTTGTTTTACCTAAGCTGCTTTTAGCTCGTAGCCCACAGCACTATTCTCCAAGATGAGGGCTGCACACACAGTTTGTGTTTATGTGTGTGCACAAGCTCAGAAATGCACAATGATTTGTTGCCGTTTTTTTTGCATATTTTGCTGTTCGCGTTCATGTGAGTTGTTTTGTGTGACTGTAGCAATGACACATTAGAGATTAAAAAAAAACCTTAACTGTCAAAACCGTTGACACCGTGTTAAAAATCGTTTGCGTGAGTCACAGCACTCAACAGCACGTACACGCATCAGAAGATCCAGGCAGTCCTTGTGATTATGGAGCTGAGGGAAATCCCAAGTTGGCAGAAATTGTACATTTGTGTGTGTGTGTGTGTGTGTGTGTGTGTGTGCGCGCATAGATTGCTAATACACCTGCATTGTGTCTGTGCATATGTGTGTCCATCGAATGGGAGGAAAGGGCCTTTGCTGTTGATTTCATCCTCTGTGTTTTGCTGACCTCGGCGACCTGGTGACTAAACCTGCTGGGTGACCCTTGAGGCCGCGGGTGGGCCTGGGGTTTGGACTCACTGGACGGATAGTGCAGGAAGACGATAGGGTTCTCGTCCCTAGTGAGCACCTCCACACGTTCCAATTTTCACACTAGCCTCAAAAAACTGCACCATTTCTCTGCAAAACAAACTAATTTAAATGGAACCACTGCAGTTTGGATTCACTCACAAAGTCAATAGTTCAGATGTGTTTCATGTTCAATTTCAATGATCTTTTCCCCATAAATTAGCACTATTGATCAGTAGTGACTCATCTGAGTCTTAGACTCAGCACAGTGACTTCCAAATGAAATATTCTATCAGAGCTTATTAGCTGTGGCGGACCCTTCTCCATAGAACTATGTATTGATCCAACAAAAGGCATCCTTTTCAGACAGTCATCAGTCAATGGTAAAAGTACCTCTTTTTGTACAAACTGTGCAAACGTATTGATGGCCGTAATCAAATTTTTGTTTGTTGGTGTTAAAGTGCTACTTGCTATTTCATTCCTAATACAAGATAGTCATTTATCAAATGGCGACCACATTGTCCTGTTCACACTCATCTGGACCTCAGTGACTATCCACATTCTCACCTTCTTCTCTTTTTCTCCCCCCCGCAGTGAGAGATGACGACGATTTCTTGAGTCTCAGCGAACTCCCGGAGACCTTCCCCTCCGACCCTCCGGAGCCCTTACCTCACTTCCTGTTCGAACCCGAGGAAGGCTACATCGTCAAGAATAAACCTGTCAATCTCTACTGCAAGGCCACGCCCGCCACTCAGATTTATTTCAAGTGCAACAGTGAATGGGTCCATCAGAAGGACCACACGGTGGAGGAGAGGGTTGACGAAAACTCAGGTGAGTGAAGTCTTGCTCACACGAACAATGGCTGGGCGGGGGGACATGCAGTCAGTAGTCTGTCAAAACGTTCTGTTTGTCAGGAAATTTCTGATGGTGACAAAAAAAAAATCCTATGAGTTGATAAGCGTTTGAGTTCATTCGCAGTAAACACACGGATAAGAAAGTCATATCGGTCTCCTGGAAGTTCGATAATGGTCTGATAATGTGATTCATGATGGATTCACATTCAAGTTACTTTAAATAGTGGAGCGTGACAAACGAATGACTCTAAGAAAGGCATTTAAACTATCCAAGTTGCACAAATAAATGGAATCCATGTCAAGTTTCCCTCTGACTGCAAGTCGATCTCTTGGTCTGGACAGTGATGAGATGTTGCCAACACTTCACACTCCACGGTGCACCGTGAGCAAAGAGGTTAAACCTATTATTCCGATGTTTACTGTTTGTGCTAAACAGCTAGGTCACATGTCAGACAGGCGTACACAGCTGCATCACCGTCATGGCCGTCCTGCGATGTTCACAGGGCACTTTAATGCGATCCGCCGTCACGTACTGGACCGCAGCCAGTTGCACACTTCTCACTTGACAGCGCACTGTATTATTCTGCTGGCTCCTTGATGGTGAATCATGCTGTTGCTTTGGCAGGGTGACAAAGCCCGACGCAACCTGGTTTCTTAGCCTTAAGGTTAGCATGAGCTCAGCTTATGGCTCCCTGCATGCTTTTAATGAGCCTAAAACCCCCAAATGATTTAACTCTGTGAAACTTTCTTATGTCTGCTGGGGGGGACTGTCCAGCAGGGTCAGCAGCAGTACGACGTCTACAGCGCCTCGGCCTTTGAATGGCTGCTTCTTTGATGCAACATGCTTCACCTATTTGTGCACTCACTCTCTGATAGTTCTGTGTGTGTGTGTGTGTGTGTGTGTGTGTGTGTGTGTGTGTGTGTGTGTGTGTGTGTGTGTGTGTGTGTGTGTGTGTGTGTGTGTGTGTGTGTGTGTATTGCATCACAATCGAGATCTGTTGCCTTTGTCCCAACCCACGGCGACACATGGACAATCTCCCCTTGTATTACAAATCAGACCCTGGAGCTGCACGTTTGTCTGTGTGTACACACAGTATCACACAGTATCTGTGCTGCAGCGACACAAAGTAGAGACAGAAACAACAGGGCAGTACAATTTGATGTCCCCCCCCCCCCTCTATTCAACTGTCCCCTAAGAATAGCCAAGGAAGATGAGATGTAATGTAACAAAGCCTCAAGAAAGTAAATAGAATTTTATATATATATATATAATTCTAACAGCATCCATTATCTTCCTTTCTCTCTCTCCTTTTCCCCCTATCTCTCAGTGTTTGTTTCTGACATCACACGCAGCTGCAGGTCATTTATTAGTCTCATTTGCTAGCTGCTCCAGACAAAGCGTTGACTGAGGACATTCTGTTCAATTAATGACCCGTGGATTTAGGTTCTCATACAGTTTCTGATGGACACAGACATTTAAGGATCCAGATCTGTATTCAGTACAATAGGAAGTCCAATTCCTTCCTTATATTACAACTAAATATATAAATGTATTGTTTATTATTAAGTGTTGAACTGAAACTCAGGCCTGGTTAATACATGGCTGTGTTGTACATGGCTGACTAAATCGTTTTCAAATTCTTCAAATATGCAATAATTTATGCTCAAATTACATTTCACAAAGTCAAGATAAACTAATTTCAAATGATTAGCTGCATGGTCCTCTTTGCTGCTCTATAACACATCATTATTCGGGGGATGTCGCCATGCCCTTTAATTTATTAAGTGTATTCATGCCTTCTTTTTTCTTTTTACTAAGAATTTGCAATGAACAAAGTTTCCTGCAACTGTACTGACTAATGATAGGTCACCTTTCAACAATGAGATGGTGAATTATGCAACATGGTTGTAGGATAGAAAGCTTGTGTAAGCCTTGGCCCGGTGAATGCACAGTGTGGGCTCACTGTTTATCTGTTTATCGTGTGAAAACCTGAACTCCGTAAGCTGTTTTCTGCTCTCTGCTTCCTGCTGTTTCACAGAAGCAGCCAGAGGCCACGGCTGCCCTGCTGCTTTCATTATCTCCTTCTTCTCACTCCCTCTTGGTCCAATCATCTTCCTCTTCTTTCACTCGTCTCCATGCTGTTTTTGTACTAAACTAACTTGTACTGACTGAAATGGGAGAGAGGAGAGGTGGATAAAACCTGAGCTGGAAGGAAGCAGTGGACACAAGTGGGGGATGATGGCGGGGGGGGGGGGGGGGGGGGGGCTGATGCCGGGGGGGTCCTTTGAGAGGCCAACAGATATCAGCGAGTCCCACTGAGCGGAAAATGATAGGATTCCTGCTGCGCTGTTTAAAAAAAAATCTTTTGCACTCATCCAACTCTCCCTTATATTTGATTTTTTTACAATAATATGGAAAATTCATTGTCTGTTTGAATCTTTGGATGAAGGGTAAATAAAGTGAAAATGTACCTATAAAAGTTTGAACTTTGATTTAACAAGCTTGAAAGTTTTGTCTGATGCCTTGCACCAAAATTCATAGATTTTTTTTAAATCAAATCATTGAAATAAAAAAAAAACAGACCTTCACCCAGGAGACTGTTTTTTGGCTTCAATCCAGGGATTAACATATTTTTTTTGACACGTAACAGAACTTCAGTAATACTTTTATTATCACATTCATTATCTACCCCAAACCATGTCATTTTTTTTGATAATTGGGCCTAGGCCCTCGGGGGTCACTGAGGTCAGCCCGCCAATAGGATTGATTGTCACAGAATCCAATCTCGACCTGCCGCTGGGGTCACCACCCAAAAGGCTCCTCCCTCACCTCAGCTAAGGAACCAAAGGAACATTTATTAGAACACTGAAATACAATGAATGCAATTTGAGGTGGGAGACAGAATATCTTTGTGTGGATTGCCTATATTCTCGTGAAGGTCATTTCCAGTGTTTGCTCCTCAGTAGATCTCCGTTAGCCTTGAAGAGTGCTAATGACACATTGTGTACCAGGTTACTTACTTTGTCTCCATTAGCCCCCCCGGGGTTATTACTCTGCCAGCACTGACCTGTGACACATGCACACATGCACATACGTTATTGGCACCCACGGTATTGGCTTGGGTGATTTGTGACCTCTTCCCCTTCTTTGCTGCCATCTCACTCGTATTGATTTCCTCTTGCTTTTCCTTCAGCTCACCTCCTTTCTCCTCCTCCTCAAGTTTCTTTTCTCTCCTCTCTCCCTCTTTCTCTCCCACTCTCCTCGACCCTGTTTCCCAGCCAAAGCTCTCTCCCCTTTTCATCCTCTCATTTCTCGTACTTCCTTCCTCAGTCTTCTTTCTATCCGTCTCTCTCGTACAGAGATTGTTTGATTTTAAATTATTAAAAAGCCATCAACATTCATAAAGGAGGTCAATTAGCTTCTGTCTCAGTGACTCCTGATCTGCCAAAGCGCTGCGTGTTCGTGTCTAAGTGGTTGTAACTGTGTTTAAAACTTTTGGCCAATGGCATGGATTTGCTGTATCTCTGAAAGTGGATGTTTTATTTTGTGGGTGCGCGTTGTCTATCTAGTTATTGATTTCAAGTGGACTTTCTCCTGCCCTGGAATGTCCAGGTTCACTGCTTCCTCAGAGCCACTGGAGGACGAAATGTGTGCGCTCAATGCCACTCGCATGTATAGTATCAATGCACACACACACACACACACACACGCAAACACATGGACCATGAGACACTGTGATGATCAATCAATGTCACAGTGGGAGCCATTAAGAGAGCACACACACACACACACACACACACACACACACACACACACACACACACACACACACACACACACACACACACACACACGCACGCACGCACGCGCGCGCGCGCGCTACTGCCTGTGTTGAGTGTCTTCATTTGGTCACAGAGCGGTGAGTCTGCTGTCAGTGTCCTGGACGACTTCCCTCCACAGCCAAAGAACTCACTCAACCCTTTTCCCACAATGCCTCTCTTCCTGTTGTCATTGTGCTCTTTCAGTTTAGTGTCAGTTTTACTGTCTTGGTCTTTGACTCTTCTTACCTATAGTAGTTATGTAGAGGTCTGCAGTGGGCTGTGAGGTAACGTGACATGTCCTCTGACCTTCGACCCTGGCCGTGAATGTCACACTCTGCTGTCAGACTCCATGGTTTCTCTTCATCATATTTCTGTCCCATTTGATCAATATTGTGCTTGCATGCAGTACATCTTGGCCTGGTGTCACCATGAAAGATTGCAACTTTAGCATCTACTTCAGATCAATGTCTACGTTTGTGTGACATTCTTGATTGTGATTAATCTGGAGTTAAGACATTTTTGCACACTGAAAAAACAACTCTGTTTGACAATCTTTATTTCAGCAGACAATTTTGAACAATTTTTATGTGGGTATTTTATTCTTTATGTCTCTTTCTCATTTACATACAGGAGAGAGTGTGATTAATTGAGTGGCTCTTTTCCAACAATAATAGAGCATTATGCACAGATGGGGTGTTCGTCCTAGGGCTGTTTGTGTTATTCTGTCCATACGCTGGATGGATGTCTTCTGACCTCATGCCTTTGTCTTTTGTCACTCTCCCTCCGTGGCCCTGATGAATTAATAATAGCTAGCGTTGACTTTTTTCCCGTATCCTCTGTATCTTTCCCCTGGTGGCGAGTCCGTTTGACCCGTCGCTGATCACATTGAACACCACGAAGCTTTGGAGTGATTCTTACCCTTTTCTCTTTGCTTTTCCCAAACCATTTGGCCTCGAACTGTTTTTGTGTCTTTCCTGGCTTTCTTTCATATGTATTTCTCTCTAGATTTTTCAAATAATAAATCCTTTACTCTTTTGATTGTCTCATCACTGTTTTCCTCCAGTACATATTTCTGTCAAAACACAGTGGGAGATAATGAGATGGAGAAAAATGGAGAAAAGAATAATGAAAAGAGGAAGAATACAATGCGTTTCACTTCTGGGGAATATAAAGTAGGAAACACATATTTTTGTTTTTAATTGAAAACATGGAGTAAAGCTTCCCATTCTGAGTTAGATATGAACATGTTTAATCAGATGGTGCACATTGGAAATAATTGCCATTTAAACAAATATATGTTTTTAATTAAGCAAACTCCAGTTAATTTCAACAAGTCTTTTGATTAACTTTTGTAGATTACAATATCAACACAACAATCTATTTTTTAGAAAAACACACTTTTCTGCTTTTCTTACCACTTCTGTGAAATTGCTGCTCTTAATCATTTTTTTTTTCACCATATTTGACAATATGAAAGGCCGTTCTATTCAAGCAGCTGCCCACAAACCATTTTATTCTTTCTCTGGGAAAACTGAATCCTCTGCTCTGAGTGATGCATTTGAAGGAACGTGACATATTTTCTACTTGTTCCTATTGTGTAGGATAACAGTCAAACAAGTGGGTGAGCTGTACAGAATTGTTGATGTGGCACCTCTGCTGACAATGGATTTATAGCAAGCAAAATTAAACCGTATATTTGTCTTACAGTATTGAAATGTGAACATATCTAGGAATATCCAATATGTTTTTAAAACAACTTGTCATTTGGTTGTTTGCATTAAGAAGAGAAAACCTGGTGGTTGTCTGAACCCTGCTGTGTATCACATGAAGTCACGGGGGACGTCTTGTGTCTAACATGACAAACTGCTATGCAAACCCACAGAGGGACACTCTCCTCCGCAACCCGTTCAAGTCATTGTTGTTGATTTTTTTGGGGCATGTTCGCTCCCTTATTCCCCATTTTTCAGATAAAAAAAAGTCTAGACCTGACAAAACATATTCGTCCTCACTTACTTTTCACTTTTTTGATGGATAGAAATGTGTGTGACAGTATCCACTCGTCTTGATTCCCGTCTTCCATTTTTCATCTACTTCTTTCCCCTCGCCTCCCTCAGCTGACAGCTGTGGTTTTGTTGATGTGAAGCACTGGCATGACGGACTCTTAACACAATGATACGACTGCTATAAACCACATGATCGAGGGCTTTTTAAGCCTCAGGTAATTCAGTGGCCACCTGTATTTGTATTTCTTCTTGTACACCTTTGGTGTTTGTGCGTTGGGGCTCTCTCATTGACTTTACCATACAAGTGGGCCTGAAATTTAAAAATTACCAAAATACCTTGAGCAAACCGTCTTGCAATGGTTGGGAGTTGTTGGTTGGAGGTTGTGTACTGGGTCTTGGCTCTGCTGCTTTCAAGTCTCTTTTTATTCCAATCACCACAAAATCCACATTTCATAACGAATTCTACAACCAATAACATGGTCGCCAATGTAAATGTTTCACATGTTAAATCTTTTTCGTTTGATATTTTCTTTAGCACTGCTCTGCTCCTCTAGCTCTTAATATACTCCCCAAATCCGGTGTCCCATTCAGGCACCATGCTGCGTGTATTTCTTTGGTCCCATGCACCATAAGTCGTTCTCTGGCTCATTGTAATCTTTCACTTTAATTGCTTCCCTTTCCTTCTGGTATCTCCCTCTTCTCTTTTTGCCCACACCTTGTGGCTTTTGCTCATCGGAGCTGCCTGCTACCCGTCTCGGTGTTGGTCTCGGGTTGCTTGCTGGTTATAATTGCCACTTTAGCTTCCATTTTCTTAGCCTCAACCTTTCTTGCTGTGTCCCTTGCCTTTTTTGTTTTAGGGTTGTGAAGCCATAACAATGTCCCCCGCTTGCAAGTTCGCTCCACTGCCGATATCTACTCTAGTTCTTTATATTGCATTTGCTCTTTACCCCTTTTTGCTTTCTCTCCCTGACCGGCTTTTATCTATTGCAGTGCCGGCAATACCTTCTGCAAGCTTATTACTCCCTGCTTTACTTTTCCTCTCTGCCCTCTGTGCCTTCAGTGTTATTTGAATTGCCATATCTTCAATTCCCTCCGTTGCTTTCATTGTCAACCTTGTTTTTTTTTCTCTAACTCAGACGCCATGTCTCTCCATCTCCCAGCTTGCAACAAAGACTTTTGTTGCCTTTCCTACTCTTTGTCCTCTTGGGCTTCTCTTTAATTCTCTGGCCGGCCATTAATGGCTGACCATCCACCGCAGTCCTGCTGACTGGATTTCACTTTTTGCCTTTCCCTTTGTCCCTTTTAGCCTTTGGGATGCCGTACTGTCTCTCAATATGGGAGCTGGGCTTCACTGAGTCTTCATGATTAGTTGGCCCAAGTCAAATTCGTGGAGCCCCACAGAGAGTCTTGTCTGAACCTGTAATAAACCCTTTTTGTTGGTATTATTTGGCCTGCTTGCTCCCCAGTCTCCCTGCGCTTCTACCCAAATCCATTTTTATCTCCTTTCCCTTTTCTTTTCCGTTTCACATTTCATTGCCCTCCTCCACCTCTTATTCCGTCATCCCTTTGCTTCCACTCACTGTGCCTCTGTCACGCTATTCTCCACTAGTTCTACCAGCCCACTGTTCCTGTAATATCCCTCTAACACTCTCCTTGTTCCCTCACCCACCTTGTTTTAATTCCCTTATTCCTTTTCTTTGTCATTCATTTCTAATATTTTGTCTCTTTTTTTGTCAGCAAAGTTATTTATTCTGAGTTAGTCACTCGCTCTTAATTTCCTATTTTCTGTGCATTTATTTGCACCAGTTGGTTGTTGGTTGGTCCATAAATATCCTCAACCAACATCTACTTGTTCACCCCTTGGGCCTTATCTCTCCTTCTTAAACGAACATAAAAGCCAAATCACCAGATTATTATACTGAAGGCGTTTACTTTCTCTTGAGTATCGGCGACTTGGTGCCAAAGGGAACTCATTCTACTGTGCTCTTGTCTTTCTGTCTGCAGGTCTGGTGGTAAGAGAAGCCAGCATAGAAATCACACGGCAGCAGGTGGAGGAGCTGTTTGGTCCTGAAGATTACTGGTGTCAGTGCGTCGCCTGGAGCTCGGCTGGAACCACCAAGAGCCGCAAGGCGCACGTCCGCATTGCATGTGAGTACCATCCTGTCACTAGGGGAGGCACGGGGGGTCTATGACCAGTACGGGGAAGCATGGGGAATGTGATTGAATCATTGTTCTTAGAAACTTTAGTTAAACTCTTCCACATACATATAAGATATAGATACATTGTCTTTTTTTCCTTCCCATGAATGAATGAAAAGACCGTATTTGGGTAGAACATCGAAAATAGGTTTTACAATGAATCCGAGATCATTTTTTACGCAGTCGTTTTGGTTTGTAAGTTCACCATCGGGAGCTGCCTGCTATCGTCTGGTGAAACATTTTATTTGACAACTGGGAGTCGGACTTTAAGATCACCAACAGGACTCGGGCCAGATGAGAGCCAGGAACACTCGATATCACTCCGGCAGACGACGCTACCGTGAAGCACTGCGGCGTACACAGTGATCACCTCGAGGAATGGTTTCAGGATTGGTCGAGGGAAAATAGAAAAGGTTGAAATCTTGCTGTGAGAATTCGCCAGCTGACAGCTTTGCAGCAGCCGAGTGGCGAGGGAGTTGAGATGTTTGATAGAAGTCGCCAAAGAAAACTTGTTTGTTCTTTCAGCGAAAGCCTCATATAACAAAACGGATTGGCCCGTCAAAGCTCCTTTCCCTGCTCTGCGGATTGAACCCACAGCAGTAGTTTCCAATGCTTTATTGCTTGGGTCAATTCAGCTATATAAGACAGCTGGGACTCGTCTTGGGTTCTGAGTTTATAGAGGGGTCAAGCAGAAGATAAATACATCTGTCCGTGGGATAGACTGACAGTTTGATTCTCCTTAAGTGATTGGAAGAGAACAACTGGGGGCTTTGACGGCTTTGACAGAGTCCATTCAGACTCAAGCTGCACACATTCCCATGTTCAACACATACGGAGTCATTTTAACAGACATGCGACCTGGAAAACTTGCAGGTTGGTCTTTTTCGTTGTGCAGGAGAAGGAGATCCGTCACGTTGAGTCTTTGGACTATTTTATTTGGCTTTGATGGCTCACATGTTCACTTCTGCAGGGCTCAGATGTGTCATTTATTTATGTACTGACAAACACGTTTATTTCTCCTATTTGCAATTTGAAGGAAAATAACGAAAAATACAAATATTGCTTAAGTATTTAATCCACTCAAACACTAAACCCATTATTAAAGTAAATATATAATTACAAAGATCATAATTCACATTTGATACATTTCACTTATCGTTCACTAAATGTGCGCAGGTTGGTCGGCTTATAGACCGAATCTGAGGTCCTGTACCAGATTATTTACATGTAGTACATTTAAATCTGTACATTCATAGAGAAAATGAGCTGGTTTACTCAGTGTTCAATGCGGTATTCGATTTTTGTGGCAGTATCTCAAAAATGTGTTTCTCATTGAATTTGGCTTTTCAACGGCCATTTTAATTCAGAACAGAGCCTCTCCTCTCTCTGCATTGCTTTGGTGTGTGTGAGGATGTTTTTCCTGCCTGTCAGCAGAGACTAAGTGACACAGTCAGAAAGACCCTTTCACTGTAAGCTCCACTAATAACGTTCAAGAATGGAATGAGAGGAAGTGTGTGACTTGCTGTTTTTGGTTTAGGTTGGGTGTGATACGTGCTGAGATACAGATGCAGGGCGATTCCTACAGGCTTTAGACTTCCTTTGAGATGACACATGGCTGCAGACACCAGCAGCACGTACACATGCTCCCCCCCCCCCCCCCCCCATGTTCACTGGCTGAAGTAGATGTGTATAAGAATGGTGTGTATAATAATGTATGATTTTGTGTCTCATAGTAATATATTTATAAATTAGCTAAACCATAATTGCTTCTCTGTGACGCTCGCTGCCACTAACCTCGATAATAACATTTAGCTGAAACCACTTCCATCTTATTTACTTAATTTCAACTGTTCAAGGGCTGCCCAGTTTAAAAATGTGAGTGCTGTGCACTAATGTCTCGCACAGGGTATACGATATTTAAAACACATAGGAGCTTGGAAGCTGGGTGGAGGAATGGTGATGGAGGCTGGAAGGGCCAATAGATATCAAGCAGGAAGAAAGATGACTTCATGCCGTCTTTTTTTCATCTTTTTTTCTGTGCTGTGTATTCTCCTTCTGACTTTGCGTGCCTCTTCTTCGTCCTTCACTTTCTGCCTTAGTATTGTAACAGTGATTCCCCCCTTAACAAGATCTGATTACACTCAGCCCCTTCTTGTGATAACCTTTTACTTTAAATCGACCCAACCTCCTGACCTACCCAGCTTTCGGCTCCTATTTGGATCTGCTGTTGTGATTAAAATGCTTCCTGGCAGCTAGAGCTTGCTGAGCAAAATGTATTTATTTTTTTTTTTACCACACCATGCAATAGCAATTCAGCATTTCTCTCCTGTATTCCCATCTCTCCTTCCCACTCATTTCTGTTATTGTACTTTCTTAGTTTTTCTTTCTCTCTTTGCTCATGATGGTGTGCTCATTGGTTCGTTCTCCTCGCCCTGTGTTTTCACTCCCCAGCATCTTCAGGCTGATTTAATTACTGTAGAACTAACATTTTAAGGCAAAATGTGAAGACACAGTTTGTATAATGGCAATCAGTGTTGCGGCTGTCAAACACACAATCAGACATTTCTGAGTGATTGGTCTGTTGGAGAAGGGCCCTTCAAAGGACTCCAAATGGCGAGGAGAGAGCCAGTTCTGCTCTTTGGCCCTGCGGCTTTCAGGTCCAGTTTTTCTCCTACGGCAATAGCAACAAGGTCAAGGTCAAACACACCCACACACATGCTCACACAAACAAACAACCAGAGACGCGCGCATTTCAGATGATGGCAATTTGTTCTGCCACTTTGTACTGAGACATGTGAGTGCAGAGCAATCAGGAGTTCAGTCATCCCCCCTGTCGGCTCGCTTTTTCAACTGGAAAACGTCTGTTTTGTTTATGATGCAAATGTCTCAGCTGCAACGTTTCCTTTTAAACATGGACCAAGGAAAGCAGGGATCAACAGGGATTTCTTGTGTCAGAGTTTAAGCGTTGATTCAAACCAAACACCACACACTTTACAACCATAAACGTGTGCAGTTGTAACCCAGGAACTGGAAAAAAAACGGTGTGTCAGATGGACTCTCCGGTATGACACTTGCTTTGCAGATCAGAAACCCAAATTCCCCAACAACATCCCCAATGACATTTGGGAATTTCTGGCTAAAAATGGCATGTTTAGTAGTTTCACATGCACCAAAACACTTTTGCAAATGCTAGAGGTGGAGAATTGTATGTTTTTTCCCTGGATGACGTCATCAAGTCTTTTTCTGGCTCTGAATAAACATTTTCTTAGTGAGAACCCATTGCTTGTGTGTGGATGTGTGGTTATATTGTCTCTCCATTGAGCTTTTCCCCAGATGTGCAGGGACTGCTTTAGCATTCTACCAGCTTGTAAAGAGGTAAGCCAGAGTGTTGCTTCAACCACACAAAGGTCAAGTTCATTTTTAAAGTCCACGCGTGGTGAACCGTAGGGTTGCCAAGGTGACTCCATAACATTTCAATGTGCCATTCTCTAGGTCAAGGGTCAGAACAAAAACATGAAAGACGCCTAAAAGGGAGTGAATACAATGCAGTTTGCTAAGACCGATTCAATCAAAGCGGAACTCTATACATGCTAAATATTTAAAACAAATATTTAAGTCAATTCATGAATGTCAGACTCTTCCAACTCCAAGAGAAGAGCATGCTTCAGAGGGCCAGTCCAATGTCAGCTAAGAGAGTGGTGTCCTCCATGGAAATACCTTGTCTGATGTCAAGGGTTGATCACAGGTTGTGAAGTGTTGGAATGACAGGGTGGAGCGTTTCTTGAGGTGAAAAGTGGGAAGAGACTCTAAAGTCACTAAGAGAAAATGACTCTTTGCTACCAAACGCTCAATGTCACAGAATACGTTTTTTGTTTTGTATGCCCAAAGACTCGGGAGGTACCAACTATAAACTGCTCAAACCCAATGCTAAATGTTTTATCAATTCAGAATGAATGTGTAAAACCAAAGCATCCATGATTTTTACATAAATTAACCATATATACTGAATATATTCCAAAACATTTTAGATGAAAAAAAAATGGTTATCCAGCTTAACATTTTACCATTTACTTTTGAAATGGCCGCATTTTATGACTCTCCTGAGCCGGGCGGCACACACATTCACTTCACAGGAACTCCTTCAGGAACTTTAACGTCACTACAAATAAGTTGCATACATTTCTTCTTCCTAATGTTCATTAAATGTTAATTACACGCCTGTGTGCTCCATATCACTTTACTGAGCCAGATGTGTGACTGATTCCATGCCACCATGTGGGGAATTGCATGTCCGAATGATCCCGCCTGGCAGTTTAGAACAGTGTACTTTGCTGGCTTTTTTTTTTCTCCCAAAGAATCACACGTTGCTGTTTATTGCTCGAGCAGCTCCGCCAGGGGAGAACCGTTATGATTCAGAATCGGTTGCATGCAGGCAAAGCCCCCCCCCATTTTGGATAATTGCCCTGGAATGTGCTTAGGTAGCCTGAGGCGATGAACTCACCACGTAAATAAAAACAGTTTTAAATGAGCAGTGGAAGAAGTTTCACAGAGGGAGGACAGGAGAGGAGGCAGAGAGAGGGGAAAAGAGGAGTTTTTGTAAAAATCTTGTGAATAGATACTCACGCGGCTTCATTGTGCGCACGGCTTATGGAGGTGGTTCACACCCTGTAACCCTCTTCACCCTGTTGTGGTTCTAAGTTGTGCAGTGGATTTATCTTTTGTGGTATTTATGAAGCGGGATGGCGTTGGGAAGTGAAGTGGGGTCAGTGAATTGATAGGACGCAGCTGTCCTCCCTCCCATGTGCACGCCTGTCCCTGAGGTACATATTTGCACACGTGCACAAAAACGCACACCTTCCATTGAGGTGAATCCCTGGTCCCCATGGCACACACACTGTCACGTCCCCTTCTTCTCCAGAACACACGCACGCTCATCACCCCATTGCTACCAAACCCGGTATCACGGCCCGCTAGTATAGCTCTGTGTGTGTGTGTGTGTGTGTGTGTGTGTGTGTGTGTGTTGTGTCTGCTCGTCCCTCGAGCGGTTTTCTTTAATCTCCTTTAATTTCATTCTCAATCTTCATGGAAATCAACTCTCACAACCATCTCCTCATTGCACCACCCCCCCCCCCCCCCTTACTAATTAAGACCAGGAAAGTGTTCCTGGAATCGAAGAGTATGACGACCACTTCCTGGTCCTCTGTAGTGGTCGTCGGTTTCTTTTGGTGCGTCCACGTGCACGGGTCTGTGTGCGTGGTTGTTCCTGCTTGTTGGTCTGCATCCCCCTGTGTGTGTCTCCCTGTGACTGTATCTCACCGTCTCTCACTGTGTGTCTCTGCATGTTGTGTGGGGAGCCATGTGGTGGGTTTAGGGCTAAAGCTTTGGGTGATTACTCCCATAATGAACCCTCATGCTCCGCTCAGGCTGTCGTCTCCCACAGGGATTGACTGTATTATGAAGTTATCACTCAGCCTCAGCAATACTCTGTGTCCTCACGTCGCTCTTTTAAACAATTTAGCGCTGCACACGTAAACCGATGGTGGTAAGAATCATCAGTTTGAAGTGAAACCTCGTCATTCAGGTGGGAAGTTGTCCTGGATATTTAAAGTGAGACTTTAAGAGGTGTTTATCTCAAAAATATCAGATGGCATTATAACCTTTGTTAGCGTTGATAGCATGTATTACACACTGCATGGCCATTGATAATGTTGTATCAAACTTACATGATGAATTTTCCTCTTTAGTTTGATGTGCCTGACAAACGCTTGCACTCTTAACAACCAAAAGCACACTGAAAGTGTTGTCTCACCGTAAAATAGATATTTATCCTTATAGGTTTAAGTGCGCCCTGCGTCTTTCAACTCTCGGCCTTTTTTTTTCGGATCGCTTTATCCGGATTGTGTCTGATCAAATATAAGATCATAAACCTTTGAAGCTCGAATGAAGCAAATCCATCCTCTCCATATGGTCTCATTAAGAAATCCATCGCAGCATCAGCTCAGCATCGTAAACAAAATTGTCTGCTAATTCCCGCAACATTGCCACCCCTCTTGGGTTACAACTTGTTTTGTATCGCAGGCTAATTATTGCAGCATGTGTTAAGCCCAGCTGGCAGTATGGGGATGTATGCATTCAGCTTGAGGGAGGTGAACTGGAAAGTGAAAGATGATGAATGAAGAGTGAATGGCACTACAGGCAAAGTTTATGAAAGTGAGAACTGAAAAGAATGTACTCAGAAACAGTTGACAAGACAGTATGACTCCACATAAGTGGATAAAGAGGTGTTTCTCTTTTGAACATCCTCCATAAAACTCCCTTAAGACAAATCTCGGGGAAAAATGTATTTGGCATAAAGAATCCAAACTGTTTGTCTGTCCATCCATTGATCCATCCACCCACTAGATATATGTTTGTTTTTACTCACGTCCTTCAACTCCTTCCCTCCATCCTCCTTTTCTTTTGTCCTTTCTGTCGGTATCATTGAAATGTCTCGTTCACTGTCTTAAAGTCTGCTGCTGTGAGCATTTTTCCCTCCAAAAGAAAAACAGCTGAGCCCACGCTGAAACGTTGAAGAAATGGCACTACATTGCATGCTGCTTTGTAACGCTGTCATTTACCACAGCGTGTGGACCGTTCATTTTGAATGATTTATTGTCTTTGGCCTGCACACTCGGGCATGTCTATACGGAATGACAGCAGGGTTCAAACACTGTCCGTAGTTATTGGGAGGTGAACATGCAACAAAGCAGCCTGTGTTAAGTGTGTGAAGCACTTAAAGCGGGCTCAGTTTTATGTGTGTGTGTATTTATTTAACTACATTCTTAACATGCAATTGTTCTGTGTGTGTGTGTGTGTGTGTGTGTGTGTGTGTCCACACCCGTGTTTCCATTCGTTGGGTCTAAGAATATGCAGCTAAGTGTTTTTCCTAGTTGGGTACATTTCTAAAGTAGTGGGAGAAGTCAACATATGTACGCCTTCAACCAACAACTCCATAGTGACGGTGTCATTGTTGCCGCGTGAGGTAACGGGTCCGCTTCACAACAACGACATGGACCCATCTACTGAATCACAGCCTCCGACACAAGTCTGCCTTCCATTGGGGCTTTTTGCTTTGATCTGTGTGCGGATCCGGGAGCTTTTTCCCTATGTCACCTATGTATCATCAATTGAATCATTATGACATCCAGTATCATAATGATGGATTCCTTTCGATCCATTTTATACTCGTCTCTCTGCCTTGCCTAGCAACCCGTCCTACAGCAGTGACCCCTCCGTTTCTTTCCCCAGACCTGAAGAAGTCATTCGAACAGGAACCCCTAGGAAAGGAAGTGTCTCTGGAGCAGGAAGTGCTGCTGCAGTGTCGCCCCCCGGAGGGCATTCCAGCTGCTGAGGTATGTGAAGCATTGTGGAGAATCTCCATTTGAGGTGAATGTCAAGCAGTCAGGCATTTGATGAAGATGATGGATTTCCAGAAAATGATGAAAGACACTGAGGAGGCGTGACGATCAGAAGGAAGACAACAGAGGATGTGAAAATATATCTTGACCTTTTTGTTTCTGAACTAGTAGGGCGTAATGCCTCAAAATATAATGAAGTAAAAATACCCATTCAAACAGGCGATAATCCTAAATTGACATTTGTCAACGATGTAACTAAGACAAACAATACCTTAAATTGCACGGTTGTCCTGATTTTATAAAATCCTACAGCATGTTTTCAGAAATATGAAGCGTTGAATCACATTGCACAACAACCTTCATGTTGAATCGGCAAAGTGGGAAATCAGGGGAACAGCTCAAATCTTGTTTTGAGTGGCAGCAACTTGCAACGAGGCAACACTGATCCACAGTTAAACTTAGACTTAAAATGTCCCCTGAGAGCCAATTTGAATTGCAGCGCACTTCTCAGAGTGAGGAATTCAGGCTAAACCTCTGCAGTCTCTCTTGCTGTACCTGAGCTTTGCAGAAAATAATGAGGATAATCAACGGAGGTAGTGCCTGCTTTTCTTCAAAGGGCCCGGGAGGAAACTATAATGTATCTTTGTCATTAGCAGACATTGATGACAAATGAACAGAAATGAAGAGACTGGCAGTGAAGTGGAAACAGCACAACTAAATACATGTTGGGGGCATTTGGATTCGAGGGGCCTAGTAAGATAACCACATCATTTCGGCCCCGAGATGGTGACTTTTGCTTTAAAAACACTTGATGAGCTGAGAGGTTTCTAGCAATAAAAGTGATTCCAACCCGTGTGGATTTCCATCATCGACACTTAAAGCTGCGTGCTTCACAAACACTCACCGTGAGGGAGCATTGTGTACGTGTCACTAGATTGTCAGCATCTAGACATTTTATTCATTCAACATGCAGTGAACCCCCGCTATATATTTTTTTTTTGGGGTGGGGGGGTAGCCACACGTGTCACTTCCACTCCCTGAGGGCCTTAACTACAGTGAAGAACCTCATTCGCATTCAGATATTTACTTTTCTGGTTTCATTTGGCTGCCTTCCCTCCTGAATGGATTAAAAGACATAATTTAATTTAGTTGGTCGCTTGGGAAGAGCAGCCAGGCACTTGGAGAGGGCTGCGCTGCCGGATAAGGAGTCTTTGAATCAGGTTTTCGCTCCTCGGGGTTTGATAGTCGTTTTCAATTGCTTCTAAGTACACAGCTCCCCCGAGAGGGGAGGGGGGGGGCTCTGGCACTCAGAGAGAGCGCTCTACAAAGTGAGCGAGCGTGTTTCGGAGGGAAAGGGTGAGGTGGAGGTGGGGCAGAAAAATAATTATACAGAAGGTTTGGAATAACACGGCGATCTTTTCCTCTCCTTCCATTTCCCCAGTTTTAACACGGCGAGCGACAATGTTAAAAATGATCTTTCCCCCCCCCCCCTCTCGAAAAAGCATTCCAGGGGAAACGGATTGGTCTGTCGCCCCTGCAGCACATCCGTGTCAAAGCTGATTGGAAAGATTGAGATTTAAAACCTGCTGATAACCCGAGGTCGTAGACGTCCTTTTACTCTTTTTTTCTTTGCTCTTATCTTTGTTCGTTCTCTTTCTTATTTCTCATTCTCCTTTTCTCTTTCATTTCTCTTAAACTAGCGTTTCTCCACAGGGACAACCAGCTTTTTTTTTTTATTTGATTAACGGTTGCGGCGTCTTCTGACCTCTCTAAAAATGTCCTAATATTAGCGAGGGAGTCGACCAGTTGACCACTGTTGTAAAGGTGTCAATGTGATGGGGTCGGCGCCCTGATACGTGACACCCGACTCGTCATGCCCAGCTGGCATCACGTGGCTGTCAACATGCCCCGCCATGAGCATTGACTCCTTCAACACGCTCACACACACACACACACACATTAAAGTGTGACACGAAGTACAACGAGGGTCCGATCTTAGCTGCTGGACGACCGTTATCCTTAAGAGGTCACGGTCAAACCAATCCAAGGTTACAAAGAAAATGACTGCAGACCAACCAATGAACCCCTTCTTCCTTTTCACTTTCCTCTGACAGCACTGTTCCTGTCGTCAGTCAGTCTCCTCGGAGTTTTCTTCTCTCGCTCTCTTTCAATCTATAACTCTTGGGAGACACAATTTGAGGCATTGTGAAAATCCTTAAGAAACATCTAAATCTCTTTAGACTGATGGAAAGCCTTTAAAAGCTTATGGAAAGATTCAGCAGAGAAGGTTTGACAGTTCAACAGAAAAAGCCGGATGGACACAGTGGGTGAATTCACAGGTTTCATTGAAAAGTAGGGTTCAATTAGATTAGTTTTTATAATATTTATACACAACTTTGCTAGTTTACGTTCATCCGGTTGATGAAATTTTATATCTGAGAAATTTGAATCATGAAACCTAATGAGTAGGAATGACCTCACAGTCTACTGGTTAGATACTTGTGTGTCTGTGTGTTTGTCTGTGAAATAGAGACTGCGAGTGTGTGTGTGTGTGTGTGTGTGTGTGTGTGTGTGTGTGTGTGTGTGTGTGTGTGTGTGTGTGTGTGTGTGTGTGTGTGTGTGTGTGTGTGTGTGTGTGTGTGTGTGTGTGTGTGTGTGTGTGTGCGTTCTTCTATCCTGGTGGGGTCCACCTCCTGACATATCACTCACCCCATGGGGACCGATTTTCCCCATGGGGACCGACTCCTGGTCCCCACAGGCACAAGCATTGCAATCGATAGAAAACAGCCTGCTGATTGGCCTGGGGCATTTTTTTTCAAAAAAAAAAAATGGACCCCACAGAGAATTTCTTTCCTACTTTGTGTGTGACCTAGTGGTGAGAGGGTGTATTGCAGTGTGCATTGTTGCTACCGTGGGGACCGTTTTCCATAGAAAGTGTGTAAAGTGTGTAAGTGTTTAAATCAAATATACTTGATATTTCATAGATATAATTATAATTTGTTGACTTTAATATAATCAGACTTTAATAAGGCGATAATAAAATCAATGACCAAACCCATTTACCTCTAAACCTCCTTTTAAAATCGTTTCATTCAAAAGGATTTTTTTTTACCTGATGTATTTTTATATATATTATATATGAATATATATATATATATATATATATATATCGTAGTATACATTTTAACAGTGTATGTGTGTGTATATTTTTGAGAAGAACAAACCATAATCAGAGACAACTTCGCAGCAACTCAGAATCCGAGAGGTAACCCTCAGCTTCCACAAGGAGAACTGCATGTGGTTTGAAATTATTCAATTCTCTGAAATATTACCTTTACCCTTGTATGGTGTTCATTTTTTTGTGTGTGTGCAACAGCATCAGATCATTCTGTAAATTGGGTGGATTGGGCACCAACATTGCCCTCTTGAATCCTCCTCACGGTGGCTGCAGAGCCTGAGGTTCTCGGAACATGCTGTCCTCTCAGGATTTGATTTGTCTTTTCAAGTTCCTTAAGAAAGAGGTGTTTTCCTCTGTATACACAATGAAAATGGCACAATGGTTGTGTCCCCCCCCCAATATTGAGAAAATACCAATCCGTCCCCCCCAATATACAGCAGAAAATATGTAAAACACCGTAAATCCTCAAATAAAGACCGGGATTCAATTAGTGGCCGGGCTTCAGATAGTAGCCGGGGGCGTGGTCGATACTGACAAATAAAGGCCGGGGCCCAAATACAGGCCGGGGGTAAAAAAAAAAATATATATATATATATATAAAATGAATATTTCATAATTACATGTTCTTCTTATGTTTATTGTTATTGGCTAATTTCATAGACTGTTGGCAATAAAAAAAGACATTTAACCACCTAGGCCTACTAGGCGAATTTGTTATTGTTCATGAAGGTGCGTCTCTTCTATTGTTTCAAAGAGGGACAGCCATGCGCCGCTGGTAGGGATGCGCTGGCGCAGCTCGATTGTAGCTTGATTGTAATTGAGAACATTGGAAAATATCTGCAATTAACGATGTATCTTAAGACTGATATTATGGTTTATTACTGATTCATTTCTAAATGGTTAGTCTCCAGAAAGTTGATTAGCTATAGGTATAGCGGTAGCCTATCGGTAAATGGTTGCAGGAAGTGCTGAACGCAAATGCAACGAATGATATTAGCCTTCTGTAATTATGCCCATTATTTTATTTAAATACAATTCTATAACAGAAGATACCGGTAAGTAAGAAATAAAGGCCTGCCCCTAATACAAACCTGCCCCAAATACAGGCCGGTGCGCTGTGCAGCCTATGTAAATAAAAGCCCCGGCCACTATTTGAGGATTTACGGTATAACCGTTTGCTAAGCGAAACACCGGGATTCTATGAGCAGCCGCTCCCTCTGCTCAGCGAGGCAGTGCGGCGGGCACCAGGCTGACCATAATGACTATAATGCTTTAGTGAGGTATTCTATATACTCTACATACATTATGTCTAAGTAGACACGCTAATGATATGTCATTCTAGTTAGCAGTTCAGTAGCTAACAGTTAGCCTGATTGCTCTCACTTGAGTAACTTCCATACTGATGGAAAAATTCCTCATGGAAAAATTTGTGGCCTTTATTCATTTTGTGATAATTTTTTTCTCCACCTACAATGACTCATTGCTTGCGCCATTTGCAACGTCAGCAAATGTAATTGTAGGTAAATCTGTGAGCAAAGTTGTGAAGACTCCATTTTCTCCTAATCTGTTGACGCTTGACAGGAAGTCCACTTCCACATGAATTACGCATTTCCGGTTTTTGTGACAAAGGTCTATTGACAATCGAAAAATGGAAGATAAATAAGCTTGGGGTGGAGAAAGACGACAAGAGAACCATCCACATTGTTTGCAAGTCACTCGAGGGACTCAAACTTCCGAACAACATATTACAAACGTCTTTGCCAACCAGCACCGGCGAATCCTTGACTTTATCAAGGGGAGTGAAAACATAAAGACATGTGTCCTTCCGTCACCAGGCAACCGAGCAACATACCATCACCTATGGTGAGTGATAACCATGTATTAATTATTTTGAAATGATTGAGGTAGCTAACGTTAGCTAGCTCTGATTAGCTATTGCTACGAAGGCTGGCTAGCTAACGTTAGCTAACATTAGACATAGTGTAGTGAGTAAAAGTTGTTTTCCCTCTTCATAAGTTACTGCCATCGTGTGCTTGGCAGCCAATCCTCTATTTGGGTAAACTACAATTCGTTGAGACTGCAGTTGACTGGGGGTTTCAAGGTTTAAGTGTTATGTTTTGTTTTTACAGAAGCATGGATTAATCCCGCTCAATAACAGAGAGCCAACTGGAAGCTGTGAGTCGGATGCAGAAGACTGTAGACTGCGTTCTGTAAAGCTGTGGTCAAGCTGTTTGACATTGCTTAGCATGTTGCTAAACATAAACTACAACGAAATAAAAATAAAATGTATTTATGTTTTCTGTCTGTTTTGGTTTAAAAAAAATCTTATGAAAACACTATAAACCTGTAGACTAATATTTTATTACTGCCATTTGATGACAATTGCATATACAGGAAGCCCAAATAAGTATATTTATTATTTTTCACAAAGGTTATCTCACAAGTTTCACAAAATGCCCCTGGTTTTCAGTCAGTGGGGGAAAAGAATTCCCGAACCTAAATAATATGTCCTACCCTGCCGCAAATATACATAGTAAACTGTAAACTAAAGTCAGGTTGGGGGGGTCTCAGGATCACCTCGCTGCTGTTTGCAGAAGATGTGGTCCTGTTGGCCACCTCGGACAGTGACGTCCAGCCTTCACTGCAATTTGCAGCTGGGAGAGTTAGCATTTAAAAATCTGAGGCCTCCTGGGGGCCTCTCCTTTGAATTTTTTATGGACTGGTAAGAGACCCCCGGCACATACTGGAGGGATTACATCTCCCAGCTGGGTCAGCCTGCTTGGCAGGCTGCCACAGCGACCCGACCGTGGTTAAACAATGGATGGATGGACTATAAGGTAGCTGGTGCTCAATCTTTCCAATAAACTAAATCTAAAAGGAAGCGTGTGATCTGATATTAAATACATGCAGAGGGTTCAGTGTTTTCATATTCATTCAGGTAAAGGATGTACGTTAGAAATTTTCTGATATTCATACAAGCATGAGGCTGTACGTTTGTAGCCAGTTTTCTCATTAATACAAAATATAATTAGCAGGTATTAAACAGGGAGATATAGACTCTTTGAGAATAAACAACATAGAATCTTTTTTTTTAAATTTTACAATATATTTTTCTTTTAACTGCTACTACTACCAATCTATTTAATTACAACTAGCCTAATACTGTATTTTAGCTACCTACCGGCCTAATATATATATTATATATGGTTCGGAACCCAAGGTAAGCAATGCAAGAAAAGCATTTCTGCATCGACTCAAAAAAGTGAGGTACACACTTTTCCAGAGATTTGCGGTCCCCGGTTTACCTATGCCCATCCCCCACTTGCGCGGTCTTAAGTTTCACTTTCCTGAAGAACGTCAGTAGTAGCACGAGGCTTCACGAGCAGGCTGCACAAAACGATGACTGCACATGATGACATGAAATATGGAAAAACAAAGGAAAACAAAGTAAGTAACATTACATTAAACTAAATTTACACTTATTAGCTGTCATTTTTTTATGCTAAGCACATGTTTTCAGCTTAAAATCTCACCAAATGTGGAATTAGCATAGGGTGGTTATGCTAACGTTACCTAGCTAATGTTAAGTTAGTGTTGGACTATTTCTTCAGCATTTTCTTGATTATGGACTGCCAGTAAAATATATAAATAAATCTTAGTTAATATTCTTTCACCTACTACTTTATGGTATCAGTATTTATCATTAGCTTTTGATATTAAGAAGCTCAAGTTACTAGTTCTTATCTAATAGGCCTCAAGGTTTTACACACCTTAAAAAGCTGCAGGGAAGTTGTAGTTAGTGATTGTAATTATAATATTGACTTCACTAACATACAATAATATTTTATTTGCACACACGAGGTAAGCAGGTTATTAATGTTAAAGTTCAGCAGATTAAGAAGCCACCTGGCTGGAGGCAAACTGTAGAGCTGCTAGTCACACCTGAAATAACCGCTATTTCTATTGAAAGTGAAAAATCATAGATTTCTAGGTAAACAGATGTAACATCTACCCTGTGTTCATCCTCCTGCAGACAGAGTGCGCAGACTAGGCTGAGGAATCGCTTAAAACGCCTGAGGAAGCATCACAATGCATGCTTATCCAGGCACATGGAGTGTGAAAAACAGCAAATGCAGGTAATGATGGTCGGCCTCTTATTCATACAACCAAGAGTGATAACTGGGGAGGGGTGGGGATAGTTTTTCTTTTTTTCTATACTGGTGCTTTTAAAACAATACTGGTGCCTAAACCGATAGTCTTTTTTTTATTTTTTATTTAAAGGACAAAACAATAATTGAAATGCTGAGGCAACATTTGTTCTTCAAATTAAACAATAGATTAACTGTTTAATCAATACTGTAAATATAAATAAATGAAAAACACTTGGCTTCAAACTTTTTAACTTCAAACTATGAACAATATATTAACTGTTTACAGTTTTGTAACTTAGTGTTTCCCCTCTATTAAGAGCTTGAAGTGTATATATTGTATTATTGGAAATTGTGGCATACTAATCATTTAATTATAGATTCATGCTCATTGTGCAGGAACTAAAGATATGTAACATATTGAAAAGCATTTATGTTGGATTGACTCCGTTTGTCTCGATGTATTGACAACATGAATGCAGCAGTTGCAAGATGGAAGAGCTGCATTAAGCACGAGAGCATATTGTTTATCTACCGTGTGATCAGTGATGCCAGGAACGCTTAACTTAGTAACGCGTTACTCTAATCCGACCACCTGTTTCAGTAACGAGTAATCTAACGTGTTAGTATATCCAAACCAGTAGTCAGATTAAAGTTACTTGCCCAAGTCACTGTGCGTTACTATTTTGTCATTAATAGTAAACTATATATTTGATTTAATGCGTCTCTGGGAGTGAAGCCACGTTGGTTTAGAGTGTAGAGATCTGCCTCTTTAGCTCTCTGTGAACCTCATTTTCTGGATAAATGGTAACGTGTGTTTGTATCTTGTGTTTAGTCCTCAGAAAGCCCAAACTCAGAGAGGGAGACCTCATCACAACATTCATCTGGGCTACTGGAGGCATCCAAGTGTTTGGTAAGTGTCATGATAATCAAAAGCTCTTTCCTGCTGCTCATTTAGGGAGTCACTGTCTTGTCCTGGTTGAGGAGTGCAAGGTCAGAGGGCAAAGCAGAAAGTGCCAACCAGGCAGACACTGATCTGATAAGGTTGAGTTAGAGACACACCAAGCACCATCCAGCGCTCACGCTTTGTTCCTCATGTTACATTAATGTCAGAAGACACACATTGGATGTGATTGGATCTTGTGTTGCGGCGGGAGGACCTGCTCCTCCTCAACACCAGCCAATAGAAATCTTTCCCTTTTCCCCAACAAAAATGATAAAACATAATGTTCTTCCTGATGTTAGTCAGTTGTTCTTCTGACCTGTGGGCCGACAGAACTGCTCCTGCCTTTGCAAACAGAGCGCTGTTACTTGACCTGTGATCTGACAAATAAATGCCAAAGTTGTTCGGCTGAATTTGTGCAGAATAACCCCAACCGGGCTTCCAATTCTCAAACACGTTTGTTCCCGTACCCCGTAAGTTGTCGGGTTGTCTTGAAATGGGCTGGGCTTTAACCGTTATGCTCTTTTTTATGCAATTGACTCTTCGCAGGGAGCTTAATTAACAGGTGATATGACCAATCATACATGAACTTGAAAAAGAGTGCACTGTACTGACACGTACTGATTCTTTGGTTCATTTATGTTTATCACTCATTATTCTTTATCACTGATGATCATGAGAGAGAGAGGGGAAGTGTGTGTGTGGCTTAATTTGTAATATTAATATTCAGTTATTTAACACAACTAGTCAACGTCAGACACTGAGTGCGTGAAGAGAGCCAGCAGACGGTAAAAAAAAAACTGATGACCGGCAGAGAGAGAGAAAGAGAGAGAGGGTCAGTGCGTGAAGTAAAAAAAACTGGTTAGAGCCAACTGAAAAGAAACAAGCCCCACGTTTACCTGAACTCTACAAGTTAAGAACAACAAAGAAAAAAAAACAAACTAAATCCTTTAAATTTATCGGGAAAGACCCGCAAACCTGCTGACTGAGGGAGGGAGAGGAGTTCTGTGTGTGAGTGAGCAGAGCGGGACACAGCAACACAATAAACAGGATGTGTGTAGGGGAGGGGCGCTGTGACTACCAACCAATCACAGAAGGCAGACACAGACAGCTACCCAATGAGAACTTTTATTCAATCCGAGCACAGATATTGACTCGTATTACTCGTATAATACTCGTACTCTGCAAAACTGCTTCATCTGTACCGGATACTCGTTTCAGCCGAGTATCCGGCTCAACTCTACCGTCTAGGACTTAATCACTGAGACACTCTCACGCACACTACAGAGCATCTCACTATACAACATGAGATGCTCTCGCGTTGTATAGTGAAATGCTTTCACGCACAGTGTAAGAGTGTCTCAGTAGTTAAGTCCTAAACGGCTCCTCATATTTACCTCCATGTCTCTCTCTGTCATTGACAGAAAGCACCACAACACTCTGCATCTGTTTTGTTGAGAAAAGTTATTTTCATTCAAAGGAATTCATTTAATAAATAGGACTATCTCATTTAATTTGATGAATCACTTCATTCAATGAAAATTTTCTTTGCAAACAGATGATGACAGAAATTCTGAGGGTCATTCTTAAACCTCAAACAAGTGTGTGTAGCTAAAATGAGATTGCATTTGTAACGGTAACTACTTCTGCCAGTGCTTTATATTGTTTTCTTTTTTTCCCTTATAGGAAACAAGCCTGGATTCTGAGAGCAACACAGATATACTAACACCTGAAGGTCCTTCCCCTAGTTTTGGTGATAACCCAGATGTTCCACCTCTGACCAGAACTGACAGCATATTTGTAAGTTTCCATGATGAAAACTAAAAGATTAGGGTAATTTGTACGTATGCACACAAACCAACAATTAACTGATCTACTAACAAGAATTGCGAGTGCATCGAAAATAATCAATAATGTCCTAAAACTTCCCCCGACAGTGGTGCTTGTTGTAACTTTGCACTGACCCTGTACAGTGGTTTGAATGTCCGGTTTGGTTGCCCAGTTTTTAAGGGGAATCTTAATGATAATATGAAAATGTTTGATTTAGCTATGATTTAGCTATAATGATATTTTATATTTAAAATTCCAGCTCACCCAAGAATACCTTGGATCAAGTCCCAAGCCGTCAGATGAATCAGAAGCCTCAATGATCTGCAGTGGAAGCAGTGGTGATGAATATAGCCCACCTCAAGACTCAACCAATATAAGCAGTTCAGAAGGATCTTCTGATGAAATCTGCAAGGTTCCATTGATGAAACCAAAGAAGTCACAGAAGACATACAGTAAGACATTGCCCAGTACCCTTTCAAGTCAAAACTCTGTTGACCAAAATCTTGCAAATGTGACAGTAATGAAGCTGAAAAAAAGAAAAGCTGGTGCCAGGGATTACAGTAAAACCCATTACTGTCTCTACTGTCCCATGCACTGCCATAAAATGGCTAGGCACTTAACACGCAGGCACAGCAATGAACCAGCTGTTGCAAAGGCAATCACTTTTCCATTGAAATCAAAGGAACGAAAACTCCATTTTGACCTTATCAGAAACAAAGGAAACCGTGTTCATAATAATGAAGTCCTAAAAGCTGGTAGTGGAACCCTGATCCCAAGTCAGCAATCTACGAACCAGGAGAAACCAAGTGAATATATGCACTGCATTAACTGTGAGGCTTTGCTTAAAAGAAAGTCATTATGGAGGCACATGTCCAGGTGCAAGCTAGCACAAAAATGCAAAACCACAAAGCCAGGGAAAAGTCGGATACAATCGCTCTGTGCCTATGCACAGCCCGTCCCTGATGATGTCAACAGAAAGCTTTGGGAGCTGGTAAATTCAATGCACCAAGATGATATTACAACCATCATTAGAGACCAGAAAAGTATTTTGAGACTTGGCGAACATTTATATGCTAAGCACGGACATGATAAGACGAAACACGACTACATTAGACAAAAAATGCGAGAAATGGGAAGACTAATTTGGCACGCGCGTAAAGCGGGAAAACTCAGACAAATGGAGGACTTCTACGTACCTTCAAACTTCAACTCTGTGGTCAAAGCAGTGAATGATGCAGCTGGCTTTGATGAAGAAAAAAACATATACAAAATCCCATCCCTGGCTCTGAAGCTTGGTCACAGTCTAAAGAAGATTGCGGATATTCTTGAATGTGAAGCAAAGATGTCAGAGGGTGACAATGAGGTGTTGCTTAAGAATTTGGAGCGAAGCAGGGGGCTGTATGAAAAAAAGTGGGATGTTTGCGTCTCTTCACGTGCCTTACAAACTCTCAAAGAGGGGAAATGGAACACTCCTCAGCTCCTACCATTCACGGAAGATGTCAAGATCATGCACATATATCTTGACAAGTGCAGACAAGAATATCTCAGCAGACTCAAAGATGATCCAAATAAGAAGAACTGGTCAAAGCTGGCCAATTTGACTCTTTGTGAAGTGATTCTGTTCAATCGCAGAAGAGAGGGTGAGGTTTCAAAGATGCCACTTAGTGCATTCACCCTAAGAGACACGTCAGAAGTCCATTCAGATTTGGCGCTAGGACTGACAGAGTTGGAGCAAAAGCTTTGCCAGCATTTTCAGCGCATTGAAATAAGAGGGAAAAGAAACAGGAAAGTTCCCATCCTACTAACACCAGACATGCTCTCCTCAATGGAAACCTTGGTTGCACATCGGCGGGCCTGCGGTGTACCTGATGAAAATCCCTTTTTCTTCGCCAGACCTGAAGTTGAGACTCACCTAAGGGGATCAGACGCCATCAGACAGATTGCAAAAGAATGTGGGGCCAAGCACCCTGAAACCCTGTCCTCAACCAAGTTGAGAAAACATGTTTCCACGCTGTCCACAGTTCTAAATCTGAAAGACAATGAAATGGACATACTGGCAAATTTTCTTGGCCACGACATTCGGGTCCATAGGCAGTACTACAGGCTTCCTGAAGGAACACTGCAGTTGGCCAAAGTCAGCAAAGTGCTCATGGCTCTCGAACAGGGCCGACTATCCGACTTCAAAGGAATGAGCCTGGACCAAATGCAAATAGATCCTAATGGTAAAGGAAATACTTATACGATTTCTGACTACATATCTTTTGTCATGTCATATTTGGGTGTTTTCCTTTATTTTCAGAGGAAGTACTGGAAGCTATAAACAGTGACGTCTCAGAGACTGAGAATGACTCATCTTTCCGCTCTGCGTCTCCATCAGGTGGATTATGCATTTAACTGTTTTTACCATCCAGCCAGAGAGGCATTGCTGTGTGTTTAGTGCTGAGCTAAAGATTAATTGTCATTTTTTGTCGAAGGATCCTCAAGCTCTAAAAGAGGACAACCAACTACTGAGGAGTTTGGGGATGAGATTGGGCCCATAGGTACCTCACAGACTTGCTTCTTCTTTATTTCTTATATGTTATATGTTTATTCTTATATGTCGTATTTTCGCGACTATAAGGCACACTGGATTAGAAAGACGCACCTTCAATGAATCACCTATTTTAGAACTATTTTCCTATATAGGGCGCACCAGATTATAAGGCGCATAGAATAGAAGATACTGCAGTAAAAAAAAAAGGATTTTAAGTGTGCCTTATAGTCGCGAAAATACGGTAGACAGGAATTCAGAAGAGAGAGATTTTATGAACTGTTATTCTGCAGTGCAAACCTACAATTTAATTATTTTTTCTAATAGAACCCCAAAGATTGATCAGTGGACAGCCGACCTCTGATGATTCAGACAGCGTTCGTTCTGCTATCACAGGTAACCCACATTAGGCCATGGCACTTGGTTTCTGCATTCCCGTAGCCCTTTTCTGACAGAAAAGTTAAACAGACATTATTCAACCAGCACAGTTTTCTTTCAAAGAGGAAGATAGCTATCACTATTACAGTTGATATATATCTAATGAGATTATATATATATACATACATACTGTATATTAGTAATACAAATATTTAAGGACATAGTTTAGGACCGATAGATAATTGTTTAGGTTTTTTGCTTTCCTTCTGGTCAATCTGTACTATTTATATGATTAGATGATGTTGAATTAGTTGCTATACTTATTTGTTTTTTAACAGGATCAAAATCAAAGAAAAAACGGCGCACTGGGTCTGACAGAGGTGGCCCTGTAACAGGTATTTGACCTTTTGTTACTTGATTTTTCAAAAAGATATATACTTTATTCATTCCAATAGGGGAAATTTGTTTGTTACAGTATAAAAAGAAAAGAATAATGTCTTAATATTCTACCTTTTTATTATTCTTTATCACATCCCTGTTTATTCTCTTACTCACCTCATGTGATGAAGGCTTGTGCATCCTAGTCTGATTGAAAAGGTCTCAATTAATGACTACATTTAGACAATGAGGGAAGAGACTCAGTGACACTGTTATCCCTAACTAAAACTCTTAAATCCTGATATCATCTGCTTTGGCCAATAAATCAGATTTTTCTACCAAATATGTTCACCTGCAGGCAAGCGCATGCTCATTAAAATAGATAATTTCCTCAGCTGAACAAATGAAAAGACAGTAGGCTGCTTCTAAAGTGAGAGCCGATCTATACAGGGAAATATTTTGATTTAATCCAAGTCAAAACATGAGTGTGCAGCAGTGTTGCCACAGTTTCTTTGAAAAAGTAATCTGATTACTACTGATTACTCCTATAAAAAGTACGGCTGACGTGTCGTTGACGGCCCGGCTTTCACCCGGTGGGCCGTACACGCTTTTATAATGGTAGGGAAACACTGGCTTTATAGCACTTTGTCGCCACCAGCACAGAGTGCACAATGAACCTTGATATTTTCATCTTTAGCTGAAAAATACTTAAAATAGTGATTGTATTTCCAACTCGAAATGCGCATCTCTCTCTCTCTCTCTCTCTCCTCCTCCATTGTTGTTTGTGTCGCTGAGTGGTAGGTCTATGTATGTACACGTGACAAGACCTTCATGCTGAAAACGTGGCTTCATTATGTGGCTTCACTCCCAGAGACGCAAGAAATCAAATATATATTTTATTTTACTATTAATGACAGTGACTTGGACAAGTAACTTTAATCTGACTACTGGTTTGGACATCCTAACGCGTTAGATTAGTCGTTACTGAAACAGGTGGTCGGATTAGAGTGATGCGTTACTGGCATCACCGGTGTGCAGGTCTTAAAATAATATAAAGAGATGAGACCGCTGTACTTGCAGAAGGAAATAGCATCATGTAAATATAGTTAATCATTGTTTTCTGTTGTGAAATGAGTTTGATACATAACAGATTATCTTTAAATCCTTCACATTCCAAGTTTATTTCTTCTTTTGCACATAGGAATAAATGTCAGGTTAGGGTACCACATAGTCAATCTGGTCATCTGATACTGAAAATAAATCACCACTGACTTTCTTTTTTCTTTCTTTTTTGTATCAACCTCAGAGAAGAAAAGCTGGTCACTTGAAGAGATAAATGCTGTCGAAAAGACGCTGATGAGCTCAATACAATGTGGGAAGGTACCAGGAAAAGCTGACTGCATAAAGTGTATTAAAGCTTCCCCAGAAGCACTCAAGAACAGAAGCTGGACCGGGGTAAAGTACTATGTTAAAAATCGTATCACTGCCATTCAGCGGGAAAATACCAGGAGAACAACATGAAGGGACTTACAAATACTACACACTGGTTTGCTATATACTATGCTTTCTTTGTAAAAGACGGTTGTCTTAAGTAATTACAGTTTTCTTTAGGTGCCTAAGTTAGCTGTCTTTGGCACCTAGTGCCTTTGGCTCCTGTGCTGTTCTTTCGTTAATTTAATGCCTATGATTTTTGCCGTTTTGTAAAACAACTGACTTTAGGTGACTTGAGACAGTTGTCTTTGGCACATGGGTCCTTTTGTTGTTTAATGTTTATTGCTATAATGCTCTTTGCATTTTTCATAAAAGAGAGTTGTCTTTGGCTCCTTTTCACGTTGTTTCAGAAATGAATGCTCTTTGCTTATTTCGTAAAAAAGACAGTTGTCTTTAAGTGCCAAAGATGGTTGTTCCTTACCATGTTTCATAAATATAATGCTCTTTTTCTGTTAAAAAGAAAGGAGGCTAGGAATTAAAACCTTTTTTTATTCTGAGCTTAATTTGTCTCTCTTTTGTGTAGTTTTCCCAGCAGATGAAGTTTAAAGACTGTATTTGTATTGTATAAAAGGTAACAGTTTGCAGAGATAACATTTAATGTTGAACCAAACACTGTGTTTTGCTTGTGAAAACGGCCAGGTAAATCCATCAGGTAATACATTTTCCTCAATACTTATATTATAAATCAGAATATGATCTGTTTTTGAAAGTAATGGGGCAGTTTGAATTATTAGATTCAGTGTTAATTTTATATCAGAATAAGGTTTCATCCATTATAGGTTATTAAATGCTTGTCATGAACTGTGAGGTGCCTATCTGTGGTGTTGCCAATAGAAGTCACCTGACTTTTGACTAAAAAAAATAAAACCTGAATTTGTGACCCCCTAGGGACCAGTCCTCAGGGGGGTCACAAATTCAGGTTTTCAATTTTTTTGAGAGTATTTGATGATAAAGGTCATTTCTGTGTTAACAAAAAATTATAATGATTTTAGAAGTTACAACCATGCCTCTACACCATTCAGAAAGGGTGGATCCCACCAGTCTGCTTCCAGTCAGTGGATCCCACGGGGTAGTGAAAACCCGTATGTGTGTGTGTGTGTGTGTGTGTGTGTGTGTGTGTGTGTGTGCCTGCGTGCCTGCGTCTGTCTCTGCATGTGACTGATGCCCCCAGCTGCATTGAAATAAACACATCAGTGTGTGGTGACAGGGACTCCACATGTCTATATCTAACACTCACACACACACACACACAGACACACACCCAGTCAGACAGTAACTGGATATGTGTCTGGAGCGTGATCAAGTTCCTGTCACATTCTTAACCACTCAATCACACTTAAATTAGAGCTAAGTTATCCACTTGTAGTGGCTTATAAGCAACCTATAACATGATCTAGTTTTTAGAGACGGCCTTTAGTGAGAGGTTTACAATATACATTTATTACCATGTTTATATCACAATAACATTTCAGTGTGAATGGTAGGCGGGGTTGGGATTTAGACTCAGCGCTGTTTGTCTTGCTCGGGCTTCACAGTCAGCAACTGAAACGTTTGTATTTATGGGAGTACATTTAACCAGGAAATAGCTCGCACACTCCCACTATTTAAACATGTGTTTGTGGGAATGCAGGAGGCACAGCCACACCTCACCCTAACACACACACACACACATTTAGCCTCCATCACGGGGAAAATCAATGTCTTGTTTTTTTTGCGTGAAACACTGAGGAACGAGTCCCCACTCATGCGTTTGTGTGGCCGTGTGTGTCTGTGTGTGTGTGTTTGTGCGACGGGTGCCTCTCGGTCGGCGCGAAGGACTCTTTGTGATGCAAACCCTGGCGGACTTTCCTGTCGGATGGCATCAGCGGTGAAGTACTGCTAAAGCGCTCCCACGGTCACACGGTGTACTGTACACGCGGGCCCGGTCCACCTCAGGCCCCTGGAGTCCCAGTTGTTAATCCGTCATACGATGACGTTTACTGGGGGAGGCTTTCTGGAGTAAGAAGAAAACATCCAGAGAGGAAAGCCGCTTTAAATGCTGCGAGATAAAGGATTTGCAAGTTGTGAACAAATTCAAAACATACAGTATGCTCCCTGTGAACCTACCACCTCGTTCATACAAAGCTCTGCAAACGGATATAAAGGCAAATCTATCCATCAAAGAATGCCTTTTTACTCCCTCTTACCTCTGAATAGATAAAACGTAATAAACCCAAACGGATGGGAATTATCTTTGATTCTCATTTGTTTTATCAAGCACTGAATCTTTAGTCGTTTTGCTTGTGACCACCATACCCGAAGAATCACGTGTGTGTGTGTGTGTTCATGTGCTCAAAAACAATTGATATAATGCTGCTTGGCCGATAGATCCTCACCTTAATCCTCTTTGAGCGAGCTGTAAGCCCCACAGCTCATCTCCCATCACATTTTACCTTGATCCTCAACCTCTGTCAGAAATCATCACCCTAATCCACAGATTAGTCCGCAATCTTTTTTTTTTTTTTTACCGTAGAGAATGATTGAAATGGTGTTAACATTATTAAAATGTTGGTGCGATGGTCTATAACTGCAGAGTAATTTTACAAATGCGGCGGATGAGGAAAAGCGGCTGTGAAGGTATTTTCCGTTTATTGTGGAGAGGGATTTCGCCCCCTTACCCACGAACACATTTAACAGTGAGCCTTATCCCTTTGAGTCCTTTTCTCCTTCTACTGGAAAGAGCCACATTCTTCCATTACCTGTTTGTGTTTTTGAAAATGTTGTCACACTTGCATACGGTTACACACAGGGAGAGGGGAGGGGGCTTTGAGGAGAGGCCTCCGTCAGGAGCGATAAGCCGGAGATTCACACAGCAGCACAACTGCAGAGCTGCATTGGAAAAGGTTTTTTTATTTTTTTATTCTGTTTTCAATTTCAATCTCCTCCCTGTTGTTTTGGCTTATTTCTTTACACTCAACACGTTTTTCTCAGTCCGTTTTTTTATTCAAATGAAAAAAGGACTTTGATCCCAACTGTAACTGAGAGTACAGTAAATCTGTCTCTCCTCCAGGTCATTTAAGGAAACTTACAATTAAAGTTCAGAAAGGGAAGCTTCTCATTACATTTGGACACGCTGGCTTTTGTCTCTGGTGACTCAACCTGTGTTTTTTTTTTTTTTCCTCAGTCCTCATAGAACGCAGGAAGCATGCAGGCCAGCGATCATGTACACTTTCGGTTCCCTGTGGTCTCAGGCTTGGCTCTTTTTGAGACTGAGGCTTTGAGTGGGTGCCTGACTCGAGTAGGACATAATGAAGGCGTTTTTGCGTGGATCCCCTCCGCACACCCTTAATTAGGAGGAACTACTCCCTCCCCTTTCATTACCCGTCCAAACACCTTTGTAATTAACCCCCCTGTTTTAATGTCTGTCTTGCAGTGAATGTGCTGGTATTGACATGCTGACCCTTTACTCTTTTTTTTTCTTCTGTTGACTGTTTCCACTGCATTATTTTAAAGCTCGCAGCCCTTCCATCTATATCGACGTCTCCATTTCCGCTCGCGTCCTCCTCTAACGTCCTTTCACGCGGTCGACTGTTTTTCTTTTTTTCGTCACTATGGCTGCACCCTGACCGGGTTCTGAGACAAAGCCTTGGATTGATGGCGACGTGACGGCGGAGAGGCCGCGCTGCCCTCGGCGCTCCTGACTGCGTTGTTCGTGCGTGAATGGACGCACTGTTTTCCACGCCGCGCGCCACAGTGTCAAATGACAAAAACGCTGTTCTGTTGTGTGAAGTTCAATCAGTTGTTGGACCCTTTTACGAAGTTTTTTTTTTTTTACGGAGCACAACATCTTTTGAAGTTTGTAGAGCTGTGCTCACCGGCCTCCAAACGGGGGTTGAACATATATTATTATAAAAATGTATTTTTCAAATACTTTGAAACCTAAAAATAGTCCAACTGCTGGAAAGGATAAAGAGATAATTTTATACACTCAAGCAATTGGAGCAGTAAATTCCTCATTTATGACCATAGACTTAAAAGCTTTAATAAGGCAGCGCTTTGAATAATTGTCACCAATTAATTGCTTTTCTCTTACATCAATATTCAGTTTAGTCTTCAGTGAGTTACTATAAGAGGTCACTGTCAGAGCAATTCCTATTTTCATAAATGCGACTGTGTGGAGAACAAAACGTTATCACAGGGGCAGACCATATCTGTGTAATGATAAGTGATCAGAATATCAATCAATATTTTACAGTTTTCCCTTTAACACCATGTCTAATGTGTTTGGTAGTGTTGAATCAAAGTTTCTGCTCAGCTATATTAACGGAAATGCTGCTTTCAAAGGTTAGACAGCTTTAGTCTTACTTTAGTGTGACCTTGTAGAGGGTGTAGAGCACTTAGAGATAAGATGCTCATTTAGGTCTTTGGGGAACCATAAAGAGAAAATGTGCTTCACATTTTTAGCCAGTCATAACTGTAAAATCAAAGACATTCATTATCGACTAATGCAGGTTCATATTTGTGCTGGTTTTGTTTTAAAGGACGAACACATCCGACCTCATAGTGTACTGTTAAAAAAATCTTAGTCACCAAAAATAACAACTCAATTTGTAATAGACGAAAACAACATTCTTTGTTTCGAAGTTTCAAAAAGGCCAACATTAATAAATGAGCTGTGAACCCATGTGTCAAATATGTCCAAGACCCCCGACCTCTGGGACCAAACCACAGAGACTGAATATACTGAAATAGGCTTGTGTTCTACGCGTATATTTAGCTATTTATTTAACATGATCGTACTTTACTGTACATCCCAACAAAACGCTACACCAACAAACAGGGAGCTCTCCCGTCGTTCAGCTGACCCGGCTAATACAGCAAAGCTGATTTTGTTATTGGGCGGTTTTAATAACACTGGAGAGCTGGAGAGTCAATTAAAAAGGATTAGCATGCCCCCAATCAGCTCAGAACCTCTTCATGCTTTAATAATTATGGAGTGTCATCAGCACTCCTACACTGTACAGTGAGTCATCTTTGACACACACACACACACACATAAGGTAACTTGAATAAATGCTCACACAGATACACACAACTGTGTGTTAGTACTGAAATGGTTAGTTTCTGTCTCATAACACATGTAGCAGTCTTCATGCACAGATATCATTTACTTAATATGGCATTTTAAGGAGTGGAGGTTTTGGTTTTAGTGCATTTTTTTATTTTTAAACTTAACCTTCTGATCCTTCATGACACAACTCTTGGCGCGTGAAATACATCACACTGATAGACTTTCATCCCATTGACCCGTAACCATTCACGGGGCTCCTCTGTCATTTAACAAGCTGTCAATCATTTGGAGAGTCAGTCATGCAGACTGTTTAAAGTCATGAGGAATCTCCACAGTATCTCCTGAAGCAGCCGATCAGGAACTCATAGAATACCGTGGTGCATTCAACCAGGGGAACAGGTTTATTCTTCTCATTTCCTAACTTTCAGTTCTTTACAGAAAGTATTTCCCAGGTGATATTTGAGGTGTTGATTCGGAGTGTAGCTGTTACCAGGTCAGCATCTGTTTGGGGAAACGTTTTTCCCAACATGTCTGAGCTGTTTGGAAGTTTTTCCGTCTTGCCTCCTCTTCCAATGATTGGAGCCCAGGGTCTCATTTCAGCTTCCCATCCCCAAACTGTCATCTCTGTTGTTGTTTTTCTCTCTCTTCAGCTAGCACGGCTTCCTTTTCTATTTACTCTGTTTGTTAATATGTCTCATGTTGATTCCGATTATCTGTTATTCTGAGAATTAGTAAGCTATTTTAAGGAAAATACATTATTTTTATGATATTTTGTTTCGCAAATAATTAATTATTATGGATGGAGCTGCTTTTAAATGCTGATGAACAACAACAATTCAAAATATATTTATATATATCTTATATCCATCTTAACTCCCACACATATTTCTTTCTTTTTCACTCGTTTATCGACTTTTATTTCCTGGAAAAGAATACAATGCAAAGCAACTTTAATCCGTCTCTTTAAAGTGTTGCTTTCTAGGAAACTCTTTTAGAATTGCTTGTTAGATAATAGTTGTATGTACTCGTACTCAATGATTCACTAGCATTGACGTTGAAATACTTTTTCTCTTTTCTCTGCCTCAACCTTTGCCCCCCCGCCACTTATATGCCCCATTCCATGGTTTTAAACTTCTACGTCATTTCCTTAATTCTTTACTTTATGCACATCTCTTTTTCCCCCATCTACTCACCAGCCGCATGCACCATGAGTCGAAGATACAGCGAATCTAGCGATCCTCCAAAGCGGGGCCTAATAGATTCCCCCTACATTCTCCCCACCTTCTTTTCATTTACTTTTTCTAACCATTCAGCACCTCTGTCCAGTTCTGCTCACCCTGCCCCCCCCCCCCTCTATCTTTCTTTCCTTAATTGTGACAGCATGGAAATTCCAAATTGCTCTGCTTCTCCCTTATGCTCCCTCACCTCCTCATTACCTTTTCATTCCACTACACCCCCCCCCCCCCTCCCCTCTCTTGCTTCCTCTTCCTATTTGTTGATATTGTCTGGTTAGTTCTAATGGATCACCCCCAGCTATCTGCTCCTGGTCTGCACCCCCCCCCCCCTTTCCACAGCCTCCTAAGCTCTGTATCCTTCTCTCGCTCCTCCTTCCCCGTTGAAATACCTTTTCTCCGTCCGACGCTCTCTTGAGACTTTCCCCCATCCGTCTCCCGCTCTCCCTTTCTCTTTGCACTCCTGAATGTTGACACGAGAGGGTGAGTCTAATAGATCACTGTGAAGCATCTGCACCTGTGTTAAATCTCAGAGGTAATGCTGTGTGTGTGTGTGTGTGTGTGTGTGTGTGTGTGTGTGTGTGTGTGCAGGCTTTCTGTTGAGCACATCTGTGACCTCCTTTGGCGTTGAGCAAATTCCTTTATTTCTCCTTTTCTTTACTCTGCTCTCCTCCATTTCACCTGCTTCTGTTTGTTCTCCCTTTTATTTACTCTGCTCTCCTTCTCTACGTCCCACATTGGGATCCAACAACTAGCTTTTTTTTGGGTTTTTTCTTCTAGCTCTCCTGACATACTGACGCCACACATTATTTAAAGTATGTCATGGTGTCTCGCAAAGTCAAAGCTGAGTAAAATAATCCGTGAGTATCATGTGTGTGTGCCATGCATCATTCAGGGGAGTAGTAGGTTATTAATAGACCTCTGTAGGCCGCTCCAAGTCCAACTTGGTGTCCTTCTGTGTCCCAGTTCTGTCTGCGTGGGACACCTTGAGTTGCCCTGCTGCTCCTCAAACTCTTCCGTGGGTATGATATTAATTCCTAGTGGTATTCCTCTTATGAAAAGGGCCTCTGGGACAAACATCAGTTTTAATAAATCATACAGTTATGGTGTGTGTTTTTACTCTTCTTTTTGACTCTGCAGTACAACAGCATATGGGTAAAAGTACTATTTTTACTATTTTACTATAATGCTGGTAATAGATAAAATAGATTAAAAAATAACTAACTAATCACACATTTTGAAACGTATTATTCCCAATTGTTCGCACAAAACTCAGCATTATTGAATATGGAAGTATGTTATGGTATAATCTATAACATTTAGCCAAAGCCTGTCTGTCTTATCGCATAAAAACGACCCAAATATACAATATATATAAGTCTATGCAATAAAATCTCTTAAAAAGCTGAAACAGAATTTCAGTTTTTTTTTTTTTTTTTAAATGAGTGTAGGATGATTGTTGACCGCGACCCAGTTATGTCACTGTGGTTGATTAGGTCTTTATATCACTCGACCGGACCCAGTTAATTAAGCTGTCAGAGCCTCTCAAATCCCATGTTGGCACGCCCACAGAAAGTCACACACACACACACACACACACACATTCGACACACGTCCATCTTGTGTACACGCGTGCACATCTACAATGACCCTGTGCTAACCTGCACAATCTGTCCAGTTCTGGCGTGCAGCGCGTTGTGGTTTGGGTCGGTGGCGTCAGTACATTCCCCACAGTGGCCGTGGGCAGCAGGATTGTCCTAATCACCTCCCAAGTGAGGTGAAGATGCAGACGGAAACACCAGCACATATGGCCAATTAAGAACGGGTTGTGAGATGGTAAACGTACACTGCGGGTAAAAGAAACGTCACATTATCAATTTCATCGAGTGCCGATGTTCCTCTTTCTGATTACTGCATGGACAACGCCGTTCTCAAGTATAGCATTGAAACAATGTCTATGGGTGTCAGACATGCTGCCCACTTTGATCTCAAGTTTGATCTTTGTTATTTATTATCTGCTTTTGTCTGAGGAATATATTCCTAAATCTGTCACCGTTTGTTTGATGGCAACCTGAACTGTTCACATTTTGTGAATGTTAGCAACTGCAAGTGGTCTAAACGTATCGGCCCAAATAAAAAAGGAAGATCTGGTTGGGTTCAAAGCAACGGATGAAGTGCAGATGAAGAGCGTGCTGCATGCTACAAATAGGCAGGTACAGAGATGCCAAAAGCAGAGTCACAGCATTGTGGAGGAACCACAATGAACCCAGTCACCCACAAAACACACAACCGCACACAAATGAAGGGCTGCCACTTCTGGCACTCCCCGTGTAACTGGTTGTTTGCTCCAGTCTTTATGGGAGGCTGTATGGTGAACACAGTGTTTTACATTCTATTGTCTGAGTAGCCTTCATGTAAGATTGAATAGTACGTATTGCTTCTATCTACAGACAGAAATGTGTCTTGATTGTTAAATGAATCGTGAATGAAGCATCAAAGTCAAACACTTCCTGGTGCTTCAGAGTTTCATTTGGTGCATTATCGTCTGATTGGGGAAGCAATTCAAGAACACACAATGATGGTTACTCTCGTGTAAACAGATAAGTCCTTTTGTTCATCTCATTACAAAAGTTAATTGTTTTGTCTAATATAATCACACACACACACACACACACACACACAAAAAAAAGATTGTTGAGTAGCCAGTAATGGCCTTTGTTACTTCACAAATGAATAGCATGATGACTAGTTTACTTAGATGCAGATCAGGAGGCGGATGATGCGTGTAGGTGGGTGGGTGGGTGAGTGGGTGTGTGACGTTTTTTCATCCCCTGACAGACACACACACACACAGACAGTTATAGCCAATTGTCTGGGTTTGTATCAAGAAAGCTGATGGCAGCAGAAGAGAAGATGGATGGTGTGCTCTGCCAACACCCATCTCTCATCCTCCCTCTCTCCTCCTCGCTCTCTTTCTGTCTGTGCCTCTCAATATGTTCTCTCCCACCTGCTCTCTGTTTCTCCAGCCTCCTGCCACTCCACTTGGGTCTTCTTCTTTTATTCCTGCATCCTCCTCCACATGTTTTTCCTTATCTGACCCTCTCTCATCCGTGCTCTCTGTCATTTTAGTTTCTCACCTTTCTGCTTTCTAGTCCTCCTTTTTCTCTGTAGGTGGTTCTGTTCTGCTGACTGCACCGCCCGGGCCCCTGGGAGCTACGCTGGCATGTATTTTACTGTGTACGTCTGTGTGGATTCATTAGTTCGTCCATCTGAGCATACGTGCGCATACGAGTGCTTGATAATGGAAACAAGCATGCCTATTACGGCGATGGCTCTTCAGATGCTGGCCGTAGCCAATAATGATGAGTGTGGCGCACCTGGCAGTGTGCTTTTGTGTGCATCTGAGTGTGAGGCGCTGCCAGAGAGGGCCCAGAGTATGTAAGGCGTTATGATTGACAGAGTAATTATGCTTCTCCCAAGTCTGTACAAGTCCATTCAAACACAGCGTGGAAGTAGTCCTCGCAGGGACAGCAGCTTGACATGCACATCTTCTAAATGTTCACAACGCACCGTGCAGAGAAAGTCCATTTTTGTACTCTGGTCACGGGGCAGCTTTAAGTTGGAGACCATGAAAAAGAATGTATGTCTTAACAGCATATTGTTCATATATCTGCCACAAAGGTTGGCCCCATAAAAATGTATTCAGCTGTGGTGTTGAACTCAGAGTGTTATTGAGCATGACTTTTATATTTGGTTAGACGATTGGTAAAGAACGGTTAAGGTGATTCATTAAAAGTAAAATACTGCATAAATGTTCACTTTATGAACATAAAACCATAACCTTTACCTTTTGTAAACACTCACCAACGTGCTTTTGATGACCGAACCTTTCAAAGTGCTCTACTTTGTACATGCAGTACTGAAAGCACAGGACTCACTATATGAAAATGATGATACCTCTGGACTTAATCCCAGATTACGTCATTTTTAAGACGATTATATCAAGGCAGTTTCTCTTAGACCGGTTTGTTTAGGTAGACATGAAATGAACCTTTGAAAAATCTCCATGTATAACCCCGATGCAATTCTTTTTATTTTTTATGAATCAGTGTTGAGGCAGACCCTCCCCCCCCATGCATTAAACAAAGAGAACCGTACTCCTTTAGCCATTTATCCCTGTCTGTCCACTGTCTGTGTCCTCTAATGTCCAACATTCTCATTTCGCGTGCTGGAATGATCCTCACATGGACAGACTCATCCCACGCCCACACACAGGTAGAGTAATCACTCTGGTAGCTCTTTAACCCACTCATCTGTGGTCTTGAAGGAATCCAGATAATTTAGCTAATCAAGGGGATGATTATATTAACACTTCAGTGACTCACGCACAGACATTACAGCTGGATTTGCCTGCCATTGATTGTAGAATTCGATTTCATTGTAACGGGTGTTTTTAGTTTTGCATCTCACCATTATTGTGTATCTTTGTATTAGCGCCTGCTACTACTTTGAATAAAGGAATGTTGGGATTCAGTGGCAGATTTTATCCACAGACACTTTATCTCTGCGCAGTTATCAACTCCCATATGATGCTCTTTGTTGTGGCTCTAGAAAGCATGTCATATTTTAGCATTTGTCATAGATATTGTTTGCTTTGTTATCTCACTTCTTGCTCTGTGGTCTGCTATTTGTTTTGCTTTGGTAAGATTTACAATATGTCTCTCTGACACAGTGCGACTGTGATGTCTCTGTTCTCGGCAGCAGATACACGGCAAAGCTTCGCCTTTCTAAACATGTTTTGCTGCTCTAGTGTAACGACACGGAGTACACATCTTTTATCTTTCACAGCGTGCGACCAGGCCTTTGTTTCAATGCTAAAGAAAGATGCAATATGGAAATATATGACCATTTTCTGCAGCCTTACAATTGCACAGCAAACCATGGGACATTTGTCCTTAGGCTGCAAGTAAGACAACACACGGAAATATTTGCTCATCATAATGCATCGCTCTCCCAAACCTACTTTTATCTGGTGATCAGGGGCACACGCTTTGCTATTTACCTTTTAGGCAAAAGAATGTCATTGGGTCAGGCTAAATCAAAACATGAAAATCTGTAATTTATAATAATAATGCCATTATTTGATATCTACTAAGTGTGTGTGTGTGTGTGTGTGTGTGTGTGTGTGTGTGTGTGTGTGTGAGAGAGAGAGAGAGGCAGCCAGGTGATGTGGGAGCAAGAGTTAAAATAACAAATACCCATTCTCCCCGGGGGTTGACTCGATCCAATCACCCCCCCCCCCCCCCTGCCATTCACACACCGAGACCCTTTCACCAGCTGTGGGTAATGATGCGGTGGAAGTGGCAGTATAGCCACCACATGTGGCCCCTTTGTTTGAGCCCAGCGGAGGACACATCAGTCCAACATGCTACAAAATTCAGACTTTATCAAATATTCGGTTTATTGTCACACAATAGCCGACAATAGATACTAATGCTAGAATTTTGATTACATAACAGTGAATTGGGAATGTGTTTAATTTCCCTTATAGGAAGTGTTTTCAGACAAATGGACTGTTTAAATTCAATAGCAAATAACTATTTTTGCTTTCATATGTTAGTTTTCAACACACACACTGTTTTAGCATTGCAGTATAATTAGCCTGATAAAGGTCCTGCAGGTTAATTCATTTGAAGGGGAGTTGGGGGCCATGTTTTGCTCATTGGTTTGGTTGAGTGACAGTAGTTTATTAGCATTGTTAGGAGAAGGAGATGTACTAAGAAGCAGATGTAATAAACAACCCATTTTCAACCTGCCGTGAGTCTAGAAGAGATTAGAAGCGATGATTTTCGCTTGAGGTTAAGAGTTCTTTCTGTCATGATGGAACCATTTGAATCACTGTCACAGCCTTATTTTCAAATGGAAATTTTCCGGAGCATAATATGTCAGCATATCAATTTTCCAGGAAATCCAAGGGCATGAATGGCCTTTATGTTACAGAATTGTCCAGTACTGTCCCAACATTAAGCCTTCTTGTGAGATGTGGTAAAAGTTCTGGCTGTTCCCAAGTGGGACTGAAGCTTATAAAATGGAGTGCATGAAATAATCCATTTAAGCTAACTTACTTATAGCTGAATACAGTCAGACTCTCTGAGCTACTTAGATTTCACTTTCACTATCAATTTCATTTTTTATCAAATTGAACTAATTTCATCTTTCACACTACTTGAAGACTGCGCGCTTTGTAAACCTCTTCTGCCAGTCACGGTTGTGTCTGTTTTTATGAAACAACCTCAAAACAAAGGATGCATATCTCATGTTGTTGTAATGAAGATGTTCAACCGAATCATTCCCCACGATTCCTAAATTCAACTTTTCAGGTGTGTGACTGTTGTATCATAGTGTGTTAAGCACACTCTCTGTGTCGAATAAAGTCTGAAGTCATGTTATTACCCAAGAGGAGGTAACGCAATACGGTTAAACACATCTACTCAACGTATAAGTAATATATCATTGACCAGAAAAATGTTATCAAATTAAGTAACTTAATTATCCAACCTGCACTGCCAAAATATGTGCTGCTTAAACCTAGACCACAGCTCCTACTGCTGCTTTTTAAAGTCTTGAGATATGAGTTTGTGATTTGAAATGAGCATTTTATTGGTCAAAGTGTTTTGTTTGAGGAGCCTGTTGCTAAGCAGCATCAGTCTTCACATATTCCTGTCATTATTTGGTTCATGTGGTACCAACCAGTGACCTTATATCTCTGAAACAAGATGGAACAAATCTATTCCATTGTACTGTTTTCTCTGTGGCCACAGTACAGCTTATATAAATACCCTCATGAATAAATAAAGGATCCTTATTACACTCATGTTTTTGCTTTGGTTTGCCAGACAGCACCAACACTTTTTTTTGTACAAGGATGAACTCTTGGTTGTATATATATTTTTTGTTTGTTTGTCTTTTGCTTTTGCTTTTCTCCAATATAACCTTTACTTTGTAATGGAAACTAAAAGGTCATGGAGTATTTCACTTAAGATGGAGAATTCAAGGCTACAGTGAGCCCTCTGGCCAGAGCAGTGCTGAATCTTTAAAGATCAGAGAGAGAGAGAAGCAGGTAGAATAAGTGAGAGAGAAGAAGGACAGCCGAGCTGGAGAAGGCACTAAGCTCAACGATAACACTGAGTTCCCTCCTTTCTGCATCTGAGATTTCCATTTCCTAATGCGAAGGCTGGAGGAAATTAAACGGGGGGAATTAAACAACGTGACTCAGACATTCATGTGCGTGCCATAAAGTTTGGACAGGTTGAATTTAGGAGGGTTTAGAGCAGTGAATACAGCACTCAGGAAATGTGATTAGCCTCATAAATGGGACAGTTTCTCGCTACCCTTCACCCAAAGTACATCTTCCTCCTTTTCTTCACTGCCAACCAGGTGAAGGGTCCAGTGTCTTTGCCTTTCACAACAGTATGTTTTCTATGACTTGATGGAGTCATTTCATCCTTTCGAATTATGTTAATGTCCAACCTCACAAAGTGCTTTATTTGCTTGTGAACATTACATTTCTAATAAGAACATTTTTTAGAAGATTAATAATCGGGTTGGTACTCACCGCCGATCCTCATTTCCTACATATTTATTCATATGGGTTTCAATGGTGACATCGTACCATAAAAGTCTACAGCGGCATCCAATTATAAGTCCTTCCATAACATCTTGAATGTCATCTAGCAGTGAAACATTTTTTTTTTCCTTTACTTGGATTATTTGTGAAAAAAGACATTGTTGTTTTATAGCGGTTGGAAAAAAAACCTCAAGACGAATGAACACATCTCTGGTTTAATTAGTTTCTTTGGATTCACGGCATCAGACAAAGGCCATCGTTCCATGTCTCCTTATTTGCTACATTCTTCAAGATCTCTTTGGAAAACCTTAACCTCATGTTCCCCCCTCCCTGTCTCCCCCAGGTGGAGTGGTTGAAAAACGAAGAAATAATTGATCCGGCGGAGGACAGAAACTTCTATATCACCATCGACCACAACCTGATCATCAAACAGGCGCGTCTGTCCGACACGGCCAACTACACGTGCGTGGCCAAGAACATCGTGGCCAAGCGACGGAGCACTACGGCAACCGTCATTGTTTACGGTACGTTTTACGCGCTGCCGTCTCCGGGGGGGCGTTGGCGTGACGCCGGTTTAGATGCGTCTGATCAGCCGAGCCAGATCCCATCTGCCACGCCAAATTAGCTCTTTGTGATTGGCCTGGTGTTCCCACGTCGCCCTTAACCTCGCCCCCAATTCAAATGCAACAATCGCTCCTTGAGTTCTGAATGACAAAAGTCGGGCTTTCCAAACGTCAGAGCTTCCGGGCCAAGAGTCCGCCAATCACATTAATTGTGGAGCATATGGCACGACAACGGCTGTGAAAAACCACAACGGAACTTTGAATCGCTCACTTCTGAATTTATTTCTTTTTTCTTTTTTCGGCAATGCGCTTCTTTTTTTTTTTTCTTCAAAGTTTGCTGTGAGGGAGAAAAACATCCCGCGCCGTGTCTGCCCTTATTACCCAATGGCAGCCTGAGAGGAGCGAGAATAGGAAACATTTTGAGGAACAGCAACGTATAGAAGAGCACTCACACTCGCTGCACATGCACAGTGTTTCTCTCCAACGTACCACTGTTCCTATTCACCGGGAGAGTGTTTCAATCAAAGGAAAGCGTGCACGTGTGCAGGTTGGATATAGACAGTGAGAGATGGAGTGTTTTGACACTGATGTATCCTTACAGAAATAGATTGTTCAATCTGTGGTTCAATCTCTTCGGGCTCCGCGAGCGCCCGACTGACACTGTTGACAAGGTGAAATAGTAGCGGGGGGGAAAAAATAACATGGGGGGTGGTGGGGGGGGCAAAACGGAGCAGCTGTAGATGGATGCGAGACAGGTGAGGACAAAGGAGAGGCAGAGGAGGAGAGAGTGGGAGAAGACACAAGAGGAGACAACCCGTGAGGAGGTAGATGACCAAAGTGATCCTACCGGATCCTACCGGTCACTCCCTCTCTCCCTCTGATGAGTCATTTCTAATCGGGCATTTGGCGGCGGAGTGGGCACCGTCCACTGGGCAGAGACAGAGCTGTCGAGATGCAGCAGAGGAATTTCAACCCACTTCTCCGTCGACTCTCCTTGTAACATCATTCTAACACTTTCTGCTCACCTTTTATTTTTGTCTGCAGTGCGCTGCCACATTTTGTCCTGTGAAAAACAACATTAATTCAAATAATGATGACAGGGTGCAGGGAAATCTTGTAGAGGTGCAAAGAAAACCAGTAAGTAAAGATATACACGGAAACAAAGAAAGAGAAACATGCATTCAGACAATAAAATGCAGATTGTTTATTGTCAAAAAGCGTCTCCTTCATTCAAAGCACCACGATTCGCTAATAGAGATTTTGTCCTCTCCCTGCAAGGTTCTGGGGTTAAGCAATCGACGAGCAGAGGTTTAGGCATTAAACCATGTGTAGCTTATAACTGTCACTGTGTGTGTGTGTGTGTGTGTGTGTGTGTGTGTGTGTGTGTGTGTGTGTGTGTGTGTGTGTGTGTGTGGAGTTTGAACGGCGGGAAAACATTGTACGACAGTAACATTAGAAAAAAAACAAGCCTGGTAATTAAAGTGAACAAACTGCCTCCTGGCATGTGTAAAAACACACACTGAACCCATGGAGACAAAAACAGCACATTAAAATCACAGATTTACCGATTGAACAGGAGGCCTCTTTGGTGGAATATTAGCTCTACCCGCTTGATTCCTTCATTCAAGAACAGAGTTTGTTTAAATCTCACAAATGTTGAGGCTTTTCGATTGGTACCTTTGTTACAATTGCATCAAGCATATGTTCTTCATTCTTCTATTCTCAAGGGGCGTTTTGAGGAAGGCTTAGCAAACACAAACACATCATACAATTATGACCAATTTCAAACTCCACATTCATGTCAAAAAGTGACAAAGGGTTAATGTCGTTCAACAATTCGCACTCATTCCCTGTAGAAGATGGATCCAAAGCGCATCGTTGAGGAAACGAAGGACTCAGATGGCTGATGACTGCATTGATTAAGGTACTGAACTCGGTTGCTCTTGGTTGTAACAGTAAACGGTGGTTGGTCTACATGGACGGAGTGGTCTACGTGTAACAGTCGCTGTGGACGGGGCTTCCAGAAACGCACCCGGAGCTGCACTAACCCCGCCCCTCTCAATGGAGGACTGCCGTGTGATGGACAGGCCATTCAGAAACTGGCCTGTACTACACTTTGCACCGGTGAGTGAATTGTAATCTGATTGTATCTATATTTGTATAATTCCAATGTGTGATATTGTACTTTATTGTATGTATTTCTTTTTGTTCCATTATACTCTACATTACAAATATTTTTGCACTTTTTTATGCCCTATATACACTGTTTTTTATTGGGGGGGGAGGTTGTTTCTCATTTGTCTCGTACGCTGATCCATCCTTTCCCCCCAGTGGACGGGGTGTGGACCGAGTGGAGTAAGTGGTCGGCCTGTGGGACGGAGTGCACCCAATGGAGGAGGAGGGAGTGCAACGACCCAGCACCTAAAAACGGAGGAAAGGACTGCGATGGGACGGTGCTCCACTCCCAGAACTGCACCGACGGGCTCTGCATGCAAAGTAAGTTCGCTATAGTAAAAAAAAAATGCATGTATTTCTTCCACATGTATAGAAGACACGTACCGAACGATGAAGGACGAGTATGCAACCAAACGGCCCGCTGTGTTTGCTTGAGATGGGAATTGAACTCAAAGTGAATTGATCCCAGATGAGGAAGGCCATTGCTGTGGTGATGCAAGGTCAGGTGTTAAAAAACAGCAGCAGGTTTAACTTGACAAACGAATGTGTTCATTTACAACACCACTCCATACTGAGATATGCATCAATAGATCTAGTATGAATGAAATGAACCTTGAAAAGGAGTGTTGTATAAGTAATGCATTTGGCTGATTTCTAAAACAGTTGAAAAACTCAGATATTGTTCCTGAATATGTTAGAAAATCATTATTCCGTCCGTGGCGCCGTAGTCGAGGGGCTCCGACGCATTTCATGTAACCGCAACGTGCAGGGTTTGATTCTCCATTTAATGAAGTAAGTATAGAAACGGTCTCTTTTACCCTCTTCTTAGACAAAGCAAGTTTCATTAGTGTCCAGCCAACCCAATTAAGTCTGAGGGCTTTGGCAGAGTTGTCAAAATGGTTGTGCTGAGGTACCTTAGAGACTTGTCGTTAAAACTCTTGGGCTTAAGTAAAATCTTTGTGTCACACGGCTTCACAGTGTTCTTTTTTATCTTTAATCGAGCTTGCGTATTCGCGAGTGTTGCAGTAAAGTTTGCCACTTTTCTTTTCCGTCGTTTGTCCTTGTTTTTTTCTTTCTTATTCCACTCTGCAGTTCTCCAGCAACCACATATACTCTGTTCCTTTAATCTCCTATCCTCATTGTTGCCTTTCAGACCCTGTGGTTTTATGCCTTCCTCCAAGAACCCAGCTGCTCCCCTTCCCCTTTTTTATTGGGATTTGTTCTTAGATGTGCTCTGTGGCCATTATAGATCAGGGGTGCCTACACTTTGTGGGCTCACAAGCTACTTTTATATCTGTCAGAAGCGAGGGATCCTTCATAACCATTCCATACATTCCTCGTCATTCCCTTACTGGGATAAGTGAGCCAGGGTGGCTTTCGCTAATTAGCACGACCACGTTTCCACTTGACATGCGTGGTGACCCGACGACATTTTCTTTCCCAAGGTCAGGTGATCTACCGGCATTGCCTTTGGCGATCGACCGATTGGGCCCCGCTGTTTTAGATTGATTTTACCATCATTTATAGGTTTGGCTTTTGATGGTCGTCATGATTGACTTTAGTTTTACCGCTTTCTTCTTCATTACTTATGGTACAACACCATTCCTTTCTGTGTCTAAATTGGGGGACTTGTCCTTCACTCGAAAAACCTAAAACTTCAACCAGGTTGAGGTTCCGGCCTCACTTTATTGAAACAATCTTGCTACTATTGATAGCTGATTGACATTTTCTCAGACAATGGGCAGGTGAATCTTTGTCATTTATTCTGCAGAATTCAAATCTCAGTTCCTGATTAAGTGGATGTTGAATAAGTCACAGTAAGGAGTCCTGTAGAGATGAAGGGAAACGTGGATTGAGGATTTGGTAGAAGGATGCGTTTAGTAAGCAATGCAGCTGCTGCCCCTACAAAGTTCACACCGTTTCATACTAACTCATCTTAAAGGTGCAGTTTAAACCTTTGACCCTCTTCGTGAGGCCAAATCCATCAATATCCGTGAGCACAGGTGAGATCCACTTACGTGTCTGTGGTGGGGTCCCACGTGCTCAAACTCAAACAGCTGCATGTTACATTTTTTGAGCGCTTTTCAAATGACTCGATGCAGAATATCTCTGCTGGCGCCAGCAAAATTGTAGTCAAAGGGGGAGACAAACGTGCTTGGACTGCGAGGAGGAGCGTCACCTCCGTCACTGCTCTTCTGCCAGCAAAACTTTCACCTGCTCCCTCGCTCCGTGGGATTCGATCTCCGACAGCAGTTGGGCTGCACGTCGTTGTAGAATAAGCAGAGCAGACGGCTGGATGCAGTAGGATGTCCATGCAGTTTGTTACATAATGCATCCGACCAAGCACTGGGACATCATCTCTTCATCTGGGTTACTAAGTAGCGATGCAGCCCGGGTGTTACTTGCCGAGTGTTGTCAAGGATTGTCAAGCTGTCCTGTGCAACATGGACATCAGTTACAGACGTTGCTATTAATGTTGTTTTTTTTTTACTTTGCTCCACTTCTTAAAACCCTGGCAGCACATTTGTTTTCTCAGTCAACTTTAAATGTTGTTGCACAATGATCACTTAGAATGGAGGCGATGTCAAACTACAGGTGGAAACAGAGCGAAGCAAATTGACGATTCTGTCTGATATCAGACAAAGGGACATACAGGGAAAGCTCAATGTCATGAGCAATGGAATCGAATTATGAAATCCATCAGAAAGCTTTTGGCTGTGTGCACATTATCGACAGAGGTTGCTGTATATGCAGACACATTATAAACTGTCTCTGTGGATTCCCTGAAGGTCTGTAAGGTGTGGCCACAGAATCCTGGATTAAAGAGAGCTAAAGATTCACCCTCACTTCCCCTCATTGATCTCCAGTCTTTAAAATGACTCCATAGACTTGGTTTTATGTCAACACTAATGTTTCAGCTATTTCCTGTAGCATTTACGGAAATCCATGCAGAGTGTGTGTGTGTGTGTGTGTTTTTCCTTTTGATTTCTGAATGATTGATCTGACAGATGGGACACAAACAGAAAATGAGTCATTGGCGGTATCAAACTAACATTTACACACTTACACTAACATGTTTTGCACCAGTAAAGCACAAAGGAGAAGAAATAATTTAAAATGAAGTTGGAACAGATCCATATATAAACTACATTTTCTTTGTTTAGGTTATAAATGTGAAGTATGTTTCTCACATTTTAACTGCAGAGCTTTGTTTTAAAAGTGGTTTGTGAATGAACTGATAATGTCAATGTAGAGGGGCCAGTTCAACTTTTAGAGAGGTACTCTGTAATTGACTTTGAGCTCCAAAAGCATTTTACTCTCCTCCTACTCTATTTTTCTTCCTGGCTCTCTCTCCAGCAACACCTCCCACCTTTATATCAATCTCCTCCACCTTCTCTCGCTGCCGTTGTCCCGTTGAATCCTAAGATGTAGAAATCCATTTGACCTCACTTCTGCCCGCCTCAGTGCCTCATCTCTTTCTGTGTGTGTGTGTGTGTGTGTGTGTGTACATTGTGTGTACGTTGGTGTGTTGGTCTTTCACTTTTTTTTGTTCGACTTGTTTGTGTTGCTTTATATCTTTTGGCCTGTTGGCATTTTGCTAACACATCGATCAGGATTCCTGGCACAGATTCAGTCGGAGCGCCGCTGTGTCATCTTTTAGAGCACAAAACACTTCACTCACTGCAGGGCTTCCCAAACTTTTTCTGTCGGGGCCCCCTTTGGGATATCGGACCATTGTGAGACCCAAGGCTCAAATTGGTAACAGTCAAAAGCGTGTTTTCGCCGTGTTCTCTCTTTCTGCTTCTTGCTGTGCTCCCCTGCTTGTAAAATGAGCCGCTCTGGGGGGGGGGGTGGGGGGGGGGGCGTGTTTTTTTTTTCCTGTACCCTGGTGGCAGGCTGTTAGGGTTGGTGATGACCCCCATTTAGGTCTACGTACCTGTGGAGCAAAAACACACATAGCGACCGTCAGTTTCTGCAGAGAATCTCCTCAATTCTTCATTTCTTTTGATTGAGGATCATAATCATTTTGTGGCATTTCATGGTCGTCTTCTGCTCTTTTGTTGTCTTGCATTGTCCTTATCTCGTCTATCTTATGCACTTACACAGCAAATCATGTACGTTACATTTTCCTGCAATCAATTTAGGATTTTTTTTTTTAATAATCGGAACAAGATTCATGTCACGTGGCTCCTGCTGTTATCACTTATTTCGATATTAATAAGCATTGCATTTGTTACTGAAAAGTAAATTAAATTTAAAAAATAAGGCAAATCTGATGAAAACAGTATTGGAATATGCAACCGCAGGCCCGGAGCAATGTAGCTAAAGCAAACGCCCCATCGCTCCACAACGGACGTGTCTTACTGTACGTTAACATTTGCACACGACCCTGTTTAACCTCGTCGGTGTTTCTTGCCCTTTGTTGTAGAGCCGTGTGTCTTCCAGCTGGTCTGGCAGGAAGCTTTCAAGCACACCATGTTGCTGTGTTTGCCTTTATCCATTATGAAGCAGCCCGTCCATTATACATCAGTACCTCAGCAGTTTATCTGTGTTCTACTCCTTCTGTCTGCTTCAGCGGACCAAACAGCAGCAACCGTCCTTTACCCCTCTGAGGGGGGTTTTTGTGTCCATGTCCTGGCATGTCTGTCCCATTTTATTTGACTTATTTGTTTGATTTTGATTGTTGTGTTCCTCTCCCTTCCTCATCCATTCCATCCCCTTCTTTTCTCGTCCCAAGGTTCACTGTTTCAGAAGTCAACTGAGACCAAAGAAAAGAGTGATTTGGGAATCCCATGTAAGTTGATGTTTTATGTTTTATCCTCATCCATTTTCATTTTGTCTTTTTCATTTCAGTGTTTTTTCAGTGAGTTCAAGCATTGACTTCTGGCTCATTCTTTTATTGTTAGATGTCATTGTTAGTTACTTAATGAGAGATTTTCTCTTGTCTTATGATCTGTTTTCTTTTTGCAATCTTTTTGCTGTGCCGATCAAAGAAAAGTCCCCTAACTGCACATCACTCTGATCTCAAACCAAGGACGTGTGGTAGAACTTGTGGTAGAATAATCTGATGGAAAGAAGAGCATACTGCCTAAATACGTTCTTATAAAGGGGTACATCCCTATCATTATTAAGTTCATTTGTTATGGATTTTACTTGAACGTACATAATATATGCATGCTGATCCAGCTGTATTTGCATAATTCCTTCACCATTCTCTTTATATTAAGCCCCATTCTATCATTATTTGTCCTTTATGCTTGTCAAGTTTTGGTAAGAAGGTCGACAAAAAGATGATTTAAAATCGATTGCAGAATCCCAGAGTTGTGTCTGCAAAGTGAATGCACCAAAGTGGTGACACATTCCCTCATTAACTTCAGCCTTCTTTTCTTCCTGTCTGATGGCAGAGAATCGATTCAGCACCAGTTCGCTTGATTCACAATTTGAGAGTTTGTTGCAGCTGTGGTCATTTTGGAGAGTAGCCAGCCAGCTTTGGATTCTTGCCAAAATAGCCAATTTGCCTTAATTCTTAACACTTGCTTTTGTGTTTACAAGCGCATTGGCTCACCGAGCACCCCTCGCAGTGCAGTTACATTTCACTGGACTGAGTGAAGTTTGGATTTGACCCGCTCTCTCTAAGAATTCACCGGAACCAATGATCCTCGGTCAAATGCATCAAATGTAGACGGGAAAAAATGAACCACCTGACGAAGAGGAACATATTTTATTCATTGATTCAAATTAAACAAACACAAGAATTAACAGACAGAAGAGAGATAAGATCTCTTCCCATTGAGGAGCGCTCTTCAACGCGGTCAATGAGTGTAGGTCATTGGTTCTAATGTCTCTCGTTCAGGGTCCCGTGAAGAAGCTGGGGTATTTCAATTGATTGATCATTCATTATCATTATGGTGCAACACGGTGCAATCTAATGGCTTTATATATCTGAAGTGAGTTGTTTGTTGTCATGGAAATATGACTAAAGTCACTCCATATTTTATTTTATTTTTTCCATCCCCACCACAGAAGATAAGGATGGACACATTTACAAATGACTACTCGCGTTCTCTCTCTCTTTGGCCGCTCATCCCTGCCAGTTACTTGGGGTTGATGCGACTGCCAGCAGTGCAGTATGGGGGGAGGGAGGGGGGGGGGTTTGCCGCATGTTTGTGCCAAGTAAAAAAGCAAGTGGAATGAGTTTCAAGTAGTGATTGTCCACAGCTCTTCATTGGATGCGGATCACAGAGGAGATAGAGCAAGCTAAGCGGAGTTGTCCATGTTTCCTCCTCCTTTAAATCCTTTCTGTGGCAGATTGGACGCACTCCGTCAATGACAAAAAGCCCCGCCGATCGATGGACAGCGATCCCTGCTGACTGAGGCGGAGCGGGAGTCTCATGTGTATATTTCTCACATCACTTCCTTTGTTTAACTCTTTGTTTAAGCTCCATTGGTCAGACAGTTTGTGCTAATTACAAAGCCTGTTATTATTGGACCCAGCGAGGGCACGCGCCATTCAGTCGGCTCACACATGCAAACCACCTCACTCAGTCACCATGACGATACCCTCCAAACAAACTATTTGTAATGTGCAAAATGAACACTGACGGAGTATTGTTCGTTCCAAACCCAAAGCACATTTGCATTTGATCACAGAAACAGGGACACACACGTTAGATAACACTGATATGACAATTTGCAGTTAATTATTGCCATCAACAGAAGAGAGTTGTGGTTTTAATTCTCTACCTCGCTTAAACATTTTTCACCCTCACATTCTATGATGCCAAATGAAAAATACACCAAGAATCAAGATGGAGGTATATCTCGAATTTTTATAAATCTTTAAAAACGATCCCCCAATTCTTATTTTTTCATCCATAGTAACTTCATACAGAGTTGGAGCCTGCATTTTTTCACACCACTGCGTACAGTCCAGGTTATTGTGTGCAGAACATTATCCTCCTTATTGAAAGCTGTCGGATATTTTACAGACGTTTTTCTTGTTTGATCCCTTCAATAATATAAAATCGGAACCCTATTTAGAAAGAACTTGCAGACTTGAGGGCTTTTTGAAGGGAGGCTGCTTGTCAGGTACAAGGATGGAAAAGCGCCAGAGCTGGTTGTCTCATGGATAAAAAGGGAAATTGGATGTGTGCATGTCTGCCCAGCATTCATTGTGAGGGTCAGTGCTTGCATGAGTGCCCATGAAACTGAGCCTGGGTGTGTACCTCTTAGTCCTTATTCAGATAGGTGCTTCCTCCTCATTCCATCGCTGCAGATATCGTCTTTCTGGCTCCAAAAAGCAGATCCTTGCGCCACTCAGAGGTCCAAACGCAGCGCCCACACAATGTCGCTCTCTTTTTTTCAGCTCCTATCTTGTCACATAAAGACAGCCTAATATACCAGGGTGTAGGACAATAAAGTAACAATAATTAAGAATTAACAGTAATTAGACTGTCTGAGCAGCATTTTTGTTTTATTTTTATGACTCAATAAAAGAAAAGACAAATACACTGAGCACAGAGAGGTCTTAATTGCTCAAGAAAAGCTTCTGAACATTAGTGCCAGTTTTCCATGTATTTATGTATCAATCAAAATGAGGAAAAAAAGATTTTTAAGATTTTTAAATCCTAATGTAGAGTAGCCTCCAAGTGAGAAAAGATGGCGTGTTGTAACATAACCTGTAAGCAACGTTGTCGCTTCTGCTCAAGCACTATTTGTCAATTTATTCGCCTTGTTCACCAGAGTTCAGATAGCGTGCGTGATGTGTACTAGTAAAGTGAAACGGAAAAACACAAGAAAATGGGGTAAAATAAAAAGAAATGTACGGAAAAAAACAACACTTGATATCCTGCGGTTACATGTAGGTTACCCAGTCAGGTTAAAACTCCAATGGGACGTGGTGTTTTATTCATCTTTAAATCAAAGAGATGGAGACGCAGACATAGGGAGTGTGGGACAGCCGTGTGGGTTTTGGAGCGAGAGGATGAGAGAGAAGGGACGTCTAAGAGTGGATTTTTTAAATCCTCTGCTATAAAACATGCTACACCTTGTACACATATGCACATTATTTAGGAACAAGCCACTTTACGGTAATAGAAAGAGATGAAGGGATATATTTCATCCCACATGTTCTGAATTTAATCTTTAGACCTTCAACTAAAAATATGATGAAGATTCCTTAAATAGAGTGTGATAGTGATCATAATTAAGATCAGGAAGGATTATCCATTTATATTGCTCCATGTACAGTAAGGGGACCTTGATATCAGGGCATTTCTGTGCAGCGGTGTGGTTGGGTCTCAAACATCAAAAGCAAATTGATAATTGCATATGAAAAAATGCATACGGGTTACATTTGGGGATTTGAAGCAGATGCTTAAGTTGAATGTGATGGAGAGATATTTAGCATTGAGTTAACAAACACTCACCGTCATCAGTCTAGTAGTAGTGTAGTGTGACCTGGTAACAAAGACAGGCACAAATAATCAAAGTTCCAGGAGCGAGAGATGTGTTTTCACATGTTGCAAAGATATTCGCTCCACTATTATTAAAGTAAAATGTTTGAGATCCTGAAATAAGGAATTAAGTTCTTAGAAAAATAATAAACATAAACTAATGAATAATCTAAATAGTTGCAGTCACTGACTGGTTGTTGAATTCATTTTGAACCCCATCCGTCTTGTACTGATGACTATTCGGCATCTGGGAGAAAGACGCCATTTGAGTTACGGTAGCAAGCGGCAAGACACCGGTCACTGTTTACTGTCTGATATGCAATTTGTGAATAAACAGCGTCTCGTCCCTGATTGTTTATCAAGACAACAAATCAGACCCAGTTAACAGTTACATGTTTTGGCCAAAATTAAAAGCTAAATTGTTTTCAGATGCCTGCCGATGGGTTCCAAGACTGCGTTGAAGGCATCGTATTGTGCCTCTTTTGTTTTCCACTCAGTTTACTCGCACTCGATACGGAATTGGTTGAGACTATTGGCAATACAAACTACAAAAGAACTCCAAACTCAGTGCAAGCAAAAAACTGAACTCTACCGTTAATAAAAGCTGGCCCTGCTGCCCTCAGAATCCATCTTCATTTGTAAACAGCCGCTCAAAGGCATTCATTTAGATTTAATTGATTAATTGACTATTTATTTCCAACCAGAGTGTCAGAATACGGTGTAAATTGAGTAGGACAAACATCACCTGAATATCAAGTTTGAATCTGTTTGCGCTGGTTGTCGTTCGACACATCAGCACAATACTTTTATTTAAACTTTATTTGATATGGACATCACAGCGCCATTAGAATTGTGACATACAATTATGCAAAATGACTAGATTCACTGTGTTTAGTGTTTGTACTAAAACGTTAATTTACACCACACAAAAATAAAGAACAGAACAGAATCCATCCATCGATACACACACACATTAACCACGGCGGCACTCAGAAGCGTCCACTTAAACTTTGAGTCAAAGGCTTAATTAAGAAGGAAAGGGAGACATTTGAGTGGCTCACAGCTCCCCCAAGTGGTAAATGAGACTGTCGCCATCAAGAGTGACCTCTGCTGCAAATGTGTGTATCATGCTTAGGCATTTGTGAGCGTTTGTGTGCCTCATCAAAGGATTTCTTTCATGCATAATCAGGCTCATGCTTTCTGAACTTGTTCTGATGTGACAACAACAAATCCTCGAGCAAATGACTCCGGCTGCTTGTAGCTAAAAGCCTGTTATCAGCCTCTCGACTTTAAGGGCAGATTAAAAGGAGCATCCCTCTACTTTTTTGTCTTCTTCGTAATAGCTGCAGACAAATCCCCTCCTACTAGCTAGAGAGGATGTAAATACATGAGGAGTGCTTTAAGGCCTCTTTATGTTAAATATGTAGGGTTGTTTGCTTTGATGCTTTGAAGCTCGAGTGTATTTCCACTTCTTTTGCCAGGTTTTCCTCTTATTTTGCTTTTATCACCTCTCTCCTCCGTCTGTTCCTCGCCCCTCATCTCCTCATTTATTGTGCCCTACTTGTTTCCTCTCATCTTCTCCGCTTCCTTATTTTCTTTTTATAACTCCCCTTTCTATTCACTCATCATCTGCTTGTGTGTCCTCCTTCCTGTGAATCTCTCCACTTGGCTTTCCCTCTTATTACATCCTCACCATTCATCCTCTTTCCTCTCTCATCCCTTAATCATTTCTTCTCCACTTCATCCACAAGCTCTGCTCACGCTTTTGTACCATTTGCATTAGCCATTACTTAAAATTGTGTTAGTGCTGCTTTAAAATATGGTAATGAGGGGAAAATTCCACTACTGATCTCGCTGAAAGACCATTACAGTTTCATCCAGATTGAAAAAGGATGTTAGGACTCCTGTAAAATAATTAACAGCCTAATTAAGTTTTAAGAGTTGCTACCATTCCTTTTTTAATGAAAGAGGTCTTTGTCTCTCTCTAACCTCTGTCTAGACTAAATGATCTTATTACACGAGCACTGGGGGGGGCTTTCTGAAGCCCTGCGGAACCTACAGAGGTTGTCATTTTGAGTCTGATAGGTGGTCTGAAGTACAAGAACACCTTAACTCAAAGCCTTTAATACATGTCATCTTGTCTTATGAATATCAATGCAGTCTCTGCCACCGCCCTGCTTTTCCATAAGCGCTGTAATCGTTCCCGATGTTTATTGTCTCGCAATGTGCGTTTCCTTTTTGGCTGATATTTTGCCGCCTGCTTGACAAAGTCCGTCTATAACTGTGTGTTTCTTGTCCCGCCCAGCGGCTCCGAGCACGGACGATGTGGCCCTCTACGTGGGCATCGTCATCGCAGTGATCATGTGCCTGGTGATCTCCGTCATCGTGGCCCTCTTTGTCTACCGCAAGACGCACCGCGACTTTGACTCCGACATCATCGACACCTCGGCACTAAATGGAGGCTTCCAGTCTGTTAATATCAAAACAGCCAGATCAGGTAAGAAACCGTTCGTTTTACCCAGGATGCAACAAATACTAAATTATTCAGCTCAAAAGGAGCAGATGATACTTTGTTTTAAATAATAACTTAAATGTCAACCTCACGCTAAAAAGTTGTGTTTCACTGCCCTCTTTGGTTAAAAGTTCCAAACTGGTTTTTCCACCAAAGAGACGACACTCACTCCAGGTGAAGTCTACAGGTTTTAATGACATAATGTGCACAATGATGAATAGATACATTGGTGAATAGATGCAGGGAGAGGGATGGATCCATGGATTTGTTGGTGGATGTGACATGAGGGAAATAACTGTAACTCAGTCCATGCTGGCGTCATATTGTTTCCCTCCCCGGCCCCCGGCTGTCAATCTTGGCTGCTTTGGATTAATCTCTGTCTCCACCAGACACCACTCTCTTCCATCAAGGTGTCTCTCTCTGTCGCTCTTCTTCCTCTTTCTCACTTTTTCCGTCTCTCCCACTTTCCATCTGGACATTCGGGTCAATCACATTTCCTGTTTAGCGGCATCCTGCGCTCTTTGTCTCTGTCACAGTGACTCCTGCCTGTTTGTCTTCCTGTTAAAGTGGAGCCATCTTTCAATCTTCTCCGTCCGTGATGTCATATATTTGTCTGTCTTTTGGGAAATAGATAGCACAATATGAAGCACGCAGTCAGGCACAACGCTACACCTGTGTGTGTGTGTGTGTGTGTGTGTGTGTGTGTGTGTGCGCATTTCACAGCTTACTGGAAAAGGTAAGATTGGGACAGGGAATGTGGATCAATGAGATATCAGCCCAAGAATGCTCTGAAGGTTTGACTTTTCCTCTGAAGAATTCGTATTTGTCTAATAGTTGACAAAAAAAAAAACGTGACTTAAACTTAACAGTTGTAAAATGAATCAATATAACACATAAACTTCCTCAAAAAAAGCGTCCATATGGCAGCAGGCACGCACAAACAGGCATGCCCATAAATTTGCATGAATTATTGCTAATTAGATGGCTTAAAATAGATGATGGAATATCTGAAGCTTGTACTTGGACCGAGTGATGCTCAACACTCCCCATTCGGTAATCAGGAAGAGGCATTTTACGGTGCCAACACAGATTATTATTTTTATTTTTTTACTTTATTGAGGAACCTACAGGCAAACATTTAGCATCTCTAAACTCCTTTAACAGATTTACTAAAAGAGTTCACGATAACGGTTGTGTGTACAATGTGGTTAATTGCCATTGAATGAATAGAAGACAGGTGATGTTAAACTGGTCATAAACGAGGTCATAAAGGAGGTCATAACTCAGATTTATAAACAGACAGCTGGAATAATGTTGTGGGTATGTTCACATGCGTGTGTGTGTGTGTGTGTGTGTGTGTGTTTGTGTACAAGGGCAAATGCTTTTGCATAACATAACGTCAGATTGGGTGACATTTTATCAGCAAAACATCCGGATGCTTCTCACTCAGCGTCGGGGCACCATCTCAGATTATTATTAATGAAGAATTATGTCCCTGCATATTTCCTCAGTCCTCCTCTTCCTCCCTCCCTCCCTCCCTCCGTCTCTCTGTCTCTTTCTCTCTTTGCTGCTTTCTCTTAGTTGTTAATTAAATTTCAGCAGGGATGATTTGGCAGAAATACCCGCTGGCTTTAATGGTAAACAGACTGGGGATAGAGAGAGGTGTGTGTGTGTGTGTGTGTGTGTGTGTGTGTGTGTGTGTGTGTGTGTGTGTGTGTGTGTGTGTGTGTGTGTGTGTGTGTGTGTGTGTGTGTGTGTGTGTGTGTGTGTGTGTGTGTGTGTGTGTGTGTGTGTGTGTGTGTGTGTGTGTGTTGATGGTGGTGGTAGGGGTGAGAATCAGGGATTTTAAAATTAGAATGAATGGGCTCTTGGAGGGATTGACAGGGTTTCATACTCGCCCCCCCACAAGAACACATCTTGTATTATTCTCAGTGACTCCTCTGATTCTAATTCCAATTAAATCTTGCACATTTGTTTTTTTCTTCAAAGGGAGAAAGTTGCTTACTGCCCTTGGTTTAGACAGATTTAAACAGTATTAACTGCATAGGGTTGTGGCACGAAAAAAAGCGTCAAAAGTTGCGTAAATGTACGTCTCACAGGGTCATAATCACTTGGCAGCAATGTGGCGGACGGACCTGACTAAAAGCAAGTCATTGTTGTTCAAATGTTACTAGTAATTTCACTGCAAGAAATGATTTTTGCTTCTTGATTTAAAAAGGAAAGGGTGTGTTGTTGAGGATTTCCATAAATTCCCATACGCTTCATGTGGTGTGTGTGCGTCTGTTGTTTTCATGTGTGGGCCTGTGTGTGATGTGCTATTAGTATGCAACTAATGTTTGCTTACGTGTTTCTCTAGTGCCCATACTTAACCTTGCAGATGTGTTTTATTTATGAGGGGGCTCTTATACGTGCGTGCGTGCGTGTGTGCGTGTGGTGAAAGGTTTCTCCAGAATATAAGTATTAACAGTTTCCATTGCCCTCTGCTAAATTTGCACATTAGGTTTTTTTTAGTCAGATTTTATTTAAAAAAAATAAACAGTTACTTCTTTGCTTCATGACTACATGGAGCAATACTCTTCTGTTATCACACAGTGTGGTTCAATTTTTTATATGCATCTAAATATTATATATATGTTTATAATTATTTTTTCATAACTAAACAATATTTGTAAAAACCCGACAACTGCATGTTGTATTCATTCATATTTCCGGCCCTGTATCTTCCAGCCGATCTGCTGACGGCGCCTCCTGACCTGACAAATGCAGCCGCCATGTACCGCGGTCCGGTCTACGCCCTCCACGATGTTTCAGATAAAATCCCAATGACCAACTCCCCTCTCCTGGACCCACTGCCCAACCTAAAGATCAAAGTGTACAACTCATCTGGTTTGGTCACGCCGCAGGACGACCTCGGAGGAGACTTCACATCCAAGCTCTCTCCTAAGGTGAAATAGTGATCCAACGTCAGTGTTCACGTCTCGTTTGAATGAAGGAGACTGAGTGCCCCTAAAGAAAGGTGCAGTGATGTGAGCTTTACAATTATGAACATCTTCATGTTGGCGTTTTTTCACTGTGGACTTTTGGACCTTCTGACCGTTCATTTTCAAGATCTTCTCTGCTTTTTTTCTGCCGTTTGTCTTTAACACACTGAACCCCCGCTTTTGTCATCTTTGTGTGACGTGGAGCGAACCACTGAATGTCGAGTCCTTATTTCACGTCTCACCGTCGACATTTTGAAAGAGAAAGTCAAAGTAGGTCATGTTTTACCACCTAGCCGGAGGTGGTTTGATGGGTTTACTGTAAATCCGCCCAGTTTTCATGGCCTGCCAGCCCAATGGCAGCGCTCCCAGGCGCGTGTGTTTCACTGGTAACCAAGAACACACAAATGAGCCTTGATTAAAGCACTAGACTTGAAGCGGAAAAGAGGGCATTAACACTGAAACTTTAGCATTCATCTTCTTTCTTTGTTCATCCGTAAGTCTCCACAAAAAGCATTTCACATGCTGATTATCATCACGTCATAGAGCATATCGCTGATAGAGCATTCATGGCAATAGAATTCCAATGAACAGACAAACCATTTGATGCTTTGCTGGTCGTCCAGTCTCTGCTGAGCAGCTTCACGCCCAGTTCTGTCTTTCACGTCGTGCACCTTTTGACTCTCAGGTGACTCAGTCTCTGTTGGATAACAGCGACACCATGAACCTCCGCAACCAGAGCTTGGCCCGAACGCGAGACCCTTCTTGCACCGCTCACGGATCCTTCAACAACCAGGGAGGACACCTCATTGTACCCAACTCTGGTGAAGTTCTGCTCTGATTTAGCACTTTATCATTAATCTGGTTACTGTTTAATGGCGATGCCAGGAGCAGTGTGTTGAGACGTAGGACACAAGGCAAATGTTAATAGTAATAATGACATTAGAGTAATCTGGTTAACAAAGAAGGATTCAAGCTTTGGGTTTATAAATAATACTGCAGTTGCAGTTTTAAAAAAAAGCTTCCGAGTTTTATTGGACTTGTACAAGGATGTGAAAGCAGGAGGTAGAACAAAAGTAATGAGTAATGGAAGCAGCTCACTGAAGCTATCAAACAATGGAGCACAATTCAGTTCTACAACCCAAGTTCTGCATGGGTTGAAAGTGATGATTCAATAATTAATCGTGAAAACGGGTAGCACATCATAATTCAGTTGTGCAACAGAACAAATTAAATTAATCAAATCATCCAGTGATGGAACTCATTATTTTTGTCTCCATCTCCCCGGCGTCTGCAGGTGTGAGTCTGCTGGTTCCAGCGGGCGCTGTTCCTCAGGGAAGGATATATGAGATGTATGTGACTGTGCACAGGAAGGACAGCTTGAGGTACGCTTTTCTCCCTCTCTCTCTTTCACTCACTTTTTTTTTTTATCTCTGTGGCTTTTGTGCTTCTTTGCTCGTTCCTCGTGGTGCGTATGGTTGCGTGGGGAGGCGCTCGCTGTGTGATATTGGCTTAGGATGCACAGCGGTGGATATTTCACTACTATTTATAGCATATATTTCATCAAGGCACACATTGTTGCGATGACTCATTCAGCAGGGTCAGTTAATACCGTGGATTTCCTATAGTAGTGTTATAATTAAAATCGAGAAGATTATAAGGGAAATTCTTCTTGCCCGTGAATTAATTATAAACCACTTAACATGATAATCTTCACCATAATCCACCAAATTTACAGCAATGTTTACTTAATTTTAGAATACATTATTACCCAGGTGTAGAGCTCATAATCCTCATTGTTTTCTCTTTCACGTTGTGCACTGGGATAGATCCCAAAAATCAAACAAGTTGTTTACAGATTAGTGGTTATTTTGTGATTACTCTAATCCGGTTACCTGTGACTGATGTAAAGCTCTCTGTGGAACAAAATATAGCGATTGTCTCTATTCCGGCTGAAAATGTAATTGATTTAAGTTTTGAAAGAAGTGATCAGGAATCAGCTGGCACGATGAAGAGAAAAAGAGATTGTTGAGGGAAATGGTTAAGCTGTCTTTGTACAAAAAGAACTAATATTTTTAAATGCGTCTCTAGCGCCAAACATTTTCTCATTTAGCCTTTTAACTGTGACGATTAGTTCCACCATGAAACTGTGTTATGTGATGCTGTTTGCACTACAACTTGCAATGAATCTTCATAGCATTGGGGGGTATCTCATAAACTGAGGAAATAAAACAAGTGGCGACCCATCAGCTTGTTTTAATACCACAAAATGTAAAGAGAAGAAATGGTCCTTTTAATGGTTCGGGCTCCCGCTGTCCGCTCTCTACAATAACCAAGCTTTAGGATACAGTTCAGTTCAGGCATTCTGGCCCCATGCATCCATTCCAGCTGCTGGCAGATCGATAACGTCAATAATAATTAGCCCCCCTGCAGAGAGCTACAGTAGTTCTGAAAGTCAAACCTCCTCTCTGTCCTCTGTCTTCCTCACTGTCAATAGCTGGTGAGCAAAAATCTCTTTTTCTTTGAATTTGAAGCCCAAATCCTGTGGTTTAACACATTAAGATCAAAGCTCCAGGTGTTCTTCAAATAAGAAAATATCCATAGCCTTCTACATAAATTGGAGTGTCATTTATTAAGGGGTGGCCTCTGCATTTGGTGAAACAAATGGTTCGGTTGTACTGCTTTTATCGCTTACCTTCTACCCATGTGACCCATCACGAGTAAATAATGAACCCCGTCCACTGAATCAATGTTAGAGATCAGTTACCAGTGGGTTAAAGTGGGCCAGAAAATCGTATTTTCCTGTGTGCATTATTTCCCAGTCAAATATGTTCAGCAACATGAGGGATTGTTTAGGATGTGAAAAATGTCTAGACTTCCAGAGAGAAGACTAATAGATATTACATCCAGGAGTTCAAGTACAGGATGATATACTATACAGTTTCTTCATTTACTGGTACTCTTTTGCTGTAGTGAACTTTATACTAGTTAGCAATCGGGTTCCCAATCCTTGAATCCACTGTAAAAAAACCAACCAGAAGAGCTTGTGGTAAGAGCTCATTTATCTGCAGTCTGTGAGCTGTGAACTACTGACTCCAGCTGAGGCTCAACTGAAGCCCCGCTGAGCACCCTCGTCATCCTCTGATTGAATGTTCGTGCTACTCGCCACTGATCTGTTTTATTCTCTGATATTTTCATCTACTAATAGTTGGATCTTACTTTAACATTACTGTCTACCTGGCTCCTGTATTTTGCCATTAATGAAATGAGGAGCCAATACAGCGTCATGCAGTTTGTCTACAGTGCAGCTCTATGGTCACTCTTTTCTAAAGATTCCTCCCACCGGGGTGTCATTTATCTTCTCCAGACCCCCTGTAGAAGACATCCAGACAGTGCTGAGCCCAGTGGTGAGTTGCGGACCTACAGGGGCACTGCTGACCAGACCAGTGATCCTCACCATTCACCACTGTGCTGATAATGTCCAGGAGGACTGGCTCATACAGCTGAAGAACCAACTGGCCATGGGGGAGTGGGAGGTGAGAGCACAGCCGGATCCTTATGTACACCGCGTAGCTAAATATGCACATCTATACATTAAGAATAGCCTGCAACACACATACGCACACGAAGAGAGAGAATGAAAGGGACGTGAATGAAAGGCGAGAGAATCCAGTAAACACAAAGTGCCCACAGGCCAGTGGAGAAGCAGGGGGCTGAAGACTCCTATCAGAAGCAATTTGTTATGCTCCTGCCGTCCTCTCCGTCTGTCATTTCTCTTCTTATGTTTCTATCCCTTCTTTTTTTTTCTACCCTTCTCCCTCCTCCCGAGTCTCAGCATGAAGTCTCTACCTCAGTAATCTCTCTCTGTGTGTGTGTGTGTCTGTCTCCGTGCGTGTGTGTACCCTTGTGTGTGGGTGTGGGTGATAAGGCTGTCTTGCAGCATCGCTGTGTCTACAAGGCCCACATATTCTGTCTTGTGCTGCTTATCAGCGCTTAACACAATGTCTCTGCACAATTAGCCGTGCATAAGATTGTGTGTTTGTGTGTGTGTGTGTGTGTGTGTGTGCGCGTGTGTGAGAGAGAAAGAGAGACAGACAGACAGAGAGGGTTTGGTGCAGAGTGGGTAAAGACGAGAAAAATGAAAAGTGGAATTTCATCAGGAAGTCGATTTGTTTTTCTCTTATTGCAGTAGAACCTCCATTTCCCATCACAAACTTTTCTCCAAAACAGGGAGAGGGAGGTAATTGAATTCCCCTCACATCAGGGGGAAGCTGCTACGGTTGTGGTTACCAGTAATAACAGATTCATACCATATTGCTTTCCTACCTCTTTGTATTGATTTGGCTTTCTCATCTGTAGGAACAAAACTCAATATTTGTATCACACACTGTGGAACAGATCCATGCTGCACACAATTTACATTCACCGACATGTACACACAATTACTCAGTTATGTACACTTGACTAATTGAACATTCTGGAATCCTATGGAATGGAGCTGTACGTTCTCCTGGAAGACGGAGCAATAAAGATTTAATGGGACAGAAATGGAGAAATGATATGAGCAACAGCCTTAGATAATCAGCGTGAGATTGGAGATACATACAAGGGGCTTTATTTAAGTGGACACCTTGATACACTTTAAGAAGTCTTATTATGAAACACGTTTAGTAATAGCAAGAATACAGATATACACAATGTGGTGGATCAATTAGCTTATCTTGTTTTTCCTTAAAATGAATTACTAACAAGAAGAGTCACACACGGTTCAAGTCTTATCAAAAATCCCCCCAAGCCAAAAATAATGAAAACAGAACTTTTTAATTTTTCTGCTAAACAGCAATTTCAGTTAAGGGACACACACAGTCCCCACATCTCTTCACCCGATCAGTAATGGCATTGAATTGACAAATGTCGCTTGATCATAACAGAGAGAACTCATCAGTGAGAAACCACAGCCTGTTTATTAAAGGGCTGTAAGTGGAAATGGCTCCAAATGTGGGTCCAGTTGGGATTCGTCTTCCACACCAAATGTGGCTTAATTCCGCAAATGATGCCAGTATTCAATCATCTCCTGGGCCTCAGTTTGACGTTTATTTGTACATTAACAATGTTTAACATTCTGCAGTTTCTTTCTCAGCACAATAACATGATTTCATTTCCATCACAGTACAGCGTCTGTCGTTTGGACAGGAAATGATTCTTTATTTAGTCCATGTGAAACGTATTGAGCAAATGTTCTACAGCAAGAGGAAATAGATGAATACACAGGCTCACAAATAAGAACCCTGAGTACTAGGAAAGAGGTTTGAAAGGTGGTCCGTCTTGAAAAGTTTTCAACCCGCCGTTGTGAGGCATCACAGACGCAGCATGACACCAAGGAAGTCTAGAAACATGCGTGACTCTGTGTGTGATTCTTTCAGGATGTGGTTGTGGTGGGAGAGGAAAACTTCACCACCCCCTGCTATGTGCAGATGGACTTGGAGGCCTGTCACATCCTAACAGAGACACTTGGGACGTACTGCCTGGTGGGCCAGTCGATCTGCAAGGCGGCCGCTAAGAGGCTCAAACTGGCTGTTTTTGGACCCGTGTCCTGCACAACTTTGGACTATCATATCAGGGTCTATTGTCTGGACGACACACAGGATGCACTCAAGGTAGAGTATGGACACTGCCTTAAATTAACCTATTTGATACATATGATGGATATACTGAATCATTGTAAATATATTTTCGTTGCATAAATGTATATGTATATTGTAATGATACAATATATGATAGCTTGAATAGGAGTAATGATGTAGTTGCAAATAGAGGTTTTAGAGGTTACCTCTAGTTTTCTGGTGCTGAGCTGAGGAGCAGTAAACAAAAGAGGGTCAAGCAAAGTCAGAATAACAACGCTTGCCAATTTAAACCAATTGAAAGCACCTGAGGGACCATGGAAATAAAGCTCAGAGATGAACTTGTTAATGATGGAGACTCTGTGTAGTACAACTGATCGGTTTGCGTCTTCAAGGCGAAGTCTCTGCTGTGTATCCTCTGTGGAGCTGCTGCGTAGGATGATGATGATGGGAGGAAACAATTAATAATGTTAAAAAAGTTATTCTTCCATCAGTAAGTTTGAGTGTTTTTTTGCTTGTTTCTTTAATTCTTTTAACAGTATGTATTGAGTTCATGAGCTGAGCAGGTAGTTAGATGTTAACCCTATGTGTGAATACATCTGTAGGCCACAGACACTCTTTCAGTTCTCTCTTGTTGTGGCCGAACTTGATACATAGAAGTCATTTTGAAAAGTATCCCCACAGGACTCTGTGTGCAATATATTATTAAAACAGCTGCTGCTCAGCAAAGTAAAATATGCTGTTTCCTTTGGTTTAAAAATTGACTAAAGATGACAAGCACAAACCTTTGCATTAAGTAAAGTGAATCAGCTTTTTAACAACTGCACCCGAGTTAGGTAATAGTGGTAGTGTTCTTACGACTAAAAGGGGAGTGCACAAGAAAAGGCTGTGATTGTGGCCTTGTCACAGTACCAGTATTTTAAGTATTTTGTCCGTGATTCTTAAGAGTCTAAAATAACATCATTATTGCTGTGCATATTTTTTTCCGAGCTAATACAATTTATTCAGCTAATCTTCTAAATCGAGCGACGTTATTTTATTTTAAGGTCCAACATTCGAGATGTTATTTCTCAAACATCACAATAGCCTGAGTTAGACTTGTGGTGCATTTTTAATCAATGTTTTTATGGAGCATCTTAATGTATCTCCACCGCTGAGTGTAGTTAGCAGAGCTAAGCTTTCAGGGAATACAATTAAGGAGCTCTGTGCCCTGCATCTTCAAGTGTTTCATGGAGCTGTGTGCTTGACGGGAACATTCAGCGCCGTCTGCAGTTATTAAGCAAGATGAAAAGGGCTTTCTGCAATCTGTATTGCTGTTTAAAAAAATGTTCAGTTGCAAAGTGGAAAGATGTTAAGTCGGTATTGTGGGGGTTTTTTCTCTGGCGTAGGAGGTTCTTCAGATGGAGACCCAGATGGGGGGGAAACTTCTAGATGAGCCAAAGACCCTGGACTTTAAAGACAGCACACACAATCTAAGACTTTCAATCCACGATGTGCCGCACACTCAGTGGAAGAGCAAACTCATTGCGAAATATCAGGTGAGAGGGATCTGCACACACTCCAAGGTACCTGTGTAACACCTTACCTATTGTGCCTTTTTGCTGGGACCAGTGTGACTTTTATTTCATGTTTTGATGATGCAAAGTTCTTCTGATCTGTTAACAATCGGATTTATCAACCCAACAGGAATTGTTCCTGTCTAAAATTGCATTTGCGTTACAAAACCAATGCGTGTGATATTCCTGCTTCTTTCAGGAGATCCCATTCTACCAGGTGTGGAGCAGCAGTCAGAGAACTCTTCACTGTACCTTCACTCTGGAGAGACTGAGCCTCGCCACCACAGAGATCAGCTGTAAACTGTGTGTGCGGCAGGTGGAGGGGGAAGGACAGATCTTTCAGCTCAGCAACACGTTAGAAGAGGTACAGTCGTAACAGAGAGATCGACAGGCTGTTTATTGGCTGCGTAGACAACAACAAAACTGCAGAAAACAACTCCGACCCTCCCTGGCCCCCGGGCAGCCTGAGGGGATCAGAAATAAACAGTAAAAAAAGGATGAACACCATCACAAAACAGAGAAACTTCTAACTCCTGAGTTTGAGTCCATCTGTCAGTCAGGGCTCTGTGGTTCTGTGACTCTGGTGAATCATTCATACTGAGGCTGGAGGTCACATAGCATGAGTGGAATAACTCTTCTTTGATTTTGCCAGTCCATGTGACCACAAAGTCACTGTGTGTGTGTGTGTAGGTGTGTGTGTGTGTGTGTGTGTGTGTGTCCGCGTGCGTACACTCTTGGTCAAAGGTCAGTCAGTTCTTTTGGAATGTGCTTTGAATTCAGCCATGGTTTTCATGGGTGACACTTTAGAATATTTTAACCCTTGCTAAACTGGGTGAGATAAGTTTGGACTGCATATGATGGAACAGCTGAAGAAGCAGGATGGCTTTTACATATTGTGTACTTGAAAGGGAAACCATGTAGATCCAGTTCAATGTCAGGACTACAAATTCACACAGTGAGAGAAAGTATTGTCACGTTGCTTTGGACATTCGCTCCACTGCTTACTTCACTACGTCTTACGCCAAAAAAGAATAATTAAAGAACTAAAAAGCCTTCTGTGGCGCAGGGCTTTGTAAGAAATATGCAGTGAAAAAAGAGGCTTCCTTTTGGGCAATTAATGTCACAACAGTGAACATTTAGTGAAGTGATCATAATCCATTTTTACGAGGTCATGCCTACTCTTACAATATTACAATAAGGTGGCGACTACAGTTTGAGCGTCATAGTGAGTCATCCGGAATGTTTTTAGTAAAATGCTGCAAGAGGCTAAACCACTTAGCCAGCAGCGTCCTGCGAGGTGATCAGTAAACCATAGAACGGGTTTAAAGCGTTTATTTCATTAGAGAATCAGAGATCAATCATTCAGTGCCCGGGAAGCAGAGAGTCGACGCAGTAGAAGGTAATCATTCACATCAACAGCAGCAGTTGCCGTTTCCTTTTGCCGTTGCCTCCTTTCAGCCTGGGAGGGGCAGATGAATGGGGTCACGCTTCAGAAAGAGGACCAAAGAGCAGAGAGGGGAAAGCGCCTGGAAGCAGATCTTTAGTATTTAGTTCACTCTTGTATTAATTAGCAGACCACTTGGTAACCGGTCACGCTGAGAGTCAGCTGCACAGAGTCAGCTGGTTTCAACTTATCAGCGTATCACACAGACGCACATTGTCATCCATGTTAGAATTTGTAGAATCTCATCATCTCCCATCTCCAAGTAATATGTACACGTCAATATGAAGTTCACAATAATTCACCATGAGTTAAACTTTGATTTAACTAGTAATTGCCCGCCATTAACCCACCTTTGACCAGTTTATTTTTGTCTTCCCACACATTTTTCAGGAGGTCCAGTGCATAGACACATCCTTGATGGACCCAGCCAGTAACATCACGACCTTAGTGGGACCCAATGCCTTCCGCATTCCTTTATCCATCAGACAGAAGCTGTGTGGCAGTCTGGATGCACCACAGACCAGAGGCAATGACTGGAGGCTGCTGGCACACAAACTCAATCTTGACAGGTGACACACACACACGATCCACAAACACCGTTTGTATCACGCGTCTCCTCTCGGCCTCCTTCGTGCACTTTGCTTAGTTGTGAACGTCATATAACCAGATAGACGGATGAAGTGGCAGCTCTTCAAGGCGTCCTGTCTCATCTCTCCAGCTGAAATGTTACCTTTTTTTTCCATTTCATTATGCCAGAAAAGATCAAAAATACATAATTATAGTGGCGAAATAGCTAAATCAAAATTTAATTTAATTTAGAGGACAGCTGCTCTCAACAAAAGTGCACAACACATCTGCACACTCAATTTCAAAACACATTATGTAAATCCCCGTAAACTCCCATGCACCTAAATATTAAAGATGGATAATGTCCATTTGCATCAAACTCATTTGTCAAACGCTACTCAGAAGATAATAGTGCTCAAGTGCACATCTCTTTCCCCACAGGCAGCTAGTGATGTGGTGGTATTTGTAATAGATGCACAGCTAACCAACGTGTTGTTCACTACCACGGTTTAAGGGGAGCATGACGACATCTTTTATCCTCTCTGCTCATGTAACTGTATCTGGCACAGCTTCGTGTAGATTTGTAACAGTGGAATCTGAGCTGTAAGAACTATTTTTGAATATTTTAGCGCACCGTACTGATAATTACAAAACAAAATGATGGAAACCTACACACCCTGTGACAGACAGATAAAACGATGGATCCCAGCCATGGAGTTCACTCAACAGTGGGATACACCTCATCACATACTGCAGGCAGATGGAGGCTGAGACTGAAGGAAAAAGGAAGGAAACAAAGTAATGAAGAAAGTTATGAAGATAGCTTATTGGATATTTGAGAGGAAGAAGAAACAGACATCTAGTCACCACCAGAATGTGCCCACAGTACAATCAGAGGATTTACAGAGGAACAGAGAGTCTCCTTTTTATCCACAAAGGACTCAAATCTGATGGCTTTTTCACTTTAAGGCAGCATTGAGATCTTTGTCACAGATGGCTCAGCCTGTGACTTTCCACCGATGTGTACTTGCCTCTCAGCAGCTTTAGAATGTACTGTTCCTATGACGACTCGTCTCCCCGTGGACTCGTTGACACGTCGGCGTCTATTTAGTATCAACTTCTTGTTTACATTTTTTTAATTGAACATATATGACGTGCTTTGCTCAACTTTTTCTTTATATTTAGTTGTTTTACTGTGTGCAAGGACCATATTAGGTGCTTGGCACAGACCTTTAGATTCTAATCACTTAAACCAGCAGGTGACTTCAACAATGATCATTTCATCTCTGTAGAAATGGTTCACTTCTCATTTATCACAGTAGTTTAGTTTCTACTATATTTAAAACGTGTCTATATATATATATAAATAGATATTTGTTCCGTTCACATTTGCATTCAATGAACTTCTTCTGAATGATTTATATATGATTTAATATACTTGGCCGTGGTATAACGTTGTTTCACATCTGGACCCGGATGCCTATCGATCCCTCTGCTCTCCTCGATGTCACCAGGTACCTGAACTACTTTGCCACCAAGTCCAGTCCGACGGGTGTGATCTTGGATCTGTGGGAGGCTCAGCACTTTCCGGATGGAGACCTGAATGAACTGGCCGCCGTGCTGGAAGAGATGGGTCGCCACGACGGTAGCCTCGCCGCCATGACGACGGAACACTTCTGAAGCTCCGCGGCCGCCGCGAAAAACGACAGAGACGACGACGACTACGAAGCCAATTCTCTACAGCGCAGGAATGAATTAGACGTGAGCAAAAGAAAGCGGGCGTACAGCACGGCGATCATGCCTGCGTGGTGACAGGCGGTGGACGCTCCAGCTGATCACTAGAAACTATGTGTGTATCTTTGTGTGTTTACTAGAGCAGACAAAACCCCCACAAAACCCCCAGAACACAAACACAGTCCATCAGGAACAGACTAAACATACACACCGCTGGTGAAATACCAGGTGTTTTCTCGTTGTTACCTCGTGAAAAAGAAGCAGAGAAAGGACGCAGCGGGGGAACTGACCTTGAAAACCTTTATACGTAGGAATCATAAAGAAAGGAGAAGCTAAACTGATTACAAACAAATGGGGGGGAAGTTAGATTGAGGAAAAAGAGGGAGTGAGTCACAGAGCAGACTCTTCAGTAAGACAAGAGTAAACTAAGGGACGGGATAAGCTGATTACAAAAGGGAGGGAGGACATAAACATGAACTGATGGATGATGCAGGAAGCCGCAGGTGATCGTCTGAACGAACACGATGGAAAACAGATGATGAGAAAAGGGGGGAGTCATCCCTCAGTGGTGAGTCTGGGCTCTGCTTGTTTGGCCAGTTCAGTTTTCTTGTCTTTATATCGTTTTCCTACAGAAAGCTCTGTGTATTCTGATTTCCATATGTGAGAACTTTCAATCAAGGATGTTGATGTTTTCACCGTGATGTTTGAATTAGTTTTATATTGAGCGTCGAGTTGCAGATATGAAGCGATGTGGGCGAGAAGTACGAAGTACTAAGGGCATCTGAACTCACGGTCCACTTGCCTTCAACTTGTGCCTCTGATTGTCTTTAAAAAGACCAAATGTGGCAACACTCCTGATGGATTCAAGTTAACACATATTTCCTGTTTTGCATTTTTAGCAGTGTATGATTCGGAAAGCGTTCTAAAACTCTTTAGCGGTTTATTCAGGATTTCACCCACAATAAACAGATGGGAACAGATAGAAACTGCCAGAAAGTCATTCTCATACATAGAATATTTTATGTTTATTTTTTTGGCATCAGCATTTACTAATTTAATTTTGTGTTAGCTGCTGCTCCAGTTGGTGATTTGGATGAGGCTGTAATGCAGACGCAGTGGGGGCGGTTTCCAGCTATGGCGATGACATTTGGTTAATCTCAACCTCCATTCCAGTAACCGGCTTGTTTCTGGTCCGACTCAGAAAATACTAAAAGGAAACAAAAAGGGGGTGAACTAGAAAATAAAACACTAGTATTTTTAAATACAGCGATCTACAAACTACCATGGTATTATGTGATAGTGCGATTAATATCATTCATTACCGTTAAATGTATGTAGTATTCTGATTTTATCCAACATTTTAACGTACTATAATGCCTATGAATATGCATTTCTGACAGTATTTATGTCTTCTATCACCGGATACGAGATGCAGGCCTGGTGTGGTTTAATTTGTGGTCACCATCATGTCTTGATTATGGTCACTAGCACCATCCAGTGGCTTTTGGAGAATAACAGCATTTACATTTTTTTTTTCTTGTCTGAAATGTGTAAATACATTATTATCATGTTCATTCTAATGACCTCTTATTATCATAATAGTGTTTTTCGGTTGTCATTTATGTATTATTTACTTCCTTATTTTTCTTGGCACATTTATCATTTCGTAGGTGTGAACTGTATGTAACGTAGCAGTTAGCTGCCTTTATCTAAAACAATGTTCCGTCAGCGACTCACATTCCAACTCGTGCTGTATTTGTGGAAAAAGTTACATCTCAAAATACCAACTCAAGGAGCCTACTGTATGTAAAATGAAGTGTAACATATTTGTGTTTTGCTGAGCATCTTGTGAGGCAGGGCCGGTCTTCAGATGAACGCGTAGACACAGGTCAAACAGTGTCTTACTCAAAGGTTCAACTCCAACAACCAGCTTGGATGGAGGCCTTATTTTCTGTGACTTTCAGGGCTTTCAGATGGCTGTGGACAGGAATTCTATTCACTACATAGAGGACAAAATTAACTTTCAGTACAAAGGGAGTACGTGTAAAATATAGAAAATCTGGAGTTAGGATTTTCTGCTCCAAACCGCGGAGAGACGCCATATGAAACGGAACGATGGGTGTGTGAGAGACGCTGAGGAGGATATTGTAAAGGCGACAATGTGGACCTCTTTGTGCCGACTATCATCTCGCAGCTGAACTTTGAGACAAAAAATTTGACATTGATTCCCTATAAATATGGACCTAAAAAAACAGGGGACCTATTGTACCTGTGTAGAACCAGACAGGTGATGGAGGCCTCACGGACAGTCTTATTAATGAAATTATAAAAGGTCAGACGACGGAATGGATGTTATGTATGCTGACTATCAAAGGCTGCAACATTAAGTAATCAATTCAGAACTTTTCAGAACAAAAAAATCAACCCAAGGTTCATGACAGTGTCTCATTCCTACAATGTGATCATCAACATCTCTTATTCACTCAAATGCAGAAACAACAATCCAGAAACTGCGAGGAGAGGATTACAAGTTACAGTGTAACCAAAGTGAGATGCGAGTGTTGAATTTAGGAGCAGAAGAGATCAATGTCACATGTCGATGGCAAACGTTAGGCCTCCAGAAGGCGATTCGTCTTGATCTGCAAATGAAGAAAGTATGTAAAAAAATATTTTGTATCCACAATATGTACAGTTGTGTACTGTCAGCTATATTTGGCAAATCTGAGAAGATAAAAAAGAGCAGTACAGTTAGAGACTAGTTTGTATGTTTCTTTCTTTTTTGTAAAAGCAGTGTCTACTATGCAAGCAGTTTATAAGTCTATAACTAGAGCTGTGCTAGTAAGTGCATTTTTATTTTACTATCAGGGGTGATTTGATTTTGTTAGTGTCGGGTGGTGATGGTTCACTTTTGCTAATTTTGGCACGCTTCATTAATCTTGCTCAATCTTGCTTGATGCTCGCCGCTCTATCTCCTCTAACTGTTTTCTGTACAAAGTGTAAGAAAGAATTTTTAAGACAATTAATAAATTATATTTATAAGCAATGCTGAACATGTGTAGTACCTATGGTGGCTTATTTCCACAGAAATACTGCAGGACATGATTTGAAACTTTGATTTCTCTCACATGACAGCTACATGGCAGCTTCTGCTGTGAGGTCCGAAATGTTTGGATGGGATTAGAGATTCTAATCTGATTCCTCAGATTTGCATGCCTGTCGCATTTTTACACTTATTTTTTGCACCGCGGAACGTTTCTCACTGGATGAGTTTCGGAGGACCGATTATACTGGAGCACCAACTAGCGTTCATGACTTCAGACAACAACAAACCACAGTGAACATGAACGAAGCAGCTGACGAGACCGTGTCGGGTGGCCCCGTGAATGGGAAATCTTATTATAATAAACACACGGATGGAAGCGTCGATAAGAGCGTGGTTGTGTGCAAGCTGTGCAACAAGGAATTCACATCGAGCCTCAAGTATCACCTCAACGCAACACAATTAGCAGCTAGCGTGGACGTACAAGGACCCACACCCAACCCACACTGCACCAGATGACTGGTTTAAGGACCAGGGTAACTAAGTCCACGTCTGAAAAAATAACCAATGTTCTGAATGTACTTGAAAGTTTTGGTCTACTTAAAAAAACCTAGTTTACAGAAGGTCTACTTACCTATAGGCTACCTGAATTTCTGAAAGTACTATATTTCTAAATATGCTATTTCTTCACTTGTCTGCTGGAATTAGTTGAACAAAAATAAAAATCCATGTGAAGAAAATTACTTCTCACTGTTCTCAGGTCAAATATTTATGCAATTAAAATGCGATTAATTTTGATTAATTAATTACAAAGCCTCTAATTAGATTAATATTTTTAATCGAGTCCCGGCCCTAATAATATATATATTATATATTATATTATATATATATTGACCTTACATATATTTTTTTATAATAATTTTTTACCTATTATTTAAAAAAATCTTTTCTTTTCTTTCTACATATTTTGACTTTTTTCACAATATTTTTTTCCCATGACATGACTGGAATGATCTTAGATGGAGCAACCTACCCCAGTGAGCACAAGACGTTATTTCAACGTTGAAATATGGTTGAAATTGGGTTGAAATGAGGTCTAAGACCTCATTTCAACGTCTTTTCAACCGGCGAAAAAGTGCATGAAACATCAACGTGCTAGAAACGGGTAAATTTATTGATTATGTGTCATGTTGTAACGTAAGGTTGAAAGAGAGACGATAACATCATTAAGATTATCATAATAATGAATGAACTGGTCGGCGAAATTTGGTCTACGCAAAGACGTGATTTCAACGCATTTAAGATTTTTCTTAAAACCTCATGAATATGGAAATACAGAGTGTGTGTCTGTTACGCCGCCACCCCGGCTCGGGAGAGGAGATGGGGCGTAACAATATGCTTTAAGGACAAAATAATGCGGGCCGTTTCAAACATTAGTTGAAAACACGTAACTCTGATCACATCTGTAACGCGCATGCGCAAGTTCTTCCACCGGGGGCAGCGCGAGGGCAAGTGTGTCCGGGAGCAGAGCGACGTGAACGGGCTGATACAACCACGGCTACCGGCCCCAATACTCTGTAAGTACGTGAGTGTTTGAATGAAGCACACCTGGAACTATAACCAGTTATTTTACTTGTGCTGCCCACTCGATACGGGAAGGACTGTTATGTTATGTTTGGTAAGCTAGTTAGCGTTAGCGCAGATTGTTTGCTAGTTAGCACGCTAGCTTGGAGCATGCTAGCTCGGAGCATGCTAGCGTTCAACATGAACTGGACCAAAAGTAAACCTCATAGAGTATTCTCCGTGTGTTTGGTGTTGCTTATGCGTTAGGTTGTTGTTGTACCCATATCATATTATTGCCGTTCCCATTTCACGTAGAAAATACACGTTTTTAAAGCAACTAAACACAATTCAACAAGTTGTGGCCTGTAAACAAGCTAGCCAAAACATTGTAAGTTACTGCATGCTTTAAGCAACATTGTAAAGTATGGTACTGTATAATATACCTGGAAATGTTACTCCAGAAATGCCATAAATTGTTTATAATGTCAGTAACAAGTAAACAATCCATAAATAAGGGTTCTAAAACTCCTGCTACTGTTATCATTATTAGTCACTTTTTTATTACTGTCATAAACCCATATTACACACTTTGCCTTTTGTTCTTCCCTCCTCACAAGTTCCTGTGGATGGAGGTTACATCTGATGGAGTTTGTCCCTGCAGTTGTCCTCCCTTACACCTGGTGTACTACTCTGAATATTTTGATTAATTTCTGTCATAGGAATTGAACGTACTGTACATCTTTAAGTTGTTTTTTGGTGATGGTTTTGCGACAGGATGCTGCATGTTTACAGACTGTAAAGCTCCCTCAGGCTTATTTTTCATTTTGGGTTGAACAAAATAAAATTAATTGAATTGAATTAACTTGTTGACTAGAGGCATCTGAAACTGAGGGGTGTTCTGCACATTCTGCATCATTGAGTGATGATGAGGGAGACGGAGCTGATTTCAGGTATACGATCCGGATTCAAGTGACTCAGAGCCATATCTTGTTACAGAATCTGAAAATGAAGTGCCAATGATTCAGAAAAATGGTTTACAAACAGAAAATTCTAAACTAACTGGTTCATGTTGTTGCTCCACTTATAATTTCATAGTTTATTTTCACAAAATATAATTTATTTTTGTATTCTGTTTTGTATAGGAAAAGTGTTTAGTGTTATATTGATATGAATAAATAGAAATTAATCAAATTGTGTTGTCCTTGTTAAGGGCTGTTGACATGATTGACAACTGTCAACAGCTGACTGTGTGTAACTTGTACTTTTCCAGCGAGCAATTTCGCCGTTGAAAAGACGTTTAAAAGACGTCTATGACCCAACGTTGAAAAGACGTTGAAAATTGGTTTAAAAGTGAAAGTTGTTTCAACGTCTATTCGTAGACGTTGAAAAGACGTCTTTTCAACGTCGGGCGTAGACGTTTATTCAACGTCTTTTCAACCAAAAAATGTTCACTGGGACACGTCCCTGTCACTAATGCCAAATGCCCCAAATTTCTGTACTTTAAACCTGGGGGTTCAACCCTCAAGGGACATGGTGGCTCTTCCTAAATCCTTTTTTACTTTTGGGTAACTGACATTTATAAAAAATCATAATGGGATATTGCCCCAGAGACGGATTGGTGCATCTTGGAGGATCAACCATGCTATTCATCCTTTCTGCATTGGTAAAGGCACAAGTGAGTTGAATTTGAATGTAACAGAGAATTGGAGGGTGGATGCACTAAAAAGGGTAAACAAATCTACACCCTGTGCCAGACTGTCAGTTTAAGGTTGTCCACAGGATGCCCTGAAGTAGACAAACATGTGATTGTCTTGAAAAATGCCCTCAGAGGCTGTAATAAGTTTCATGTCAGTGTGACCACTGAATGAGACACATCTGCTCATCTTTACCGGCCTTCTCTCCCGTCAAAAAGGTGGAACCCTATAGGCTACGTAGCGTGGCTAATGAGTGCTAAAAGCTAAAGCAAAGCAATTAACACCAAATTCAATTCATCATTCAAAAGATTCTTCATCATTCTTGACAATGCCATCATAACTCAAGTGAACGCGCCTTGTGTTTCTGCATAACCCCTAGGGTTCACTTCTCTGAAACAACCAGTGGGGACAATGCCCCCACTACTACCTCCGCGGTAGTGTGCTCAAGACTTGGCAGGTGCGGGATTTGAACCCACGGGCGGCGCTTACAGAGGCTTTCGGCTCCTTCTTGCACCCCTACACTACCAGTCCTGGTCACAATTTGCCAACTTTGATTCTCCTATTTAACCTTGAGCATGTGAGTTTTACCTAAAAACTCTTTTTAAATGCTATTTCCACATCTGGGCTTGAACCCACAACCTTCAAGTGCAGTGCAGGGGCTTATGTCAGCAGCTCTTCCACTGTGCTACTTCACCACACACTAACCAACTCTTTGTTTGTTGTATTTAACCTGGAGGTTGCTACTCAAACCTGAAGTAAAGCCAAAGGCTGATACCCAAGACTGGGCTTGAACCCACAACCTTCAAATGCAGGGCAGGCTGGTGGCAGCAGCTCTTCCGTTGTGCTACTTCACTACACACTAATCAGCCCTTTGTTTGTTGTATTTAACCTTGAGATTTGCTAAACAAACCTGAAGTAAAGCCAACCTATAGAGTAAGGACAGTTGCTCCTCAGCTCTTGTGCTGCACTACCTCACAATGCACCAATTAAAATTTTGTTACTCGTATTTAACCTGGAGACTGCTACTCAAACTTCATTCAAAGCAGAAGTGATGTCTGCATGAAGGGGCTTGAACCCTCAACCTCAGACAGCAGGATGGAGCCTGCAGCGCTTCAGCTGGTCCCTTGTGCTATTTAAGCACATGACTCATTGTGTCCGTTTCTCATATTAGACCTTGGGATTGTTTACTAAACCTCAAAACTGTTTCAAAGTTTACAGTCTGAAGCCCTGACTGCAACCAAACCCTCCTTCTGAGAGAGCAGGTTTGAACTGAGGATCCTCAAAGTCATATAATGGCATTTCTAATAAAGCCCTAGTTGATTTCACTACTTTTATGCTGTGATCCTTATTTCCCTTTTTTCGACATGTGTGCTGATGCCCGCGTGTGAATTGAGAGGATCCATACCGACTCCCCTATGGAGCTAAACCAGTCTGATGGTCCTCCTCAGCTGAGTGGAGAATAAATCCCGGAAGAAATAAACACGTTTGACACGCGGCACCTTGAGGAGAGAGAATCAAATCCCAAATGTGGATCAGGAAGGTCAGCTTTGATTCCACTAGAGACTCCAGAACTCACAATGATTCACAGTGTCACTGTTTGTTTAATTTAAAATTAGGGCCGGGACTTTAGCGCGTTAATTACGATTAATTAATTACAATGTGAATTAAAATGAATTAATTACACAAAAAATAACACATTTATTTATAATAACATTTATAAATAACATTTTTTACGCATTTTTACACTTTTTGCACCGCGGAACGTTTCTCACTGGATGAGTTTCGGGGGGACCGATTATACTGGAGCACCAACTAGCGTCCATGACTTCAGACAACAACAAACCACAGTGAACATGAACGAAGAAGCTGACGAGACCGTGTCGGGTGGCCCCGTGAATGGGAAATCTTATTATAATAAACACACGGATGGAAGCGTCGATAAGAGCGTGTGCAACAAGGAATTCACATCGAGCCTCAAGTATCACCTCAACGCACAACAATTAGCAGCTAGCGTGGACGTTAGCCCCAATGGCGATTCTGGGGGGTGGCCTGGGGTGGCTGACTTCTGTTCAGCGGACGTTTGGCCACGCAGGTCACGTGACCCACGAGATGATTGCGCTGCACCTGCCGCTGCTCCGTGAAGCACGAGGACGGTCACAGTTTACTACAGCGACGACACAACAACGATAAAAACGCCGGAATCTGTCCATTGAGAGGTATGGTCATTTAATGTTTAGTTATATCGTTGTTCCCTCTGAATGTGTGGGAAAACTTTTATCTAGCACTAAGTAGCAGCTAAAAGTCAAACTGCACTAGCTGGCTAGCTTAGCAGCCTGCAAACCAAGTTAAGCGTTGAACGTTAGCATTTTATTTTTTTTAATTATTAGGATACCGCCATGAAATATGAAACGCTGTTTTCTGGACTGAAGACTGAGGGTGTTTGTTTTCAAATTCCTGACTTGCTGGGTCTGTCATAACCTCTACGTTGGGTCAGCACAAATGTAACGATGGTGACAAGGATTCCTTTAGGAGGACGATCTTCTACCCCATTGTGGACACCATACTTAGAGAGTTAGACACGCGCTTCTCCAAAGACAATTGTGAAATAATGAGAGGAATACAAGCTTTGGACCCCAAAAGCAGATGTTTCCTTCAAGAGGAAGCAGTCTTTCGCCTGGGAGACATTTATGAAAGTGACTCTGAAGATCTCAGTCATGAACTCCACCAGACAAGGAGGCTTTTGCAAAGGAAACAGCAAAGTGGAATGCCGAACTTGTCCGGTATTGTTGAACTTGCAGTGTTCCTTGAACCTCATAAGGATGTTTTTCACAAGCTTTTTCCTCTGTGCAAGATAGCCATAGCCCTCCAGCTTCTCAGCTCTTAAACTCATCAACAATGACAGATGACAGACTGAGCAACCTGGGTGTTCTCAGCATTGAGGCTAGAAGATCAAAGTCACTGGACATGGACAAATTTATTAAACTTTTTGCTACCAATCGCCAAAACAGGCAAATTCATCTGATAAGATGGATGAACCCAGAATGTGTCTAATGGTCTTGTTTTTGTGTTGTTAAGGTTTGCTTGGTTTTTGTTACAATAGTTTATGTATATGTAACGGATAGTATATAGGTTCTGTTAAATTGCTGCTTAAATGGGGTCAGCGCCGTCTACCATGGCCACCCCACACTAGCTTTGGGTCCCATCTTGGCCACCCCAGTAAAAATGTTCTGGATCAAAAAAATCCATGTGAAAAAAATTACTTCTCACTGTTCTCAGGTCAAATATTTATGCAATTAAAATGTGATTAATTTCGATTAATTAATTACAAAGCCTCTAATTAATTAGATTCATATTTTTAATCGTGTCCCGGCCCTTCAAAAATTCTACTCAACGATTTCCTTAACATGGAACTCGACCTGGCCTGGCAAAACTCCTTTTTCCTGAATTATTTATAAATAGTTTTAAAGGGAAAAGATGAATAATCTAAGCATATGCTTACTTGTATGACTAACAAAGACGATGCTTTAATGATGGACTTCCTTGTTCTTTTTTGGCTTTCATGTGGTCGGGCCGCCTTCACACAGGGAGGGCATGGAAGGACGCAACCACTGTTCCTCAAACTAAGGTGAATTCAGCGGGATTCTGCACATCGCCCTCAGACGCTGTGACGGTCAGTTGTGTTCTGATTTTGTGGTTTGTGCGATTGACTCTTCTAGTGTTGCATACTGTCATTTTAACTTGTCATAGTATCTAAAAAAGGCCAGAAAAAGCCATGAAAGATGCCATATATAAAAAGTATAAACCAGTAGTGTGTGTGGAAGGAAAGGTCATAGCATGGTATGTTGAACGTGATAATAATAGTGAGAATAATCACTATAGACGACAATGAAACAGTAAAATAGTCACAATTCAATTTATTTACGGTTTACAAATAGTTTGACAGTTGAGGGTTTCTTTTTCAGTTAAGGGTGAACATTAAAACGTAAACCACTGGCTGTATGTACTAATTTCAACCAACAATAAATCTGCTATCAATAAAGAACCAAATCAATGGGGGAATTGATAGTTTTTCATATTTACAGGTTCCAGGGGGTTTGATAGGTGTTTTTTTCCCACAATATTGTGTGCATGACTGTTGCATCTTAAGTTGACTAAAGCACAACAACTTGTGACACAATTAAACTAACACTGGCAAAAAATCCACACATTTACAGTAAATCACAACATAATCAAGCAAGAAGTTATCACTGCAGTTAGTGTGCAACGGTTTCTCTTCTTCTGTACCTACAGGTGGCCTCGCTCTGCTTCACCCGTCTCATTACCAGAAACACAGGAGCACGTAAGAGCCTCAATTCAGAATTTGTTTGGACATGTAAACTTTATTTTTCACTAAGGTTAGTTTTACATAGAAAATGAGCTTTTTTTCAACTTTCATATCCTTTCACAACTCAAAAATAGTTTTTACACTTTGAAAGCCTCAGGAGTAGACCTTTTTTTCTGCCACTTAGTGTCAGTCATTGTAAAATTAGTCAATTTGAGAATGACAAAAGTGTGTGTAGAACATAAAGGCAGTAGTGGGTTGACAGTGTTTTGATGGGAGGTAACGGGCTGCTTCAAAGCACATCGATTGGACCTCGGTCTACAGGCATGGAAGCTTTCATAGAAAGCAGTGATACAAGTATTTCACTCACTGATCAGTAGCTTGTTTGCGTTTTTCTGCAGCTACAGTGCCAATTTAAACTCAATCATGTTTGAGTTAGTTTGAAATGAGAGCGTTGCATCTTCTCTGATGGACACAACGCGGGGCCACGAGGGGCCAGATTGTTTTGATCCGTTTTAGTTACAGTTGTACAACCATCGGAGGCCTGAAAAACACATTTTCCAGGGACGTGACCTGTGGGCGTCATGTGTGTAGAGTGTGCAATCCGGAGCATCTTCTACTGGGGATCTTGCTCCACGACCCGCCTTCTGTTCCCAGGAAAAAGGATGGTGTGGTCGCTAATGCGCCGGCTCACAGCTTAATGTCTTGCGATTCTGACATCTTGGCGAGTGTCTTTTTGAGCCGAAGGGCTGTGAGGCGGTTGGCCGGGTTGTGGGCCCAGGATTCTGTCATCAGCTTCCCCATCTGCCTCAAACACTGAGGAGATAAAACATTCACGTTAGGGAGGTCTGCAAGTCATGTACGCGTGTATATGTGGCCTATTGCCGCGTATTTTACCTCATCGCTGGTCCATCGATTTGGGAAGGAGGGCCGTAGTCTCTTGATGCAGACCACCTCTCTCATGTCTTCATAGGAAGGGTCCGTAGGAACCAACTCGTGGTACGGCAACTGGTACTCTTCAAGAATCCCTTCAACCAATACATAGAAAACACAGGCTCTGTCAATGTGACAAAATCTCCAAAAAACGACACGTTTGTGTAAGTGACTTTCAGAAGGTGTTTGTAAAAAAAATAAAAAATAAACTCTACCTCCTGAAACACAACGACGGGCGATCTCCCAGAGAATGAGCCCAAAGCTGTACATGTCGGCCATTAGGTACGACTTCAATTTACTTCTGTCCAAAGTCTCTTCCAGGACCTCCGGAGGCATGTAGCGCTTCGTACCCACTCTAGTGTTGTGAGGAATGTCTACCTCATTGGTGTCACTGCAAAGGTCAAAGTGCAAATGTTAACACATTTATAAGATATGAACGTCACTTGATCCATAAATACATGATGCTTTGGATTAAGACGGAATCTTGCAAAACATGGATTTAAATAAGGAAGGTGAACATTTGATAAAGTACCTGATGAACTTGACCGACAGCCCAAGGTCAGCTATACAGCAGGTGCCGTTTCTTTTCACCAGTATGTTCTTACTCTTCAGGTCCCTGTGAGCGATGGACGGTTTGGCCTGGGTGCCTATGATCCCGTTGTGCAGGTGACAGAGGCCTCTGACAGAGGAGTAGGCGAGTCGCAGCATGGCTTTGTTGTCTAGAGTAGTTGATTTCAGGTAATCGTACAAAGAGCCATTTTCATGGTAGTCCGTGATTAGGTACAGTTGGGTCCAGGAGCCGGTTCCTTTAATGTCAGCAGCTATAAAACCTGTGAACATACACACAGTTAAGAGTTTCTGCTTTGTTCAATATTAAGCTCTGGTTTAACTGCACCACAGTCCTTGTTTACCTGAAATGTGCACTTTATCATTTTATTTTGTACCGCCCTGTTTGCCAGTCAGATAAAACAAGCCAATCCACTTTTTCATGTTGAAGAGCATTAAAAAGAAATTACATAAATGTTAATCGTGATTAAATAATGTAATGGAAATGCTGAAAAATCTCTACATACATGCTTCTTACTACTAAATTAATTAGTGCATGACATCAACTACTAAAGTGAGTCTGTCTTTACTAAATGTTAAGAAAGTGATATTTTGCCCCACTACTTAATGCTATGCAACCTGTAGTGTTTAATTATACAAGTCTTCTTTATAATGTGTTGGGTTTTATGGTCTCTTGGCTGTAATTGATTTGTTTTGCCAGTGAGTGCAGGGCAGCAGAGTTAATGATGTTCAACTGTTAATTTTGCGGTCACCTCTAGATTCACAAGTTCATCCAACATTCAGGGTTGTTTTGTATAACTGATACTAAATAAAAACGACTTTATTACTTTCCCTTCAAATTCCCGTTGGACTCTTTGTTAACTTGCACCCCGAGTTTTCAATGATTGATTTGAAAGACAATATTGAATTAAAACTAGAAAATGCGTTGGAATGCAGAAAGCTGAAATTAATTTCAAAAAGTTACAGAAATGAAACAAACTGAAATTATTCTAAACGTTGCTGAAAGACTAGAAAAAGCTGAAAATACATATTCCAACTAATAAAAGTAATACGTTGAATAAAGATCCAAAGAACAATACTTGGAATGTATCAATGGATTTGAACAAATAGATTGAGAGAAGGTTGCATTGTATCTAAATAGATATGAATAGAGATCAGTAACAAGGGGAAGGAAAAGACACAAAGACAGGAATCAGTCTTACCCAGTATGTTCTCATGTCTCATTAGGACGGTTTGGTAAATCTCAGTCTCCCTGAACCAACTGGCCTCCTCAGTGGTAGTGAAGACTTTAACGGCCACTTTTTCTCCTCTCCATCTGCCCATCCACACCTCTCCGTACCTCCCCTTGCCGATCTGCTTCACCATATGGATCTGCTTGGCTATCGTTCGCTGCACCTAAAGAGAAGCCAAAGATGGATAAAGGGGTTGGTTTTAGCATATGTAGCTCCTTACATGTCGAGAGGAACCTGGGAGCAGGTTTTGTGGTCCTCGGATGGAAATGAGACCTCGGCTGCAACATGAGCGTCTCACCAACAGAGGGAGCCCCGAGCCTGAGCCAGAGCTTTGCGACTGCTCTATCAGGTCCCTCAGAGATTCTCCAGGGGGGATGTAGGTCTCGTCCTGCTTCAGACCAATACTGTAGCGCGGGCGAGACTCCTGGCGCCTATACCTGGAAAAAAGACAATTATTAGGCGTTCCTTGTTACAAAAGAAGACCAAAAAGTACCACATGGGATACAAACTCTACGAAATATGCACCGTAATCACCTGAAGTAGCAGAAGACGCTAATGACAGCCAGTATAACGCTGCACACAATGACGGAGATCGTCAAGGCCACGTTGTGGATCTTTCCATCTACATAGACTGGAGAAGGGAGGATGAAAAGGTGAAAAGAAACGTATGCAAAGCAGCAAGAGAACTTAAATCAAAGCCTGTAAAAAAACGTAACTTCTAAGGGAAATAATACAAAGAAATCATTCCTACAAGTCACTTGAATCAACCATCGTCCGGTAAAAAGCACAAATAATATTGCACTCATGAGGAAGCCCTCAGCCGAGTCAATGGATTCTCATCCTGATCCTCCATGATAGGCTTTCAGATCTCGACACGCAGCATCTTTTGCAAGCTGCAGGACAGTTTGACCGTAACTCCTGCCGTCTCCCCCATCTACGCCATCTTTAGCTCTCTGACAAAGTCATAATATCTTTATCTCTGAATCCCGTAACACCCTCCTTCACAGTTCTCTGACCTGTCAGCTGTGTTACATGGGCAAGAAAGAGTTGTGGACGGATGAGACAAGAGAGGCAGAAAAACCTACGAGGTGGTTTGAGTGGCGGCAGTATAGGATGCAGGTTTTTGTTACAGTAATCCTCGTCCGTGCAGCACTCCAGTGACCTCCGTTGACGAGAGTTCCCCATCTCCTGCAAGACACACAAGGCAGCTTTGGTTTCCTCTTTTCGTTTCCGTTGTTGATTAAACTGTTGAATTTATTTTATTGGTTTTGTTACTACTTGGCTCCTCATGGTGTGATAGATTTTTTTTTAATAATAATAATTTAATTTAAAATAATTATTATTTTATTATAAAAAAATGGTGTTTTACAATCTAATAAATAAAACAGAAAGATTTAGTTGACAGAAAAATCTAGTAACTGCTTTACATTTAATTTTGTTGAAAATGAGTTACATAAAGTGGGTAAACATAGGTAGGTTACAAAAGCGAAAGGTGCACTCACCCTACACTGAAACTCTGACCCCCGGAGGCCGAGGCATCCCGCGGTTTGGACCGCCACGCCTCCGTCGTCCTCCACCATCGTGAAACAGTAGCCATCAGTCCTGCAAAACATGCACAGTGAGTAAAGCAACCAGTGAGACTGGATCACGCACAAACATGTAGGTTGGGTTGGTTGTTTTATCGTTAATCCAATCCTTACGGTACCTGCATGTATTATTGGTTGAGTCTTCGGGGCAGTGGTGGTAGCAGTGACACCACAATAGTCGTTGGAGGGACAGAGAAGGAGCTGCGCTGCCACTGGTCTCCTTCCCACTCTCCCCTGACTCCTTACTGGATGCTCTCTGTAGCATACTGTCCAATATATTGCCTATAACAAAAAATAGAAAATAGGAGGCATTTGATTTTGAGTGAAAGAGGAAAAACTGTTGAAACCACATACATTTAAACAGAGGAAAACCCACCAGTAGAGCCAGGAACAGGTTTTGCATCATTGATGCCAACACGCATTCATTTGGGTTCATGCTACTAGAGGATGTTTAGACTTGAGAATCTCTGCCAAATAGAAAATAGCCCCACTAAATTTGTAAAAATATCATTAAGATTTTAAGTATGCAGTAAGCATTCAGGCATCCATCCTCAGAGTTTAATATCTTTACTCCCCCAATCTCTTCTGTGCTGGCAGATGCTTGCAGGGAGTGACGAGGTCAGAGGAAAGATGGCAAATATCGACTCTGCGCGTACTTGGCTGGATTCACATGATGGATCCAAACCTTGACATGAGCCAGCAGACTGAAGTGAAATGATCTAACGTACCATTGTGAATCCACTAAGATTCACATACATAACCCACAATAAAAAAGGATGACAGCTAAATGTAGTATGACTACACTTTAATTAATCTTAAAACATATTTCATGGAATAGTATTATAAGTTTAAAAACTATTATGAACCAGCTTTTGGTGGCATCTATTGTGGTGTGATTAATGAAACCAACTAAACAGGAAGCGATAAGGGCTCATAGTCTCTTTGGGTAGAGAGCTCTGAAACAAGATTGCATTGGGCAAAACTTGAAAATGTGCTATATATTCCAGAGCGGTCTGACAAACGTCAGATAACGGGTGTAGTATCTTCTCTTTCATCTGAACTTGGCCGTCTTTCACAAAACATCAAAGGACTTCCTGTAAGGATTAAACGCTTGAAGCTCCCTTGTAGGTGGAACCATGCAGACACTAATGCACACCAGCATTACTACAACACACTGAGGCCAAAAGATAAATGCACATGTGCTTCACAAATGTCCCTAATATCTTATGTGCTCTGTTGTCAATGTGCTGAAATTGTTTTGACTGACATTCTGGAATCTGTACTCACAAAAAAGCATTACAACTCTAAGTGATGCTGACTAAGGCTCAAAGGAAAGAAAGGCACAGCTAACGCTAATAGAAATGTGTTAAATACGGCTCATTTTGTTACTCCTTGATCAAACTTCCATTATTATCAAGTAGCAAAAGATGTTCAATGCAGGTTCCTGCTTGTTCATCGTATTTATATCGATACTAAATCATTCTATAATTTTGACGTTAATAGTCCATTTCCTTTGTGTTTCTGTCAGTGAGACATGTGTAGTAATAAAATTACATTGTACATTGTCTCAAAGTTAAAGTTCTTCCTCTTCATAAATCCTGTTTTTCAAACACAAAAAGACATCTCTGTTGCACACGCTGATGGGATGTTGACCATCCAGGGAGAGAGGCACCGTGGAGTTTAAAGGGGTCACACTAACAATCGGCCGAGTGGAGAGAAAGGGAGCGAGGAAGAGTAGGGGGGGGGGGGGGGGGGGAAGAAAAGGGAATTAACAAACAAGAAGTGACAGAGCTGCGGGGAACTGGTGGCCAGTTTAGCAGCACACAGAGGGGACTGAGCAGAGGCCACTGGCCTTTTCCACCCTTTCTGTCACTCTCCCCCCTCCCTGCCATCACTTACTCCGTCCTGCTCCCAAATACGTATTCCCTTTGTGTCTCCCCCCCGGTGCCAACCTCCCACATTTCTTCTTTGTCCCATATCGCTTTCTTTAGCCCATTTCTGCGGCTCTACAATTTATTCTCAAATCTCAACAGCTTGTGGAACCCCCTCCTGCCCAGATCTCTCCTGCTCTTCTCATCTCCCACTTCCTTTGCCCTTTCCTCACTCTGTGGGTCCACTGGACAGTCATGTGAGGTGCTGCTGTGCTGTTGACAAAACACAAAGCCTTTCACATCCATCCTGCACCTGGGATCCCTGGCTACTGCTTTGTGTGTGAGGGGGAGGAGGGGGGGGGGGGGGGGGGGGTTGTGCGTATGCATGCGTGTGTGTGTGTGTGCAGGCATGTGAGAAAGAGTGGAGCAAGATAAAAAAGGACAGACAATAAGAAAAGGCACAGCCGGGCGATACACATGGCGGCTTCAACGCTATCGATGTACAATTCTGACTTCAGGCATCTTCGTTCTTTTTTGCTGTGGATTCTCTGCATATTTGTCGTCGTCCTCTACCGATGAGTACCAACTTCCGTGGATACATATACTGCTCCTGAGCTAACGGGTTGTTTTTCTGTGAGCCTGTCCCATCTGTCTGGGGGAGGGAGAGTGACCAAGGTCAAATATTCAGCTGTTTCAAAAGAGCCAGAAAGCTCTGCTCTTGGATGTTCTCAAATATTATCTTCAAGCAAAAAGAAGATTGCCTCCATCTATATGAAAATTATTTTTGCAGCAAGCAGGAGAGTGAAATCAAACAAGGAAGCTTTCCGTAGTATAGTGCATTATTTTGAAGACGGGAGAAATCAGAAAATATCGCCCCTGAGGTCCGGCAGCCCCTCAAAAAAACAACTAAAATGACCAATGGGGATCCAGTCTGAACCTCACTAAGTACCACAAATGATCCAAAATGGGCCGTATTTCCAGTCACTTCAGCCTCTACATAATGGCATCAGGCTGTGTGAGCTGTTAGGTCTCCACCACAGGCGTTTTTCACAATTAAATTCACAATTAACAACCACGGACCAACAAACCCCCCCCAGAAGCTAAAAGGATTCTTTTCAACAAACTGAAAACAAACAAAAGAAAAGAAGAAGAAAGATATTAGGACAGACGTAGGGGAGAAGAGTGGAGAGGAGGGGGGAGGGATATTGTGCATTTGATGGCGAGATGAGATTTTTAGACATATATATATATATATATATATGAGAGCAAGAGAGAGAACATTCATTAGTTTTCGTGGCCATGTCAAACAAGGCCTACCAGAGAAGCCCTTCCATCGGGCCCATGTAAACACTGCCCACCTCCTCCTTACACTTAAGACACACTTATTCGACAAACCCACTCCCCTCCTGCCCCCCCTTCTTCCCTCTAAGCAGTAGTTCATCTTCGTGGTGTTTGACAGTGGCGTCGGTACAGTGTAAGAAGCATCAGAAGGGTTTTACTCATGCTCCCCCCCCTGTGTGTGTGTGTGTGGACTTCCATGTGCCCGGTCTTATCTCCATGTTCTTCTTCCTGTCAATGCTGAGATGAGCTGAGCCATCCCACATGTGCAGGAATGTCTTAATGAAGCCCACTTTGAGATCTGAACCCTGGGAAGCAGAGGTTGTTTCTCAAACTGTTTTGGGTTGAACTTACTTTCAAAAGAAATCCACCTTTGTGTTTTTCTTCTTCTGACTTTTTAACAACCCCGTCCTTCTTCACTATGCATCCACACCTCAAAATCTCAGAGGAATCCTGAATTAAAAGTTTAAAATGGACACACACAAAAATGGGAAAATTACTGTAATAATAGATAAATAAATAATGAAATGTTTTAAACTAATCAATGAATTTTAGATCAAACAAATGTGACAATAAGGCTGTAAAAAAAGCATTTTACGAGTCCAATAAGCTCTGCTACCAGAGTTGAAACCGACCACCAAGTAGCCAATCACAAGACACAGCAGTGATGTCATGTGGCTTTGACGGAACAGAGCTTTTGAGATGCTTTCTTTAGCCAAAACAGTTAGTGGCATGTTGTGAGAAGCTGTTGGACTGCATTCAGCCTTCCTATCCGGCAACACAACAACATCATCAACAGCTCTTCAAACATTCCTTCATTTGTCACAGCGATGAATGACGCAGTAATGAGCCAGTGCCCGGCTCTGGTTGTACAGCTGTCATCTACCAGCTTTATGTTGAGACCATACGGGTATGTCGATGTGTGTGTGTGTGTGTCTGTGTGTGTCCTTTCATGAGGGTGAGTGACAGTTACACAAGGATTCAAGAACACAGAGTTCATTCCAGAAGCTTTGGAATACAAGGAAATGATGAAATGGTCCTTCAAGAAGGTATGAAAGAGACCAGCTGGTCTCTTCATCAAAAGCTATTTCTCAAGGCCATCTACGAAGCTCCTACTCATCACAAGACAGCTTGTAACATTTCAAAGACACGGGGCATCCAGCTACGGCTCTCTAAGTCCGATACCATGGTTACGTTCTGGCTTCCTTCTGATTGGACTACATGCTACCATCGGATTTGTCAGGGGCGAAACCAAATGAAAGCCACCCTGAGCAGATAATAGAATTATCAGATCCAGAAAACTCCCTCTCTTCATCAAATGAATAAATAATTACATTTTTTTGTAAGATTGTCTTTGATTTCTTCATTGACAGTGTTGAAATGGGGGAGAGAGAAGGGTGTAACATTGAAACAAAGGTTTCAAGGCCTGGAACTGCTCAGCAAACAAGGAACATTTACTCATAGTTTCACTCTATTGTACTTTCTACAGCTCTTAAATATAAAATGGTTATTACTGCAAAGAATTGTCTTAAAAAGCCATATCATCCACCATGAATAAAAACTATTGAAATAGAAACCAGACATTTAAAAAGAATGAACTATTAGAATGGCTGGCTCATAAAAGTATTTACTTTAGATCAACATCAGCATCTCAGAATATAAACAAAGATTTAAAATGTCCTACATTTTTTAATCAATCCCTATGTGAGAGAGTCTTTAAAGGCCAAGAAGGAGGCTTTGTTTTTTTTTAAATATATTTCACCTTGGCTTGACATCTTTACATCTGTCCCAGTATGTCAGAAAAGTACCTTGTGTCCTGAATCCACAATAAAACACTCAACATCTGCATGAACTGCGGTGACTGTGACAATTACTACAAATTAACTGCAAATGGACTTTTACCAATTTCTTCTATTGGTGGTTTTAGCCTTTTTCTTTATCCTGCTTTTATCCTTCTAAATGCGCACACACACACACACACACACACACACACACACACACACACACACACACACACACACACACACACACACACACACACACACACACACACACACACACACACACACACACACACACACACACACACACACACACACACACACACACACACCAAGATATCTAATGCAGCACGTATTTGAATGCCGTGAAAACTAATTAAAAATAAATGAACAAAGTCTTTATAATGGTCTGACAGACTCTTATCTGAAAGAATATTAATTACCTCCTTACACATGAACAATAAAATTTGTTTTTGTGACTGACGATTGCATTCATGTGCATACACCAATAAGTATTAGGTTCCAGCGTGCACAGCCAACATGCTATTCCTGGGATATCCTCATGTGACCCATTGTTCCATCATGGAAGTATGCAAAAATCACGTCTATGAACTGATACTGAACAACAGCTATGCACCCGCCAAGTCAAGCGCTGGCCATGGCAAATAAAACAGCACAAGTTTAGAATTCCAAACTGTGGATATAAGAGAGTGGTTAAAAACACATAGATGTAGTGGTACTTTGCAATGATTTGCTGCTAGAAACAAGGCAGCACCCAGAAGTGAAGTCATGGCATTAAATGTGTGTAGTTGTTGCTCTAAATGGTTGAAACCTTGAGCAGACCATCCACACTGAACTCAAACGATAGAGTGTTACTGTGTGGCTCCGACACACGACACGCACATGAAAAGTGGTTCAACTAAAGACTCCACTGAGACGTTCAACCCGCCCGCCCACACAAACACACACACACACACACACAATCTCACTGCAACACGCGTCATCGCCACAGATGACAATTGTTTGTCCGACTGATAAATGGGACGTGGGAATTGTTGATGTCCGCCACTGAGAATGAGAAGACATCCGAGTGTAGGTGAGGGGCTTGCTGTGTGCTTGGAGCGAGTGAGCACTGTGTGCATAGTTTTTGTGTGTGTGTGTGTGTGTGTGGAGGGATGGAGTGAGGGTTGACGGTGTTCACATTACAGCTGCCATGTGTTTATTTCCCAGTGTTCTGGTCTGTGGCGTCTCGGGGCTCAAACAATCACTTTCCATCCATTTAGAGCCATTCAGCGCGTGTGTGCGTTTGTGTGTGTGTATACACAATGTGTGTATGCATGTACTGTGTGTATGCACTGTGGGAGGACATTAGTGCCTTTCGTATTAATGGGTGGATACTGTGTGAAATGTTAACATTAGTGTGTATTCATCAAACATCCACGACGAGAACACATCGCTGCACGTATAGGTGTGTGTGTGTGTGTGTGTGTGTGTGTGTGTGTGTCCCTGGTGTGTTTCACAGCCTGTTTACAGTTGTATGCGTCCCCCTGTCTACTCCGTGTGATTAGCTTCCCATTAACCAAGTCACATATCACCCATCAGTGGCTCCAGGCCTCCTCTGTACTATCTCACTGGACAAACACGCTGTCGGCAACGCGCACACGCGACATCCCATCTCCACTCCCATGGATACTTATCACAGCGTGTGATGGTCGTCTGCATCGCAAAGCCATTTGGTTCAATCCTGAAAACCACAGAGGACCCTGAATTACAGCCTGTGGCTTTGTTCGTTTGTTCCCCACCACATTAAGAGTATCTGGTCCATTCACTCTCTCACTGTGCTCTAATTCATCACACCTCTGGAGGTAGGGACATTTGTTTCAGACACGTGTTTAACTTGGGCCTGATTTAAGTGTTGAGTGGAGGATACAAATCAGAGGAAGAATCCTGAATATTGTTGACATTTATTGAATGACTCGTGGAAGATTTCACTTCTCTGTCTCTCTTTGCCCAATTACCCTTCCATAGACCCAAAATTGTCAGTGGGTGGAAGGGTGGGTATTAAGGAGGGGGGGTGCAAATGCATGGAAACCCTAAGCCCTCACAGTCCTAGTGCTCACCTGTTATCTGTCCATCATTGCTTCATGTTGCACTGTACGTTCAGCTCGATCCCACCAGTGACCACAACTACTTACTATTTAACAACAATAGTGTCCTAAATTAGCTCCAGCTGGAGGAATAAGTCAATCTTTAATAATTTAAATCCGATCAAATTTAAATCAATTTCTCTTGGAATTGATCAGGTTCACATTTTTTATAAACTACTGTTTCTATGAAGTATACTGCTCGAATAAAACAGGTACACTGTAGACAAATCCTCACGTTCAAAGTGGAAACAAATAACAAAGATTGTTTTGGTACTTATAAACATTGTCCAAATGATTTGTTGCAGCTCTGCATTGGACCAGGCGTAACGTTTCATTTCCATCCGGGTGACATTTTTCCACCGCAGCTGGAGCCAATAAATACCTGCGACTACTGCAGAGTCATTTGTCCCAGGAATGAATGCCAATGGTTACCTTTCCCACTGAAGAAAAATACCAGATGTTAGGGAGTGGTAGTGGGTTTTCTGTCCAGTGGGAGAGGGGCTTTACACACACACACACACACACACACACACACACACACACACACACACACACACACACACACACACACACACACACACACACACACACACACACACACACACACACACACACACACACACACACACACACACACACACACACACACACACACACACACACACACACACACACACACACACCTCCAGCTGTGTCTTAAGAAGTCAGGGCCAGACCGGTAATCTTACTGGGATAGAAGTTACTGGATCTGTATCCATTACAGGATGTAATACTCCTCAATCCAAAACTCTCCTCGCTTCCCCGTACCTTCGACCTTTTGGAGGTCATTTCAAGATCACTTTTTTTTTTTTTTTCCCCTCGCACACACAACCGTGGGCTGTGTGAAATATCACGTATCACAGACCCATATATATGTCACTGCTTTGTCACTGAACCCTTATATGTTGAATTCCTGCCACTAGTGTAGACTTTTCTGGTCCCGCCTGGTTAACCTTCACCCGCACAGACCCGCACTAAAGAAGAAGGGGGGAGACTAGGATTTCTGGCCCCAGCTGTGTTAACAAAGTCACTTCAGATGTTACAAAGGCAAAAGAATAAAAGGCCAAATCTAAGGTGTGAGTTTACCTCAGGACACCAACCGTTTGTTTTCATCATTCTGTCAGCTTTGAGGCTGGAGAGCAGAAACACGCCCTTAGCGCTCACACCTTCTGCTTCTCTTTGCTCTAAACGGATTGTTCTTACTTACTAGAAATGTCCCATTCAACTTGGTCAGAGTCTCCCTGAGTGCTCAGAGTGGATCCTTCCCGTGTGCCCGTGATGAAAGTCACCAATTTCATTACGGTGGACGATAGATGCAAAAAAAGGTTGCAGCATGTCTTGTACGTCACCTGGAACGCCTCTTTAACACAACTTCAGGTAGATATGTCCAACAACTGCGTAGTAGCTGACATAATGGAGCAAGTGTTCAGTGACTCACGGAGAGAGAAGGATGCAGCACACACAACTTTGGCAACAACTTCATGAAACCTAAAAACAGATCCCTGTTGGAGGCGACCTGTGGAGAGCACGGCACATTCTCTGGAGTCAGAAAACACAAACAACACGTGGGAAGCGATTACTTTGGCCTCTAAACAGGGTGGCTATGTTAATTCCGTTAAAGCCAAACCTGGAGTAGCGCAGAGGGCCACATGGTCTCATTAGCAAGCAGCGACAAAAGCAAAGCAACTGGCGAAGCTTTGACTGTGAAAACTGATACAGCGGTGCTTATTTCCACCAAGGACAATGAAATGTAAGCTATCACGCTCACTCCACACTTCTCAGAACTCACGTTGAAGGCTGCAGTCTGGCGTGGGTGGAAGGTCACAGAATATCTGTGTGTGTGTGTGTGATTTTTAAAGCGTGCATAACGTGTCCACATTCCAAACGGCCCTCGTTTCTCCCTCAACTGTAATGAACACGTCAATTTGTTTGAGACAACGGCGTGGACAAGCCGTCGGGCCGAGTGTGTCTCCATGATGTCTCCAGCTCACCTGCGGCTCTCGGAGGAGACGACACCGGCTGACCAAGTCTACCACCCTGCTGCTTCAGAGTTTCAAGAAAAAGGGAGAATAAAGCGCAAAAAAGACCCAGAAGGAGAAAGCGAGGGACTGAAAGTCCTGATACGTATCCTTTTTCTCTCCCTGCTTCATCTCTTTTGACATATATGTTGTTCAGAACACAAATAACGTCCCTCTCACGGTTGAATCTATTGTCGTGATGATCAATCATCTGTATGTCAACAACTGAATGAGCCTGTTGCTGGGCCAATCAATCAACTGTGCGTTAATAAGTGAGGCAGTTGCAAACGTGCCTCGGGGCAAAATGCTATTTGAATATAGTGTTAACTACAAGGAACTGCTTGAGCACACCTGATTTGACTTGAATGACTCAAGCGGGTACATTCTCCAGTTTTCATGGAAACAGAAACAGAAAGCATCCAAGACGAAGATGTTTTATGTCTTTGTTCACAGTGTGTGAATTTTGAGGGATGCTCTCAGCCAAAATAATTATGCTTTTTGATTATACAGAGCGAGGGCAGATCTCGCATTCATCTGGGAAATACTGGAGCACTCAGAACAAATTCATGTTTTCCGTCAGTATTCAACTCCGATGGGAAATGTTTAAATCAACTGAAACGTTACATTTCTCAACAGCTTACAGCAAACTGCACTTACGGAGATTTATTAGATGTCCCATTTGCAGCTGTAATACAATAAATAACAGACATTTAAAACATAAATACAGATAAACATTTTACTAATATAATATAAACTTCAAATTAAGAAGAAGAACTTTGTCAGATTTCCCGTTTGTCTTCTTTGGCACCAGTTTCTCTGCTTCTTTGAAAAAGCAGTCGGTTGAAATGAGCGTGAGGCACAATGGGGGGGAATGTTGTGTCTGACTCCATCTGTACCTTCACCCACGGCATTCCAAATACCTCAGTTTTAAATGATAAAACAGAATCTGCGAGCAAAGAGAACAATGGAAGAAGAAGAGAGAGTAACACAGCATGGACCCCATAGGGGAGCCAACTCAGCCTGTGACAATGACAGGAAAGATGGACGAGAAAGAGGGGGGGGGGGTGACGTGCAGCCAGAGGTCACAGGATGACCCCAGCACTCCAAGAATAAGGTATTTAAATGACTTTAAATAGAGCCAAAATAAAGAGAGAAAGAAAAGAAAAACATACACGGCCACCGCTTCTAACAATTCATCGTACGTACGTACGTTTGAATTCTATCAATACTGGCTTTTAATCAAAATAATCGACTGACCTGCTGTGCCGTTGATAAACCTACGTGCTGGAAAAACAACAGATGAAGAGCTTCAGACCTTGATGACACATGACAGCATTAAACACAGCAGACTATTAAATCTGACACTCTCTCCAACACCTCGCCGAACACACGCCAGACACCAAACATGGTCACAGACAAAGCGGGACGTGATGAGGCCGACGGTAACAATGTTGGTCCAAGGAAATTTTTTTGCATGGTCGGTTATAATATATTTTTTAAATATTCACATCCTACGTTTCGGGTCATGTCAGTCGCTTTGAGGCAGAGTTCTAAAACTGACTGTCATCACGAGTCGCTTGAAGACACTGCACAGAACAGGTTTTAGCTGCAGCTTTCGAAAGTAAGTTTCAAGACGTGAACACGCAGGGCAAAGGGCACAAGAAACACCAACATGGTCTGCTGTGAGGAGATGGATTACTCACAGAACAACAATCACACATTGCGTTTAAAAAAACCAAAAAGGTTTTTGCAGAAACTCACCCTGTGCTTGAGTGTGAAGACAGAAGAGTCCGAGCAACAGCAGAGGACTCCGGCTGCAGAGGCAGAGGGTGAGACAGCGCTTCAGCCTGTCTCCCTGCACTGGCATGGTAAGAGTGTGTTGCTCCTCTCTTCAGCCCAGTGCAACCCCGACCGGGTCCTCCACCAACGCTCTGCCTCTCCCTCCGAGGGCGAGTGTGTGAGGGCCAGTGAGAGCGGCCGGGAGGAGGAGTGCCGGGTATGCGAGCTCCTGTATGTGAGCGCGTTGGTCCGCCACAACGTGAGAAAGTCCACACCAGGCACACAAAACACACCGGCAATGGCAGCAGATCGTCCTCCAACCCAGACTGACAGTAGCAACCCTGTTGAGAGAGAGGGAGACAGAGAGAGAGAGAGAGAGAAGGGGGAGTTAACTTCACTTGGCAAGTAGGGAGGGCTGACCTGATCACACACACACACACACACAGGATATGAGTGGGAAGAAAAAAACGGGGGCAGGGAGCAGACAGGAGCTAGATGGGGTTTAGTAAAAAGGAGAAGGAGGGGTATTGAAAAAAAAAACAGCAGGATTTGGGGGATTCGGTGCCTATATTACTATGAATATTGTGAAACAATATGAATAAGACACAAAACCGCCAATCGCATTTCTTTGGTTGTTGGGGTCTGGATGTGTGTTCATGCGTTTTGAGGTTTGGACGTTCAGCCACTGAATGAGAAGCTCTTTTCCAGAGCAGCAGCCCAAGTGGCAAAGTTCATTCATTACAAGCAATGATTTCAAATCTGCTAAAACAAAGAGGATTTTTGTTTTGAAATAAGAGAAGTCTGAATGAGAGAAGACGTGTCTTACAAAGAATGACCTGTACCAACAGTTTATATTACCAGTTGAAATATTCTTGATTGAGATAAAGGTGTTTTGACAAAATAAAACACATGTGGTAATACAGTTCATGGATCCCAGTAAAATCTTTGATCTGTTAAGACGTCGGGTAGCTGGAAAAGACACTTTAAAGGACATCACCCTTGCCCAAAGCTTATATGGTTATTCTAATGAATGAATGAATGAGACAATATAATAGAATATTTCCTTTTCAGAGCTATCCTCTTGCCTGGAAGGCATGTGTATAGAACTGTGTGTGCTGGGGACACTTTGCTATTAGTCGAAAAAGCCCCACATAAAAATGCTGAGTTTAAAGTTTTGAGGTTAAATATGGGGGGCAAAGGTTTTTTGTTTTCTTTCTCACACCGGTTCATGTTGTTCATTAGCGACAAACAATAAGCCGCCGGGCTCCCTCCATCATCAATGAGAGGGAAAAAATCACTCGCAAAACAAACAGTTCGGCCCTATTCTTCTTCCTTCTCCATTCATCTCCTCCTCCTCCTCCTCCTCGGAGCCCCTTTCCCACAGGGACCTCAACACGGACACTGACGGGAGCGCCGGGTCCGTGTCACGTGGAAACCAGATCCAGATGCAGTACATCGCCGTTTCCAGCAAAGCAGCTACCGATATTTAGCACATTTCTAGATTTGAGGACAAGATGGATGGAGGGAGTCACCAATAAAAATAAAAAAATACAGTAGCCTCAGTCTTGGTAGGTTAACAATAAAAATGATTTGTAAATATCAGGCACCTGTATTTTTCTGCTGATTCAGCCATCATCCAAACACTCGGGGACTTGAGCACTCTTTGGTTCTACAGAAGTTACCAACGTACCGCCTTGTTTTAGGGCGAGAACATAAATATACTCAGATGTCGTATGAGAAGAGACGGGATGGCACCGTTGTTTTCAGGAGACTTTTGTTATACTGCATGTGCCTGTGTGAGTAAACCACCTCCTTCATCATTCCTGCATTTGTTGGCTTTTTCTTTTTTTTTTGGAACTCACCAGCTCAGCTGCCCTCCCCCTTTCTCTCCCTTTCCTACTCCCCTCCTCCAGTGAATGTCATTTCAAGCATGTCTAACCGCGGGAAGTCTTTCAAAAATTGCGACAGCATTTGCCCCCAATACTCAATAGCTGCAAAGCCGTGTGTGTGTGTGCGCTTGTGTGTGTGTGTGTGTGTGTTTGTGTGAAAGAGAGAGAGTGTAATGAACGTCGGCAGAGGGCAGGTTATCATGTAAATTGAGGAATGAGTTACTTTAAAGGTAGAATGATAAGATAAATGCACACACACACACACACACACATACATAGCCATGCTATTCTTCCATAGTGTCACCCCCCATGCTGGGCCTATGATGAATGGCTGAGACCCTCACAACCAAGGGATGAGCAGTGAAACTCAAAGAAAAGGAAGACTAAAGAAAAGACAAAAGGGCCGATCAGAGAAGGACGAGGTGTGTCCGAGACGATTCAAAGGAAATATGAGGGAGCTCCGGGAGGAGGAGGAGAGGAAGGTGAATTTCCAGTTTAAGGCTTAAAAACAAGTGGCTTAGACATTTGATTTTGGAGTATAAAACCCTTTTTGAGTGACTGCTTCTGGTTTTCATATGTTAATGGTATTCGAGCTCCTTTTACACATTCAAATGATGTGTCCCAGGGAGGAGTGGGGGTCAATATGCTTTCAATTCAGAATGAATTGGCACTTCACTTTGGACAGCTTGTCATAACACAACAACTTCACATGTCAGCAGCTGTCAGTGTCAGCGCTTAAAAGCTTCTGCTTTCAGAAATGTCGCTATAAAAGCTGTGAAAACACACTGGCTTTGAAGTTGATATAAAAAGGGACATGATGTTCGTGAGCGCTGAGGCGCTTTGGTGAGCAGTCTTCCACAATATATCACATGACAACGCCACCAAAGCCAAGCCCCCTGGGAGCAGACCTCTAATTTACCAAATGCATGATGGTACGTGTTTGTCCTCTCGTCTTCACCAGGATCTGCTGTAGAGGTGCAGAGCGCTGCTCCACCAACGCAGTGGCTCCACGTTGCTTGACTGTTACTATTGTAAACTTTAAGGACTTTTTTTTTAGGCCCCCGTCTGATTCCTCAAATGCTGTCAAGTGGCATCTGCAAATGTTAATACGTTTTTATGAAGGAAAGGATTCTCTTACTGGTTCATAAATTGATAAAAACTGTAAACTGTTAAAAAAACTATGAAAGACTGAAGCTCTCTCGTATTATGGACATATAAACATACTTTACCTACATTTTTCTTTTTCAAATACCTAATCTCTGTTGAGGGATTTCCATCTGCGCCAGAGGATTTAAATACCAATTTACCGTTTCCTGGTTCACTTTTAGAAGCCTCATCCCTTTATTTGACGTGTGAACCGACTAACAGACAGAAGGGATTAACTACATTTTGGAGAAACACCTCTGTGCCACAGCAGCACATCTGCTAATCCCCAGCAATGTACTTCAGCACGTCTTTAAACTAACAAGCAGTTTAACATAATCTGCTTTAAGCCCGTCCATTCATTCCGATTCACCGGTGCATTTACATAGCGGTCCGTTCCGCCTGAATGGTCTGTGGAGAGGGAGCCGCATTGAAGGAGTGAGAGAACAAGTGTATGAGAGCACGGGGTCGGGGGTGTGGGTGTGATGTGCGTAGTTTCTCTTCCTCTTACAGCCCATTTGTACTCTCGTCTTCTCTCACTCAAAGACACATTAAGTGGTGCTTCTTGCTTCTTGGTTTTCGTCCAGCAAGAGTTGAGCCAAAAAAGCAGCACATGCTTTTTTACAGAGAAATCTTAATGTTTAAAGTTGTTTGGGGGGTGGGGGGGGGACACGAAGGAGCTGGTGTTAAAGATTAATGGACAAAGGCAAGCAGTGTGTGCAAGAAAAGGTGGTGTTAGTAATGTGTGTGTGTGTGGGGTACAGTGGGGAGGCAAAAGGACACGATGATGGAGGATGGGGTGAAACGGCAGCCTACCAACAGTGTTAAACCCTGCAACATACAACAAAAACAGCAGCCCGAGACCCACTGGAGCCTCCAGCTCCTCCTGTGACAAACACACCCAAAACATCCCTCAGAATTGAGTAGGGAAATTAGGAAAAGAAGGAATAACTGGTAACATCAGGAGAGGCATGAATGATGAAGCCGCGATAGAGACGGACTACGCAGGGTCACTGATTGTCCACAGTGGACACCCCCGATGGACTGTGACAAGCAAGGCAAGACATTCAGAGTCAAGCGGTGGATCATGTCAAACTGATGCTGACGTTCTGCAGTTAAACCATTTTTAAATTTGATTTAAATAAAGAAACACAAATTGACTGAACACGGTTTTGTTCACATTGATAATGGAGCTCACTGTACGGTCTGACACACACAGAGAGATGCCTTTCAAGACCTCCTCACATCTTTGACAAAAGTAATGATCTTTCTTATTTTCATCAACGTTTAGAAACCTCAACGGATATATAGATTATCGAGTATATACGTATACAATAACATACAGACACACATCCCATCCATAAAGGACTAAACACACCTCTATGCACTACAGAGAAAACTTTACCAATGAAGTTACTGCAGCTAGACACACACACACACAAGTAGGTGTCAAGCCAATTAAACTTAATGAAGGTCTAATGACAGACCAGGAATGGCTTTTACAGCCTCTTATTATCATTGTGAAACCACTCACTGTATCACTTTACAACCCCATAAAACGAGGAGGAGGGAGGGGTGTGGTCAGGGCGAGGTACAACAAAACAGAGATGGAGAACCAGAAATCCAACACTGTAACCATGATATCATACATTTTTAAATCATCAATCATTCCTCTACTATCTGAAATGATTGCCTGAGTTCCCCCCAAAGCCAATTGGCAAATGGAATATTTTCTACAGAATTACTTTGCTCTTAGGCACAGAAACGTTAAAGTAAAAGCTATTATTGCACAAAGGCTAAAGAGAGAAAGTTATATAACTGATATTTGCATCGCTGACTTGTGTCTAATGTCTTTGAAAGCACACGCAATATGCTGCCAATAAACATTGAAATAATTAATTGTGTCACAAGCAGTAAAAACTAGTGTTTGAAACATGGTACAAACTCCAAAAGGATTGCAATAAAAAAAGGGAAGCCATAAAGAAGGAAGCTTGAGATTTTTCAATTCTTACGGCATCAACACCAAGTTCAACACAAGTTCATTCTGAGGAGGCACATGCCGGTCACGAGGCTAAATTATTGTAAGAATCCGGAGTTGTTGAGCTGTCGCCGCTTCACTTCAGGCAGAGGCCTTTTTGACAGATGGTCAACCAGCAGCAACATATTAGCAATCGAATTAAGAACAATATCACATGTTGACATGCAAATAAAATCATCTAAATATATCAAGTTGTTTACAATTATTTGACTTTCTATGATGCAATAAGACAGTGATTCACAAGCATGGGGTTCTGGTAGTTCCAATTACTCAAAACTAACTTGATTTTGCCCTGAATGGGTCGAGAGGACCACCTTGAGTGGGAGCTTACGCTTATAAAAGAGCTACACATGTTGCCATGGCCAATGACAACTGTTCCCACAGCCAAGAATAGCAAAGCCCAATAAAACTATTCACTGTTGGTTTCTCCTGCTGCTGCCCCTCCTTCTCTCCGTCCCAAACGCGTGTGAGCCCTCGCACACACACACACACACACACACACACACACACACACACACACACACACACGCACACTCCTTCTAACATCTACCACTTTTGGAGCTTTAGTCTTATCCTTAGACAAAAGAAACACACCCCGTTCTGAATAAAAGAAAGAGAATAACTAGAGTTTGGGGGAAGCATCAGCAAATTGCAGGTAACACATGCAGACTGATTATCAGATAATCAGTAGCTGGATAGAAGAGGACAGCGGATTATAGAACAAAGAGCACGGAGCGAGGGACTGGAGAGGCCCTGTTGTGGTAGCTGTTTAGGGCCAAACAGAGCAAGGTGACACAGGGGGCAGGAGTTGACCCACAAACCGCCGGTAACCCCGACACCTGCATGAACACATGGAGACACGCGGGTACAAAGACACGTATTCCCGACCCGCACAACCCAACACAAACTCATTTATCTGCACATGGTTTCCCAATGACACCAGTTCCTCTGAAGCTGCCAAAAGGCCACCATTTGACCAGGCAATAACGCCATCTGTGAGGCAGAACTTGCTGCTTTGTGGTGCTTTTTTTACCAGACAAACAGAAACGTGCTCCCGGGGATTGTGAAAAAAGTGTTTTGATGAAGACTTCAAATGAGAGCTATTTGAGGGAAATGTGAGGGCCAGAATGAAGTGAGAGGAATATTTTAATAAAACAAAAACTGCAGCAGAGCAGCGAAGTCAGAGAAGTGAGGAGAGAGAGAAAAAGATATTGAGAGTGAGGCATTCAAAGTTAGTCATTCCTGTCAGTGTATTTAATTCAGATAAAGAATACTGGATAACCATTTAAAAATCCCCAATGTATTGAAATTAGTAGCTGTAAAATCAGCATGTATACTTTGATGATGGAAACATGACAATTGATAAACAATGTTGGGCCGCATCATTTGTAAAATGTTAAAGCAAAAATAAAATATAAAACTTCTGCAGCGTTATCACCTTAATTACCGGTAACTCCACAGTTGTCATATTTTGTATTATTTATTTGCTAGCTGCACTTTTTAAACACGCTGCAGTGACGATAAGAAACAAGTAACTTGTTTTAACACATAAATACAGTGTCCTATTGAATAAGGTGCATCTTTGGGGACCTAATGCAAAGTATACAGCTTAAGTTTCTGATGTTAACAAAAGCAGACAGGAAGGGGGGACAACAGGACACGGGGGAGGGAGGAGAGAGTTGGGCAGGAATCGAGTCGGACGGGGGAGGTGATGGGAGCAAAGCAGGGTGTCGGAAAGGATGGCGGGGGGGCATGAGGGTCTACTAGGGGTGAGTGGCGCAGTGGGATAAGAGCGTGGGGAGTTCATGCCCCCGCCAGGCCCTTTTCGCACTGCATTAACAAAGAGATTACAGTGAGAAGGGCCTCCGCGCCGCTAACAAGCAAGGGCACACACACACACACACACACATTTAACAGGGACACACATGCACACCAAGCACACACAGTTGCGTGCATGCAGGAATCACACCCGCACACACATAAAGACATTTAATGCACACACAAACTAGGCAAAACCCATGAAAAACGTGCACACGCAAACACAACATGAACACAATACACTGACTCACACAACTAACAAGAAGCATCACAACATAGTGGCGCCACCTGTCTCCTCTTCACCAATTAATGAGCTCCCCGCTCCCGGGATGCTACGACGAGTTGGCAATTAGCAAGAAAAAGAAAGGGGGAGGAACGAAATGAGGGACAGTGAGCAGGATGGGGGGAAAGCGGTTGGAAAAAGAGAAGGATGAGTAAAATAGGGAAGAGAAAACACAGAGGGAAAAGATAAAGATAGAGAAATAAAGGGAAATTAGCGTTGTTTTAAGACCTAAATCTGAACAGGCCGCGACATTAAAGAAATACGCAGATACGTTTTTACCCAAAAGAAGCTAACGCTGGGACGGTAAAATATCTTAATTACACTTGTTTTATTATCTCTTATATAAGTTACACTCCATGTCAAACGATCGAATGTCCCAAAAAAGCAGAAAATTTGGGTAAACAATGCTGATTTGTGAACTCATTTTTGTCTCGTGCTCATTCATCTTGGAATTATGAAATACAGCAAGATGGGGCTGATTACGGGTGAAAAACACACACTCTTGTGTTCAGCACCTGATAACAGGCAGTCATTCATATGGCCTGTCGACCCCCGTGACCCGAGTATGGAACGAGAACTGAGGGACTGGTCACGCATTCACTGACAGTGATTTCTCATGCAGACACACACACACACAAACAAAAGATACAAGGTCTACAATTTCTTACTTTAGAAGAAAAAACATGACACTCTTGAAAAAGCATCGCATGTATTTAGAGGCCTGAACGCTGACCCTTTGGGAAGTGGAGGCAGTGACTAAATGGATGAATAAATATGGAAATGGATCTGTTTTGTCATTCAATAGTTGGTTTAGTTAGTTTACTTTAAGAAAATTGGCAGGTTTACATGTCAGTTTACAGTGAATTAGCTCCACTATTTTGAAGCTTTAATGCTGTTGTCCAGCTGACGGTGGCTTTTAGTCTTTTGATATGCAACTCCATTTGAAAAACCAATAAAAAAATGGCTTGATATTTTACAAGAATGGGAAGAAGTGAGAATCTAGTTTTCAGCTTGTGTGTGCGTTGCGGAAGGAGAGCATCCAACCATCCACAGACACACACGCATAGGGCAGGTGTGGGGGTCAGTGTTAGGGTCAATGGCCTCGGTCCAGCTCACAAATATAGAGCATCCACTATTCGTGGATCCTTGAGTTCACCGCAGGGTCTCGTATGACCACCGTAGGACCTTCTTGTACCGAGAGACATACACAAACACACAAAACATGCATTCATTCATTCATGCACGCACTCATATTATCACCGCTCCACTGCAAGTATTCACACTCGCTGTGAATCAACGCATTTATACATCTGTGTAAAAAAATACTACAAACACATACAGACACAGACACGCTGCGGTCAGTATGTTACCTCAACAAGTCAATAAGATCTCTCGTGCCCCCCGACCCCCACCAAGCCTTTGCATTCCCGAATCAACTGTTCTTCATGTTTCTCTCGCCTGGCTCCCACCATATCTCCCTCTCTTTTGGAAGACACCATTCACAGGGTCCATTCAGTGTGCAACAGAGGACCTCCTCTATGGCTGAAACATAAGACTGACACGCTGACCCCTCGGGATGACCTTTGCTCTGCAAGCTAACGGCCCTGACACGTAGAAACATGCCTTTATGGATGTGTGTGTGTGTGCATTTTCTGCCAGTGGAAGCTGCATACCGATCTTTGCCTCTGCCGGCCGATGCGTACGAGTGCGTGGAGTCTCCACTGCCACGCCATTTATTTTCTTTTGGGGGGGGTCCTAAACCCCCCAATGTTGATGGTTGATGTACAAGGCTTTGTGTGTATTATTTTGCATCTCATAATCCAAAATCATGATCTGGTTGTTTTATACATCTCTGCACCTCATTACACAAGCTGTTACAGAACGGTGGATTTAGTAACTGTTGTAGTCCAATCAGGTGAGTAACAAAACCAGACGGAGTGCATTTCAGTTGGTGATGTGTGGGTCTATGAAGGATCTGTCTGGAGTTTGATATAAACCTGTGTAAATGGAAATGTATCAGATAGCTCATTAATTACAGACCATCCATAAGCTATCGCCTACTGGCATTATCTTTATTTGGAGAACTTTATCTTCATCTGAAAAGTGACAGTACTATAATGTCTAACCTGTTCTGTGTGCTCTTAGGATCTTAAAAAAATCAAGTAAAATCAGGGGTTAGCTTCATTTATCTTATATTCAGCTTATTCATCTATATCTTCCTGACACTAATAGTTTTTTTATCCCAATACACATAGTGATTTTTAATAGACCAACTATATCTGTGCTGAACAGCTCTTTGATTGTTCCCTGCTGACATGCTGCTTGAGGTAATGATGGTCGGGGTGTAGGTGAGGGGAACATGTGGTTAAATTGTTACGGTATAAACAACAACTGAATGTAAGTCAATCTCGTGATTACTGCCTGATGAGCCTGGGAGACGTTTGGCGTGTGAGGACGAGGAATAAATGAACGCATCAGTCCTGACTTTTACAAAAGCAGCGCGTCCTTCAGCTTGGAGACTGCGGCATCACTAATTTACAGCATGCAAACAGCAGCTTTATCTTACCACAAAGCTCCCACCAATATGAAGGTTTTATTTCATAGTAACTAACTTACTGTGAACACAAAAAAAAATAGTGAATTAATAGATTTTGTGTCCACTTGCCAAACTTTTGGCTGATGAGTGAATGAATAAATGAGTGGGCCCTCGAACCATAAACACAGTTCTAAACACTCTGTACTTTGCTCCTGCAGCACATGTAGTCATCATTGTACTCAAATTGATTTAGTTACATTAAATATCTTCTTATCCTGCTATAATTACATGCACCTCTATGGTCCATGGATCATGATGCTAGAAGTTTGCCCTGTGACATTTAATGAAAAGCCCCCGTCATCTCATTAAAATACCAGGAGCTCTCCAGGTACATATGTCCAGCTCAGTATCCAATGTTCAAAACCAACGAGGCTCTGAACGAGTTACACACAGCTTCACATCCACACACACATGCACGCACACACACACACACACGGCTCTACCGCAGCCTTCGACAATGCCACATTTGTCTAACAGCTGATCTCCACATGTTAAAAGATAAAAGCATATTAGGCAAGGCAACACCCCCCCCCACACACACACACACACACACACACACAAAACACACAATCATGTGAGATATCGTATTTACAAAATAATTAGTTGTGGGTGAGACACTGTCACGCTCTATAGTTGTTTCCGGGGGTATTAGAAGCAATTAGTGTTGGATGAATAGGGTTGAATCCACAATCATACACACATAGCACGTGTGTATGATTGTTTACAGGATATACGTAAATGTGTGCATCCAAACACATACACAACAGGTGCAGTTAGTTAATGATAAGGAAACAAAAGATTCAGAGATACAGCGCAAACATACAGAAAACATTATTGTCAAATGTATAAAACTAACTTCTTCTTAAAATTGTGACAACAAAGTCAATTCAAGCACATGCTTAAACCCCCACAAACACACACACACACACACACGCACACACAAAATCCAACCCCACTGCCCCTCCCCATGGCTTAGAGAAATTACTGCCACCTGAAGCGGAACCCTGTCCATCATGCGGAGGCCCCCCGAAAGCCCCACAGGTGTCCTTTAACATGTCCAAAGGTCCCTTCCTCCCCCCCCCGGGCCTCCGTGTGGCCATTCATCTGACTGGAGGGAAGGACATCAAAACAAAACACCTCCCCGGGGGGAGAAACTCACAGCTAACCATGCACATGAATAACTCTGCAGCGAACACACAGCTTGGTGGCGAGACAATCGGACTGTTAAATGTATGGATTTTAAAGGGAGTTTCTTTAGAGAGAACAGTATTGTTCCTCACTGAACAAAAATCTGATGTTGCACCCTTTCTTTACTAAATGCCACAAAGATTTTCTCCAATTCCATAACTTTAGCCCATTGTTCAAGTTCTCATCTGCCCCTTTTGTTTTATTTCAAGTTGATGCATATCTAGGGAAAAATCATATAAAGTTAAAGATTAAAGAAGTTTTGCTAAATAAAACTGCATCTGTTTGAATTTGAGAGAAATTGGAGGAGCACCATTTTAAGCTAAATGGCCTTCCAGTGAAAAGGAGCCAAGAACTGGCCCACTCCAGTCACCCTGATATGCAACGCATCGGATGAAGGCTTTCCGAATGTAGCCCAAAATGTATCGTTCTCGACAGGGAAATCACACGGGGGGATAAATCCGTCATCGCTGAATACAATAAAGCGGTGATGGGAAAACAAAGAACTAGAAAGACTGAGATGGAAAGAAAAAGTCACAACAAAGACCGTTAGTTACCAGCAAAAAGACAGATAAAGAGACACGGGTAATCAGTGAGGAAGGCGAGGCGAGGCGAGCATGACGGACAGAGACACCCGCACGAGACAGTCAGACGGTCAGAATAAACACCAGAGCTCTTAGCGTCGCACAGGATGAAATTCTCCTCTTTGATGTCAGGCCATGTGACCTCGCAGCAGTCTGAGGAATTGAGGATCCGTCCAAACAAACGTCAACACCGCTAACACCCTCAAGGTCGTGTGTGTGTGTGTCTGTTTCAGGCTGTACTCTGGTGTGGACCTTTGTACGTGTGCATGTGCTCAGAGGGGGTCTGGAGGGACGTGTTCCCCAGACCCGTGGGCTTGGTTTCTCAGTTACTGTTGACTATTATCATTTCTACACACTATTATTGAGGTGACAGCGCCGGCTTAAAGACGTGTGTGACATTAGGGAACAACGCGTATTGGCCTTTTGACAACAGTCTGACAAGACAACTGAAACCACCTGTCCATTACATATTAAGCTAAAACCACCTTAGGGTAACTTTCTCTAAACCAGCAGAGAACCCTGGAAGTAACTGCTTGTAGCCAATAGTGCGACATACAACACCATGAACAACAACTATTTTTTTTTGTGTGTACTTTGCCACGGATTAAACAAGCAAGATGTAACAAGTGAATTAGTTTCATCCACTTTGTGGTAAGCAAACACACAAAAAACAATGGAAGAAACCATGACTAAGGAAATCATTTTATCTTAAACAAGTAAATTACAGACACTGATCCAAATCTTCAATGTGCTTACTTTCATCACAGCAGTACACATTACAGTAACAGTGCTCTTTCTGTTTTGTCTCGTCACAGCTGAATGACCACAAAGACAACATTGGTACACTTTAAATACAATCCCCTCTGTACTGGTCAACAACGGTGTCGCATTGCAGCCGTTTATTTAGAAGTCTGTCGTAGCCCAAACAGGGATTTTGGCCAAGCCCATCGCTCCCTCTTTTAGACCACTAAGTACTTTCTGCTGCTGAAGGCTGGGAGGCTGCTGAGGCTTAAGGGCAGCTGGACGTGTGCACGATGTCCAGATCGAGACACAAAAGTGAGACATAGGGAAAGAGAAAATGGGACGCTTAAAGAAAAAGAAAATAACAGCAGTTCAGACAAAGCAACAATGAGCGAGCAGCAAATGATGCTCGCAAATCACTAAGAGCAAATTGTAGAGGAAAACATCATTATGGGCATTATATGCAATTCGTGCATTGACCATATTTGTTAAGGAGAGGAAAACCTTTTGTCAGCTTTATTTGCTTGAATATTCAGTTGATTTGATATCAACAGGTGAAAGAAAACTAAAAGTATGGTGCCCCCTTGGGGACAAACCACATGCGTCCCCTTCACTGCAAGATCCACATATTTGTTGACAGTTGGATTCTACTGTGATCACATCCATTTAAATTCTAATGCAATACAGGAATGTTAACTGCTATATATTTTTATATACTTATCCACTTTAAATAAAAGAATGGAGGGCTTATATGTTGGACAAAAGCCTCCTATGAATTGAATATAATTAGATAAAAACCTTCCATCACCCTCTCTGTCAGGAAGCGGTGGTGCAGGTTGAAGGCAGGCAGGACACAGGAGTTTCCAGAAGGTTCTCTTTATTCACCACAAAATCAAAAGCCAAAGGACGTGCACCACCGACGACTGACAAAGACAACGAAGGGACAAGGGACAAGGGACAACAGGCACACGGGGCCTAAATACACAAGGGAGGTGCAGGTGATTGGACACAGGTGGGAACACTCAGGCAATCACAGGACAGGAAGTGAAGCTCACCCAGAGACACGAGAGACAAGAAACTACAAAATAAAACAGGAAGGAGAACCAAACCGTGACACTCTCAGCATGGAGATACAGATCAAACACACAATATTAAAATAGCTTTAATAAATCACACGTATCAATTACAATCAATTGTATGTGGACATAATCCGTCGGGACACCCAATGTTTGAGCCAATCTCAGCTACAAAACAGTCCAAAAGGGATCCTCTCCTTCACCTCACGCCGCTAAGCAAGTACCATCTGCTCAATAAAAACCAAACCGAAGGGTGCACTGTGGTCCTCCTTTAAGCATCCATATGTACACAAGACGCTACAGCACCTGCTGCTCATGAATGAATGGCCCGCTGTCCTCTCAGCAAAACAATATGCACTGGTGGAGAATGTAACATTATGCTGTGGCTTTTTTTCATGTCGAGCACTTCTACCCCACACATTAAGTCCTAGAATGCTGAAAGGGTGCATGTGTGTAACAGTGACAAACAGCTATTTCCACAGTTTCCCATGCAGCTAGCTATAAAATCCCAGATACTTATCAATATGTTTCTCTTTGCCACTGCGTCTCATTACCCGTATTCATTGCAGGGTAAACGTATGCTAGCATGTCATTATATATATGTGTATATATCTTTTTTTTTTCCAAAGCCAGTTTGTGCATCAAAATTACACTGTGAGCTTTTACAGCGCAAGTTAGATATTTCAGGACTCTTTCAAGTAAAATCTACAGTCATTTACAGTATATGTATTTATTATACGGTGTATTTAACTTAATGTTGCTTTTGGCAAGTTTGAATTTTAGAGAAACAAGCAACGTGCCTGACTCCTTCAGAGGAGCACTCTCTTTGGGATATTTTGGTCAGCATGGTGGTCTAAAAGAAATCTAATTATTTACAGAGAAAGGGTGGTCCCTGTACTTTTCTCTTAATGACAGCCTTGCGCTCCTCAGACAGCAGGATGATCGACCACACTGAACAGCTACTGTTACTTTATCTTTATCACCTGTATGCTTCAGTATTTATATTGATTTGTGTTGTTTTTAACTTTGATACTACGATAGCTTTTCTTCATGGTGAGCAGCTTTTATCGACCTTATTATTATTTGATGGATCAAGTTAATGGAACACAAATTAAAAAATACGAAATGGGCTTGGAGTGACTTTATAACATTGTGTTTTCTGTAACACAGACGCACAGGCTGTTTGCCAAGAATATGCACACCTGTAGAGTTGGAAAAAGTTACTCAGATAAATATTCTTTACATAAACATGACTCTCTGGGCGGGTCCATTTCTTCATCTCTAACAAAACATTGCCTCCAAAACACTGTAACACTGGCAGTGGGTTCATTTCACACAACGTTTCTTTTTACTGCCGCCATATAAACCACTCCAGCCGTACGTTTGTGGGAATGTGTGTGTGTGTGTGTGTGTGTGTGTGTGTGTCTCTGTTTGGCGTGTCTGCATTGCATTTTCCCCCCACCGCTGGACAAAGAGGTCAATTCACATTAGGTGTTAAGAAGGCCAGATTGTGCATAAATCAAAGGTCTACAAACTTGAATACATCCCACAAAGTCAGTGGCAAAATGAATGAAAATTACTACATTGAATCAAATAGAAGTGCCATTCAGATCCTGAAAAATTAAGATAATCCTATTTAGTTATTTTTTTGTAAAAAATAATTTGCAATAATAGTAATTATGTCTCACACACAGCTCCTGTAAAATACTCCCCGGAGGACCCACCCTCAGAGTCATGACAGGGTGGACTTATCCAGACTGAAATAGGACTCAAGCTCTGATACGATAAAAATGTGACACATATTTAGAAAAAGAAAACTTCTTGAGCTGCAGGATGAAAGTGAATAAATGAGAATCATCATTACATCCAAGATGATATGAAAGGCCCGGCCATGACCGTCACAGTAATGAAATAACGGTTTACAGGAGAGCGAGACCAATGTAAAATATTTTGGGCGACAGTTCAGCTACAAAGAGCATTTTGTTTTGAGCAGACTGAGACACACAGAACCTCCTGGCTCCAGTCTGATGGAGACGTTCATAAGGCTGTCCTTGTTCATGTCGTGTGTTCTCAAACAAAACGCATTATCTTTTTGACCTGACCCCGGGCAAAATAACCTACATCGTGACAAGATTAATATATATATATATATATATATATATATATATATTAGTGCTCAGAAGGTTGAAGACAAGTCAACATTTGAACAACTGAGAGCAGCGACTTGAATTTAATCTACGCCACACCTGACCTGAGGCACAGGTCGGGGGGGGGGGGGGGAACGCCACTGTGGGAGTCAGGTACCAGAAGCGGGCGTGTTGTGGGCGAGAGCCAGGCGGCGTTGCCAGACAGTTGGTTGTTTCTGAAAGGATCAGTGAGGGGGGGATTAGTGCCTAAATCACTTGGTTCATTGAGTGTCTACAATCTGTCAGACGGCTTCTCCATTGCCAATAAAAACAGAGACAGGTGAGATGAGTCATTCCTGCAGTGGAAACACATGCAGATGGAGATTGATGCGTAAACACTTTCTACTGTGCGCCGTCCTTCACAATTTTTACCACAATAAGCTCCGCCAGTTCTGTTCCAACACACTGAATCTCATCTATGGGGGAGCCTTGAAAAGATGTGTTGTATTCTTCTGATGAATGACAGATTCAAGATTGTGTTTATTCACACAAAGCCTAAAGACAAACAATCATGTGAACACCATTAAATCTGCCAAACACACTCACACACAAGTGCTACGTCAAGTTAAGGATGACACATAAAAACTCAGTGTTGTCTGGCATTGTTTTACCAACTAAAACTCTTTCTAGATTATACATTTGAACAGCAGTGAAAGAAATGTAACTTCTACAGCATGTGGAACCCAAAAATGAAGAATGAAAATTAAAATCAATAAGTAAGCAGTTGTTTCCAGACTACAAACAACTAGAACTGACATGATCATTATTTAACTTTTAAAGGTTCATTTATGTGTTTTTCTATCTAGAAATGACAAACATTTCAAACAACCACATGTAGAGCTACAACAGAAACATGTCGACCTACTTGAGCTCCTCCGGTGTACATGTGTGTAGATGTATTATAGATATTTTGAGCTGAGGTCAATTGTCTCTGAAATAAAGTTTGTATACACACATCCACTCCAAAAGGTATATCGATGTTGTTTTCCAGTCCAGAAAAGGAAAAGTGACCTTTGACCACTAGTGAACAAAAATATTTGGCCAGAGCTTTTGGGAGTTTTAAGAGTAGCTTTGCTTAAGTTACGAGTTTATCTATTTATTATTTTAGTTTGTCGGTTTCTTCTATTATGATTCAACTGTTTTGCACAGAGGTGCAATCGTCTCTTTCTACCCTTTCCTTCAGATTTCTACAAAACAAAGCCTTCATACAAAATAACACAATGGTTTGAGACCTTCCGAAGCCGTAAAACCACGAAGGACCATTAAAAATGTAGAGTAGTCCTTCTCAACCATGTGACTAACAAATCACGCCCTCGTGGGAGGCCATGCCAGGGGGATTAAAAGTCACTGCATTCATAACATTATGATAAATAACTCAATGCTAAATTTGTCATGTCCTCTATTCTGATCTCAGACCATTCTACAAGCCAACATACCACCCACCCATCACCATCTGCAGAGCTATGCAGTAAAACAGTACCACTGTAGAGGTTTAAGTACATCTTAGAAAACCATTAAAAAAAACACATGATCAAATTCATGTGAGTCGGTAAATAGCTAAATGTATGAACAGAAGATTGATTCATAATTATGGGAAAAGAGGCAATCACTCAGCAAGCCTGGACTTTTACCCCACAGTCACACTGTGCTCTCAGAGGCACTTCTGTTAGGTGGTCTCGCATAAACACACACACACACACGGGGACACACAAGTGCTCGCCTTCCACACAGTAAAAGCCCCTCAATCCCGTTTAAACCTGCACGTCCACCTGGCTGTTTGCTCGATCCAGATCCACAGCGACACTGATCCAAACTCACTTTGGTCCCGTTTGGGGGAGTTTGCTGTGTAGCATGCCACGTGAAACGTTATTTGGTTCCAACGCACACCTCATTTTGTGAAAGAAAGACTTGAAGAGACACACAACCCTCTCAGCGCCACACAGCATACAGGCCCAGTCGACCTAGCGGAGCATTTAGCAGCTTTTTATCTGGCTCTATTAGAAGCGTCATATGCAAATAAACATACACAGAGAAACATATTCATTTTTTAAATCTGTATTTAACCAAACCGAAGAATTTTGGAGTAGACTGCTGTAATGCAGTAGGAGCACCAGGATCAAACCAACTGCCTTTAACTTCGGCCCAACGAGTTAAAATTGCCCCAAAGTTTCTCAGAAATCCCTTTTGATCCACACAGTTTAATTTGGCATTTTTAGAGATAAGTGGTACACCGGGTATATTCATAACGGCAACACTAAACATGAAGGATTCATTCTTGTCAACTCCGACATAATCCAGACAACCAAATGGTGTTCTGACCACTGAACTATTCCCCTCTACTCAAACCTTTTGATCACATATTGATACTTTCCAATGCAGATAATTGATCAAATTCTCATGATCGAATGTCCTCATGAAGTTTTGGTCCCGCCCCTACATAATGCCCAGTCTGTGCCATTTGTTGCTTTTGGTTTTCTTTAAGATATTGTGAGTGAAAATATCCCTATTTATTCCGCAACCTGATGACAGCCCACAAAGGTACACACCAAAAGTGTGTCCCTGTCAGTCAGCGTCTGCAGACCACCCCGGCTGGCTACACCTGCCTCAAAACGTCAACCGTGTTTGCAGAACTTTGATTGACACGCTGACGTCGGTGACTGACGTGATGTGTTTCCCCAGAAAACACCCCCAGAGGTGTGAAGTGCAGCATGGAGTCATGAACAGGTTAGAGCGGTGACAGTGTGTGTGTGTGTGTGTGTGTGTGTGTGTGTGTGTGTGTGTGTGTGTGTGTGTGTGTGTGTGTGTGTGTGTGTGTGTGTGTGTGTGTGTGTGTAGGTCACTGAAGCGGAGAGTTTTAGGAGGTGTCTGAGATGGAGAACAGCAGTTTGAAGGATATGACTCATTACTGGCTCTGTGGACCCCTCAGTGTGCTCCTTCTCTACCTGGAGACTCACAACCAGGAACACATGTTTTTACCTGCCTGGTTACCGGTTTTGAACGCGGCACGTTATGTGGTGTTGTGTAGTTTTTTTGTCCCTTACAAAACGATGTCTTTGCTTATTATATTCAAGCATTTAACAGTTGAGTTAAAATGAGCTTTTATTTCAACCCTGCAACCCGGTCAGACTGAAATACCAAAAGAATGAGCAGGGTTAAGCAATTGAAATATCAAATGCTCCTACATTGGTGATGCAATAAATCATTACAAAACAACTAAACTTATTTTTCTGATAGCAATAATTACTGTGATCCCTTTTTAGCGTTTAAGAGATCCCTTAGCAGTTGAGCAGCAGCTATGTTTACAAGGATATTATAATGTGATTTATGGTCAATTAGAGATTAATTTGCTTACGTAGCTTTTGTGAAAGAATTACATTTATTTCAGTTGCTTAACTTATAAAGTGCCAGTAGCGTTAAATGAATCAATAAATCAGCAGAATTTCCACCACGTGCATATTTTACTATTGTGGGACGTTCCGTTCTGTTCAAGAAGTGCATTTACAAGTTAAATAAACCAAGACGTAGACGTAGTGAACACATTTAAACCATCATTCAACATGCAGAGAGGGTGATTGTCGTACTGTCTGCTTTCAGGCACAATTTTTCTGGAAATGCACACATAAATGAGATGTGAATTCATATATAAATAATAAACAGGTCCATCTACATTTAGCAAAATAGCCTTTACTGCCTGAACACCCCTATCCTACGGGCTGGTTGAGATGACACTATGAAACAATAACTGATATTGTTTTGTTCTTTGAGTATTTGGTCATGGATAAAGCGGCTAATGGGTCCAGTAGCATGTGAGATTAGCTGTGAACAGACAGAAGCACACACACACACACATAATCTTCTCCCAGCCTGGCGGAGATAAAAAGCAGACAGCAGACACAAGTAGACAATAAAAAAAAACATGGAGATGTAGGAAGGGCCCGGTCGGGGCAAAACACGCCATACTAATTCATACAGGATGAAAACAAATCTTCATGTGGAGCCCCTTCACCCTGAGAATGCCTTGTGGCAACAAATAGCGTCCACAGCCTCCAGATTATCCTTAATTTCCTGCAGCAGAAGGCCCGCTTATCCACCACAAACAAGTTTTCATTGCTTAATTACACACATTTCTAGAGGGTCAGGAAAAGGTTTCATTAGATCCGCTTGGCACAGTGGCCTCCGTGCTAACCAAGCCTGGAGGACAAAACTCACAGAGAAAAGCATCGCATTTCCTAATCGATATAAGCGCTTCATAGCCGTAACAGAAGAGGTACCTGAATTACAGCACAGTAAGACGCAGAAACCCACCAAAATATATGTACATTTTCACACGTAGTTCATTAAAAGAAATATATCAAAGATGTGGGCTATTATTGTCAATTTCTTCAAACGTTCACTGTTTTAACCAGCTGCAAGTTGAATCTTCTCAGAAGAGCCCTGCATGTTGCTCCGTTGCAGTCTCGGCCAATTAAATCAACACAATAGGAAAGTTGGCCAAATGGATTCTTTTGACTATTTCATAGACGTGTGTCTCATTTCAAAACTATTTATTCTCCGTTTTCCAGTTTGTGAAATGACGGGATGTCCAACAACAAAGCTGAGTAAAGTTCCTCTCGGGGAGAACATTTACAATTTAAGAGCAGTAACATCACTGGTATGTGAAAACCCGCAAAACATGAATCACGAATGGAGGGCAGTTCGTGTGCAAGCCACACATGGAAAAAGCAGACACATGAATAGATCACTGTCTAACTTTTAGCATGTATGTATTTTTTGGCATACATTGGTATCAATATTGACCTCCGCATATTGATTTTGGGTTCGTTCTGCAGAGCAGCGCCCGTTTGGTCTCCGCAGCGTCTCAGAACGGGGCCAACTGCTCGGGGGCCCCTGGAAGCCAACTCATGGTGTCTTCCCCCCGGCGCGGAGAGTGAGTGCCGAGTGCGGGACCAAAAGAATGCTGCACACTCGCTATTCTGCAGAGCCGCGGCTACAACGGGTGGCACCGTCACGTCGTCCTGCCCGAAGGCGCCAAGTGGGTTTTGGACAAAGTGAAGTCGCTCTCGCTTGCTTTTGGCTCGTGGCAAATCTGTCGTATCAAGTGTTTGTAAAAAAGAGCAATAATAAGTGCTATCACTTATGCTGTTTGAAAGTGAAATAACAATTACTTTGTCTTATAAAACCTGTTGTCTGACCACTAATTCTCCATCATTTGCTACCTATTTTCCATCTCACAAGTTCTCAGACAACAAAGGACAGGGTCCTTCGGTGGATTTCCCCCCCCCCCCCCCTTCTCCCCCTTCAGGCAGAGGCAGGCCTCGTAAATGGCTCCAGACGCGAGGACTCGGTCCACCATCTGACAGTGATTAGGACATGGCCTCGCTGAACGCAAGTACAGCTTCACACTCAATTGCTGCAACACACCTTTATGTGCAGCAAACCTAAACACGCCACCCACAGGATTCTGGATTCAGCAGCCGAGATGTTCTTTATTCTGCACATCGGACAGAATGTGCCAAATTGAACTTTGATCAAGAGTTTGACAAGTGGGCAAAGAAATCTAAAATGTTACCTTCATTTGCATCAGTCTGAGATACAGCAGATAACATTACGTCATCCCCAAAATGCTCTACTGTTTTGGAGTGTAAACATGCTAAGGATTAAAATAACATTCAGGTTAAAGTCGCTTGGAATAAAGTGGAAGTGTTGTGAATAAATGCATTCATCTTTTGTGCATTGTGTAAGTATTGCTTTTTATACACAAACAGCAGCTATACAATATCTATTTCCGTCTATGTGTCAGTCTTCCATTCATTCCTTCTTTGTTCAATCTTATTCACACACACACACACACGCTCTCTTTCTCTTACCTTATGTCCCTCTCCTTCCACTGAGACATCTGATAGTGATTATAGCAAAGTCTCAGAAACACTACTCACTTAACTCTCTAGTCTTAAGTGACTTGGTACCACTGACATAATTTGTTCATCTACACGTATAATTACCACACACACACACACACACACACACACACACACACACACACACACACACACACACACACACACACACACACACACACACACACACACACACACACACACACACACACACACACAAACAAACAAACAAGGGCCCCTGAGATCCGCACAGGCAGAAAGACAGTCGCTGAGGCCCATGAACACACACAAGCTCTCTCCTGGCCTCTACCCTCATTCCTCCATTTCAGGAAGGACCCCCCCCCCTCTCCCTCCCTCCCTCCCTCCATCTCCAGTCCCCTGGAACAGAACAGTCACGGCTGTGTGCATCGTTGATTAGCTAGAACCTGAACCCAGAGGCAACACTGCAAAGCTCAATGTTCTTTATTGTGTGTAGGAGAAGGGGAGCCTCTGACAACCTGGCATTCCCCGTCTTATTAGCTTATCTTTTACTAGTGTAAACCCACATTAAAGCCACTTTGCCGCTTACTCGTCAACAAGATTCAACAGAATGCAGAGATTTGAAGGGTTGAAAGAAGAATGGATGAAGGTTACAAGATTTAGAGAACTGACAAAGAATCATTTGCCTTTGTGTATCAACTTGGAGTTTTAAAAGTGACAGCATCTCATTTTGTATCACTTGTGGAAGAGATGTTACATGCTTACATCTATACTTCAGAATTTTAAGTAAATGAATGTTAAGCAATGGTGACATGAATGTTTCTCTATCCCTAATGTTGGTCCATGTACACACCTGACGTGCAAAAAGGTGACGGTTTCCTAGTGGCTCATCTGGCAGAAGGGTTACGTTAAACCTGAACCATGCACACAACCTTTTAGGCCCGTTTAACTGTGGCCTGTGTCATATGCTACTGTATGCTGAGTAGACGGGGCCAGCTATGAAGCATAACATAACATATAGCAGCTCGGAAGTGCAGGGATTTCGTTTTTTTTCATGCAGGAAGCCGAGGGGACACAGTTCAGGGGCTTCGGCTTGTAAAAACTTCTGCTCCCAGCATATCACAACGTATATAAAACCAACGAGCATGTGGTGCACATTTGCGTGTATGCACAACTCCGTGGTTGTGAGTGTAAACCCAGAGAGATGCTAGTCAGACACGTGAGAGGGGTAGTTTTTCTGCAGGATAATATGATGTGTGTGATGCTGACCTAATATCTAGCCATCTGCTTGATGGTGCTGGATGGCTGGGAACCAACAGGGACCTGTTAAGTGAGGCACATCTGGCTTCTCTTGGACGCTGTTGCTCTAAATGTCTTTCTCATTTTGGATCTTGCTGTCTTCCTGATCTGGAGAAGCTGATTTGGCGTTTGGCATCAGGTCATTTCCTTTTTTTTTTTATATCACCTAATCAAATCTGCAAAAGCACAGCCCTCCTCCTACAGTGTCTGGCCTGATGTGATCTGGATTATCTGTAAGCCTCACATTTGCTTCCTGTCAGAAGTCTCCAATTACACTCCGCGTTAGTCACCACAGAAAATACACATAAACGCAGGAAAATATTCTTCTTCGGTACTCAACTAAGTCCCACCTTTTCAGCATCCATCTATCAATAAACATATTCAACTAGAATTACAATGTTGACACAATGCAAAAACTTCCAGAAGCATGCTTCACATTTCAATCTGCTTGAGAGATGGATATGTATAAATCCACCGGACATGTAAGTGAAGAAACAGTCCCCTCGAGATTGGATTCCACCTGCATAAGACTCAATCTCTGGAGCAAAATTGGATTTGTTATGTATCAAATTGAATTACTCTGAAATCATTACTTTGGTAAATACATTGACAAGTTCATCATGCATTTAGGACCCGTGGGAAGGTGGTATCTGCAAAGGCAACACACCGTTCCAGAGGCATCAGGGTATCGGAGGTGTAGCAGCAAACAATGCAGACGGAAGGCTTTTAGGTAGAGAACAGAGAAAATGAGAATAGCAAGTGGCTTCTACGTTTGATTATACACAGCATACCCCAATCCTTGGCCAAAGGCCTGCTCAAATCAAACAAAGCCATTCATCATTCCTGACCTGAATGCATGCTTTTGGGGGGGAATATAGGACGAGTCAGTCCAAGACTGTGAAGGACACAGACCACGAGATAAAGGAGCAAGTACAAACCACAAATAATACCTTTAATAGTTACTGTTAAATATGTAACAGCAACGTATAACACATGCTTTTCACATCTCATCTTCCGGCTTTTCCATTAAATCAGTCTGACTTCTAGTCTCTGACTCTTGCCACTGGGCAAACCACGACCTAAAGGTACCTGACAAAAGAAATAAACTGATACTTGTTGCAACTGTGTATCTGTAATGCTAATTAAGAGTTAGCATTAGTTCTTCTGTTTGAACTAGATAAAGTGCTGACATCAAGGCCACCTTTTCTGCGTGTAGTCGCTGTAGTACAACTTTTGAGTAGTGAGAGAATGTCTAGACCCAGCGGTGAAGCCACTTCCCGAAACTTGAACAATGACAGTTGGTCGTTGACAAGTGTTTCTTCCAAACGTTGATGGACTGGCACCTCAAAGGAGGCACCATGAAATTCGGGAGTCTCGGGTTTGGAGGGCAGAAGAGATGAAATTGTACCAAAGTGGATCCAGATGGAAATCTCCTCTACTTTTCTTTAGTCCCCCCACTCACCACTCCATCATTTCGGGTTTTTTTCTGCAGGTCTAGTAGGAATGAGCCAAACCAAACACAAGGAGACAGAGCTGTGGTCTACCAGATACAGAACAGCCTCGCAGTTCAAAGCAAAATTCTGTGAGAGTTTAAAGCGCCTTCAGGGCTCAACCTGTTCCTGACGCTGTGATCGTGGATGTTCTTATCAACAAAACACACATTTTCTGATTAAGTCATTAAAATGTACAAAGTCATATGATAAAACGACAAAAAGGTGATGAGAGATTAGCGTGAATAACCTTGGACAAGAGGAAAGAAGCTGAAGAGGAGTTGGGCAACCTGTGTGAATTATAGAGCAGTGAGGAAAGAAATAACAGAATCATGAGATCACAAGCTGGCTGGCAGTTTGTATCCTGTGGGACACACGCCTTAACGGATTCTGTGGGCTGTTCGCCAAGCTAATAAATCATCATTTAAACCTTTTTCATACAATTAACCTTTGCTTTATTACAGCCAGAAGGTTTGTCACTGCAACGGTTTCCTCCTGGATCCATCTCAAATAAACACAGGGCTGCAAGATTTCCAGTGTTGCTTCTTCTAAAAGTGGTGATGGTGAATCCTTGTGGCGTCATTCAGAAGAAAAGAAGAGGGGAAGACCGGGGGGGAGGAGTGGCTGAACTGTGTGCCCTGTGAGAATTACAGAGCACCAGGATAGAATCATGAATGTCCGCCCTGAGGGGGAACAGGGGAGTAATGGAGATGGAGATTAGAATAATGAGACTAAGCAGAGACACGTATTTAAACTCACGACTTCATACGCATTGTACACCTGAAAAAACAAAATAGCCTTCACTTTAACATCTTACAAGACGCAGACAAAGAGCATTCACACGTGCACACGAGTGCTGCTGTGAGACTACGGTTCATCTCCTGTAGCACACCGGCCATGTCGGTGTCTTCATCATCATTCATCTTCAACAGAGAGGTCAAGTCGGTAGGAACATTTCCTGTGAGATCCTATCTTGTCTCTGCAACTCACGTCCTCCACTAATAAGCACCTTTTTTATCCAGAGGAGTAAACAAATGCACCACTATACGCCGGTCCCACCATTAAAAGGGAATTGTAGTAGACTGACAAACTAGTACTGCAGGGTGAAGAGGGTCAAAATGCAGCAGGCTTTGAAAGGACGGATAGTTAGCACAGTTCCCATCTAAAGAGGGAAGGATGAGATGTTTAACTCATCAGAGGATACCCGTGCAGACCGGATGGGATCCATGTGTGTGTGGAGGCAAACATGTCACACATACGTAGGTGGAAGCACACTTTGGATTTGACTTTCTTGAAGAAAACTAGGTCGTTTAAAATTAGAAATGCACGTAGGAATAAACTTTGGGAGCAGATCACAACATGTGTCCCCGTAGGATGGAAAACACGCTCGGGCTTTTTGATCTTCAGACAGCCGAGTGAGCCTTTTATCAAAGTTGCACAAACAAAGTGTACCTTACAGCCCCAAGAATTTAGGAGGAGTGGCATCACCTTCAGAAAGTAATAATAAACCTGTTCACTGCCGCCTTTAATAAACCTGAACACATGTATCAGGGTCTCTGCTGTTTGAGAGAGCGACCTTGTGTCTTTCCCACACTGATGGCGCCCTACGTCACTACAACACAGATCGATTACATTTCATTTTCTTTTACTCCATGCTGCATGCCGTCTCCATTTTTCATTGCCTCCTCTTTAAGTTTTTAATAATGTTCAAGGCCTGTGGAAACCTTTCTGAAAACACCCCATCATCGCGGTGAAGTTAAATACTGAAACCTTTGTACAAATCAAACTGACACTGTAATTAAAAAGGATCTTCGAGCACAAAGGCCTCCGGCTCCGTTTTTGATTGTTATCAACGCCGTCGCTGAGTTGAGGAAATTGGATATTAGCGAGGCACGACATTCCCCGGGTTCACATGGCTTTTACCCTCCTCAATGTTGGCCCTAGTGTCTTTCTCATTGTTGATCAACACACAGTTTTACCTCCACACAAACAGTGCTTCACCTGCTCGAGGCGGTTACGATTTACCAAGTTAAGAGTCTCCCCCGATTAGTGAAAAGGGGCGAACGGGTTACACAACCATCGCGGTATCAGCAGTGGCGTATCCAGAACATTTTTACTGGGGTGGCCAAGATGGGACACAAAGCTAGTGTGGGGTGTCCATGGTAGACGGCGCTGACCCCATTTAAGCAGCAATTTAACAGAACCTTTATACAATCCGTTGCATATATATATAAACAATTGTAACAAAAACCAAACAAATCTTAACTCCAAAGTATATACTATGAAGGAATGTAATGTAAACCTTTAAACTCTCATGAACAATAGAGGATTCTAATAATAGTAACAAAGTGCAATAGAGGTAGCTAGTTCTTGCTTTTGCTCATTCTGCTGCTACAAAATGCTTTCACAAAGGGCCAAGACCACAAGACAAGACTTAAAGTCCAATGCAATGCCACCAGACCAAATATAACTAAAGGGTTAAGGTGCTTCTTCATAGTGTAACTTGTGAAAATTGTACATAAACAGTTGTAACATAAACCAAGCAAACCTTAACACAAAAACAAGACCATTAGACACATTCTGGGTTCATCCATCTTATCAGATGAATTTGCCTGTTTTGGTGATTGGTAGCAAAAAGTTTAATAAATGTGTCCATGTCCAGTTACTTTGATCTTCTAGCCTCAATGCTGAGAACACCCAGGTTGCTCAGTCTGTCATCTGTCATTGTTGATGAGTTTAAGAGCTGAGAAGCTGGAGGGCTATGGCTACTTAAATCTAGACTGTCACACTGTCATATTTCAGACACTGTTAGCTCTATTGAACACACATCTGCAAACAAACACCCTCAGTCTTCAGTCCAGAAAACAGCGTTTCATATTTCATGGCGGTATCCTAATAATTAAAAAAAATAAAATGCTAACGTTCAACGCTTAACTTGGTTTGCAGGCTGCTAAGCTAGCCAGCTAGTGCAGTGTAGTTTGACTTTTAGCTGCTACTTAGTGCTAGATAAAGTTTCCTACACATTCAGAGGGAACAACGATATAACTAAACATTAGATGACCATACCTCTCAGTCGACAGATTCCGGCGTTTTTATCGTTGTTGTGTCGTCGCTGTAGTAAACTGTGACCGTCCTCGTGCTTCACGGAGCAGCGGCAGGTGCAGCGCAATCATCTCGTGGGTCACGTGACCTGCGTGGCCAAACGTCCGCTGAACAGAAGTCAGCTCTCACAGCCTCAGTACGACCATTACTGTGTTAGTTAAAAATGTAAAACTGACCCTAAATCAGTTGTTCAGCTGTCATCATTGATTGACAGCATTTCTCTTGTTTCTTGTGTTGACGAACTTGACCAACAACCTATCAGATCTGGGGTGGCCACAGAGGTGGCCAATGAGCTTTCAGGGGTGGCCACGGGGTATCAGCTGGTGAAACGTCAACAACCCGACACGTTTCTGGAAATCTTTCGACAATTGTGGTCATCGTTCTGACGCCACTGTTGTCACATCCAAATCTAATTCACGCACTCAACTTTTAGAGGGCTTCATAATTGGTCCACAGATTATTTTAACATGTTTGTATGCGAGAAATGCATTTTCTCATTTTGATTTGGGCCTCACTTCAAATACATCTAGCAGACATTTGATGTAGAGTGAACACTGCTCCATGGGCCACTTGTGCAAAGCTATTCATCCCTTTAACTGCATTGGGAGTCCAGTCCCACTCATCATCAGACAGGAGCTTAGCAAATTTGCTGTTCTCTGGACTTCGAGCACCGAGACACGTTGTCTGTCGTCACAAGGTGTCTGAAGCTCTTCAGTGTCTAAAAGTGTCTAAACGGCTCTCTCTGATTCCCTCACACACACACACACACACACACACACACACACACACACACACACACACACACACACACACACACACACACACACACACACACACACACACACACACACACACACACACACACACACACACACACACACACACACACACACACACACACACACACACACAAATAATAGCAACAGAAAATATGCGACTGGCTCTGTTTACGGCCGCTATGTGAAACTCAATTACACAGCCAGTTGAGAATGTGGCCGTTTCTCAGATATGCGCGATGTGTCCCTGACCTAAATAACACCGCTGTTCCTCGTGAGGCCCAAACAACTGCTTCTACTTATTAGATTGACGAACCAAGAATACGCACACGGCGACACGCACGCGTCTGGACGTCTCTCGTGCGTGTTTGCTGGGAGTTTTCCTGCGTGGTTCCCGTGGACTCCCTCAGACGAGGTGAGGTAAGATTTGGAGCCACAGCGTCCATCTGGATACACGTTCACACATGCTTGTGCACACGTACACACACACACACACACATACAGATTTACTATTGTCATAACCCACACTGACAAACACCTGGACCTGGTTACTGGAGGGAGAGTTGGCTTGTGTGTGTGTGTGTGTGTGTGTGTGTGTGTGTGTGTGTGTGTGTGTGTGTGTGTGTGTGTAAACGGGGTGTATGGGGAATACCGGGTTGTAGGTCATTCTGAGCTGGAGGCTGGGTTGGGGTTCATTTATTCTGCTTTCTGAGCTCTTGAAGAAGTCTCAAAAATGAAAGGGAGATTTTACTACAATATGAAAAGCCAATCTCCCAATAAGAAAGAAACCTTACAGTTCCTTACTTATACTTAGGTCACGTGATTGTAGGACTATAAATTGACTGAAAGTTAGTAGATTTAAAGTTTTTTCTTTATCTGCTGTCACAACTATGCGGTTAAAACATCCAGCTGTGATGTAAAATGTGTTTTTTTTTGTACGCATTACCACAAAATGTGTTCAAGTTACTACTCTTCGTGTTGTTTCTGAAAATAGCTTGTACACATATAATCACTACCTTTAGTACTATGTGAATACATCTGGAAAACAAATTGATCAAGCACTCATATTCACATCGCATCGTACTGATATGCTCACTTCAGATCGGATCACGTAGCCCGAAAGGAAACACATGGTGCTGATAGGAAGATTATTCAAAATCAATATCACTGAAACATTTCTACTCTCGAATCGGAATACTGAAGAAAAAAAGAAACGAGCAAAGCCTTTCACTTCCGAAGGTGTGCAAACAGTCGCGCGACGCAAAAGTAATACAACGTAAAGAGTTTGCCGCTTTCACCAGAAGTACTACTCACCTTCTGCCTCGTTCCTTCTTATGACGGAGATGAGATCGTAGCACACGATGGGCTGCAGACAAATGCAGATCGATGCCTCGCCAAGAGTTGGATCGTGTTTTCTCGTGTGAGAGAGAGAGAGAAAAAGAGAGAGAGAGAGAGAGTGTGAGAGCGAGAGAGGGGGAAGGGAGGAAAACAATTATATTTTACATGTGGGCGGGCTTTACGCAGAGCCTCGTTGGCGCAGTAGGCAGCGCGTCAGTCTCATAATCTGAAGGTCGTGAGTTCGAGCCTCACACGGGGCACATGTTTTGGAATTATTTTGTGTGATAATCACCGTTGAATTTATAGAAAGTAGCCTACTATACATCTCTAAAAATTAAAGGAGCCTTATCTTACCAGCAATAATGTTTTCAATAATAGCCTTCAAAACAACAGTACTATGGGTTGTCCAGTAGGTTGACTAAATAACTGTCAAAAAAGCCACATGAGAAAAGAGGTGACCAGGAAATCAAACAGAACGGAAATCTTGTCAAATCACCTCCAAATATCTCAGACATGGGTTTGCAGAAATATACTCGTAACCCCATCCCTTTCTGTTTAGCCGTTGCAGCCGTTGATCCACATCTTATTGCGTGGTATGGTGTCGACCTGCACAGGAAGGTGTGAGGGCAGGTCTGTGAGGTATTCCAATCATGTTTGAAAGCCCATATTAGATATAATAAGGGAATACATTTAAAATTGTTTAACTGAGCCAGCAGGTGGTGGACTATTGATAACAAAATACAGATCAAGTCAATGGGAAAGGAGATATTCATCATGCAAAAATAGTTCTAAATTGACGAAAGCAAATACATAGGATATTTCTTTTGGGGGTTCAAACTAGTATTTATTAATAAAACAAATCAGATTGTTGTTTGAAAACTAAACACAAAAGACACAGAAGTGTTCCCCTGAGTCAACATGTTCATACTTAAAACGGGGAACCACACTCATTCCCCAAAAATGAAAAGCCTGGTTACTCAAGCAGGTAAATATATATGGTCAGTTAAGACGTTTCCATTTCTATTACCAAAATAAAATACACAGATTACAAGACAAGGATTACACGTTACCTCCTTTTCCTGTGGAACAGGGCAGAAAGAGCTACTCACACTCATGAAGCAGACGAAGGGCAGAAAAGACCATTAAAGAACACCATTTCTGATAAACTAAAACCAATAAATAAAATATGCATACGAGTCATTGAACTATGGCACTCTGTATTTAACACATATTTCTGCAATTACTATGTAATTTCAAGATAGTGAGTAAGGAAGTAGAAAAAGCAATACAGAACACTTTGTGCCTCAATGTTGTATATGATTAAATGTCACTTCATTATTTTGAAACTTGAAAAAAATATCATATTCCAAGTTTAACACACAAAAAGAAAAGATAATTCATTAAAAAAAACAGAAAACCATAATAATTCCAAGCACTGATCACAAGTAAAAGGTTTTACCATCAACCCAAACATCCAGCTCAACTCTAAAAAAACAGCAAGCATTTGACTCAGGGAATTAAAAGGCTGATATTTTCTTGTTTTAATAGTTGTCGATCAGATTGTTAATTAATTAAAGCTACACAAACATTAAAAGTATTACAAATAAACATCCGCTCAGCAAATCATTGCTTAATTTCTTAAAGTTTTTTTAGTATATGTACGAATACAAAAGTATAATTTCTTACACATTTGTCTACATTCAAACATTGTGATTTAGGAAGTCACTTGGAGTGTCTTTGTATGCTGAATTATAAATCTGATGATCTCACTACTGTTTCTCTGAAAAACTACAGAGGGAAGTGGATTAAGAAATCAAGACTAGGATTAAGTAAAATCACAAAATCTTAGATTTATTCCCCCATTTGGCAGTAAAAGGTTTCTATTATTGAATGCATGAATCAATAACACACAAATTAAAATCTATTTGGGGGGAAATGTGGTGAAAACCCAGATTATTTACTTAAAAAAGTTTACTCTTGCATAAATGCAAATATTTCATTATTCTGACCTCTGTGCTTGTAGGATTATTGCTCTATTATTATATTGCTGCTATTGTTGTCTTATTGTTGCAAGATCAATAGAGAGGCGTTCCCACCCCGCTGGGGGGCTACGTACGGCTAGAAAGTTGGGATAAAAGTCCGAGATCATATCTTCAGTGTGTGAGCATGTTTCTTGCAAAGAGGTTTATCTTTCTTGGAGAAGAAGGTCTGGCCCTCGAGCGTCGTGCAGCACAACTGAGGAAAAATATTGTCACAAACACACAGGAAGTTAAAGTAAAGTAAACTTTAAATAAAGTAAAGTTGTCCAGAAAATAAATCACCATCTCCAGAAAGTGCATTTATCAAATAACTGTTAGGGACTGGATGGCAGTGCCTCAATTAACTGTGAATATTGCAGTCCTTCCCTTACAGTGCAGACGAAGCAGGTGTCGTGCCAGGTGTAGCCGAGGGCCTCCAGGAACTTGTCTCCAGCCTCGATGGGGAACTCACAGCCACGGCAGCTGGTCCCAAACAGACTGTAGAAGTCTTTTCACAGACAAAGCAACGTTGCATTAAATACACTGCCGGTTTTTTCCTTTATTTATTCCTTTATTCTTGGCAGCAAAATAAAAATCTGTTTATAACAGAGAGCTACATGCGTCTTTCAATCCAATCAACAAGACCGATGTGTTGACATCATCACTCACCTTGTTCACAGTACGGTTCTCCATCCTCCAGGTGGAAGGTGTTGTTTCTGATTGGCTGCTGACAGCAAGCGCAGAGGAAGCAGTGGACGTGCCACGTCTGTTTGAGGGCGTTTATCACCTCCTGGGAGCGACAAGCACACGTCGCAGTGGTCAGTTGGACGCCCGAGGCGCTTCATTAAGAGCACTGTTGTTCGTGCGAGGAAACAAGGAAATTAGATCTTTCCCACCGTTAACTGTGAGAACAAGACGGGACAGGGAGTCATTGGGAAGTTGGTGGGCCAAAGTAAAAATACAGGATTAGAGGAGAGAGGCGGTGAGAAAACCGGTTACTAAGAAGCTGTAAGCTGGTTGAAGATGTGTGAGAAACAGAGGGTTGAAAGGGATAGAGGCTAAAGAGGTTAGAACATGTGAGGGATGAACGTCAGATCTGTTATGAGAGCAGATCTTTTAGCTTCCTGACGCTCTCTGTTCATGCTACACCTGCAGCCCTGAGGCCTCTAAGCCTAATTCTCACAACACCAGAACATGTACCGCATTCCTCAGGTTCATTGGTGGTCACTACACACATGTCCTGTAGCCTTTCTACTTTGCACTGACCCTACATATGAGCATTTGAAGATGTCTACCCCTAAACATTAATTTACCTTTATTAAGTGGTATAATGTGATATAAAATAGGGCTCAATGCAGTGAAGTAAAAAGTCAGAAGATGAGAACTGGATTCTATAGTTACAAAGCCATGTCTTAGTCTACATGTTGGATCAACCTCTATTCAAACTCCCCTTGAGAGGTTTAAACAATAAGCGCTAATAACTGAAACATCTTACATTTGCTATCAAACGCTATGCATCCTTTTTTCCCCCCACTTCGAACCGCTCCACGTGGCCCATAGTGGCAAAACTACAGACACCTGCACTCTGCTCAGGGTGTTACACACGGTTGAATCATTGTGAGGCACAAAAACCACAAAAGAACAAAGGTGTGCGTTACAGGTTGGCCCGGGATGCCAGGAGGGTTAGCACTTTCGCTCCAAGCAACAGGTGGTTTGAAACAGCCACACACACACACACACACACACACACACACACACACACACACACACACACACACACACACACACACACACACACACACACACACACACACACACACACACACACACACACACACACAGCTGCTCTACTTGGCTTCACACCGACTCACCCCCAGTACTTTGGACTGGCAGCGGCTGCACGTCGGGGCCAAGAAGTCTTCATAGCAGTGTTCACAGTAGACGGATCCTTGTTCTTCCACAAAGCCGGTGTCTGCCAGGGATATGCGGCAGTGGGCACAGTTAAATTCCTCCTTGTGCCATGATTTCCCCATTGCTACTAGAAAGGGTCCTCTGGGTGGGAAAAGGGGAAAAGAGGAGACAACATGAAACGTTTTAATCAACTTTTAGGTTTAGAACTAAAGTTATCAAATAAGATGAACACATGACACCCAGGCTATTTGTTATAATTACTTTTATCATGAATGCAAGTACATATTGAAAGTAAACTGACAGGTTGTGTAGTTATTCATCGCCTTGTCCTCAAACAGCCACTAGAAGGCAAATCGTTGAATGGTAAACTAAAAAAATGAAATAATGTGGAACCAAATTCCCTAAACTGTCTCATTGAAATTCAGCATGTTTCTTGCTTCACAATTTTTCCCATAACAAAATAATCTTATTGAACAAGCTGTACAATATGAATACTGTGATTAGTATTTCAATAAGGTTACTTGTGGTTGCTGCAGACACAACATCTTTAGACATTAATCTCCCTCTGACAGCACCGTGGCACTTTCCACTTGATGATTAGGTAAAGTGGGAAAAACACACAGGCTAATTTACTCCACACAATAGCTTAGCTGCACTTATCTGAGCTTTTTTCAGATAGTGGCCCAAGCTGGGCTCCATTAGCATGTGAGCTACCCCATATCTTTAGTGATGTGTCATGTAAAGTGACACAAGTCAGATAACACCTGGCTCAGAGTGGTCAACCAGGAGAAAAAGAGATGTTGGCAGGAAGAAGGATGAAGAAACAAACACAGTCTATAGCCTTTGTGTGTGTGTGTGTGTGTGTGTGTGTGTGTGTGTTTTGCATTCAGTGTCTGCACTGTAAATCAGTTGGATGCACTGCAGGTGCAACGTAACACCCCTTATCTACTCTACGTCACATCTTAGTGGCTCTAGTTTCACACACACATCATATACTCAAGATGAGTTACGTTTCATTATCTTAAGTGCCCAACTGGGACACCACACTGCCTGTTGTTTCATTCTATATGTACATACATAAATAATATATAAAATAGTGCACAATGAAAAAGCAATGAGCCTGATGTGATAGAATCACCTCAAAACCTCAACATGGGGACAACAGAATAATTCCATCCTGATGAGCGAGGTCACAGATTCTTCATTCATGATATTTATTCTGAAGATTGCTGACAAGAATAATGCTTTTTTGCAATTATCCGTATAAGTGCATTGAGTTCACTTGTTAAAATCCTGAATTGTGTAATTTGGTAGACGGCGTCTCTCCCTCACCTGATCACCATGTTGCAGTGGCCACACATGGGCGTCCGAGTCCCAGCAGGGATGTGTTCTGCCATCTGGACCAGGGTGTCCTCGTCTTTTGGGTGGGGCTGAGGTAATGGTCTGGATGGGACGGGACATCTCGGGATAATGGCACTTCCATTACCCTTCATACCAAAAGATGGGGTAATCAAACCAGTCCGTGGGCCGTGACCTGAAGGGGATTGGGGAGGGGGGGGGGGGGGGGGGGTAAAAGGTTGGTTACAAAACAGGCAGAAACAGGAAGGAGAAGCAAATGGAAAACAAAAAAAGTGAACATCACAAAGGACGCGTGTTGGTGTGTGAGTTATTCGACCTCTACCCTCTAGGTCTGCAGGCCCAGCAGGTGTCACGGCGATGCATGCGGCTGGCTGACTACTGATGTCAAAACCGGGAATTCACCACATCAATCTTCCTTGAATCTTTTACCTCACCGTAGACTTTACCATGGTATATTATGACAGACACACACACACACACAGGCCACCAAAATACTCCCCCACACCTGGCTAAACATGTGGCTTGACCTTTGATCTCCAAACGGCGGAGGAAGATGTGTTTTTGTGTGTGCGGGAAGGCGAGGGCTACTTTTAGAGCTCGGCTCTACCATAACATCCCATGTTTAAGTGTGTGTTTGAGCTGTGAATGGAGCCGGATTTACATTAGATGTTGGGGCTTGAATGTGTCACTTTTGACAATATGTGATTTTTGACAATATACAGGATTTTACAAACAACAACAAGGTTCTGAGGGTATGATTGCAGTGCAAGAAATCTGCCTTCAAAAGCTCTTGTTTGGGGAATGAGGACACAAACATACCTTCGTACAAGTTCCTAAACTGTAACTATGGATTCAAAATGCATCGGTAGGTTACTCTTTCTAGGCCACTATACGGCTAGGAGTGTAGTTTAATGAGCCGGGTCCATAGGAAAGTGGTTATATTTACAATTGAGTGACAGTTCCATGAGGGTGAGAACTGACTTGTGCCCGACTTGAGTCTGGATGGTGTAAAAGTTAAAGGATATTATGCTAGATTCATGAATACATACTGTAATGTATATTTTGGTCCACACATGATAAGCAGAAGAATGTCTCAATCTCTGAATCTGTGGGCTGAGTGAAGATGGAGTCGGGCCATTATACAGCAGCTCTGTGGCTTGCCTTTAAAAAACTATTCCTAACTCCCGACAGGTCCCTCCAGTAAATATTATCTTTCTAACGGAGTAGAACTGCTACACCACAGGCAGAGCGGGGCCTTCTCGCCTCCTTAATGGGATTCCACAGAGGAAAAAGACGAGAAAAGAAAAAGAAAGTCTGCAATGACCTGAATCACAACATGTGTCACGCTTCAAGCACGGAAAATAAGTCACATACACTCACCGGCCACTTTATTAGGTACCCCATGCTAGTAACGGGTTGGACCCCCTTTTGCCTTCAGAACTGCCTCAATTCTTCGTGGCATAGATTCAACAAGGTGCTGGAAGCATTCCTCAGGGAGTTTGGTCCATATTGACATGATGGCATCACACAGTTGCCGCAGATTTGTCGGCTGCACATCCATGATGAGAATCTCCCGTTCCACCACATCCCAAAGATGCTCTATTGGATTGAGATCTGGTGATTGTGGAGGCCATTTGAGTACAGCGAACTCATTGTCATGTTCAAGAAACCAGTCTGAGATGATTCCAGCTTTATGACATGGCGCATTATCCTGCTGAAAGTAGCCATCAGAAGTTGGGTACATTGTGATCATAAAGGGATGGACATGGTCAGCAACAATACTCAGGTAGGCTGTGGCGTTGCAACGATGCTCAATTGGTACCAAGGGGCCCAAAGAGTGCCAAGAAAATATTCCCCACACCATGACACCACCACCACCAGCCTGAACCGTTGATACAAGGCAGGATGGATCCATGCTTTCATGTTGTAGACGCCAAATTCTGACCCTACCATCCGAATGTCGCAGCAGAAATCGAGACTCATCAGACCAGGCAACGTTTTTCCAATCTTCTATTGTCCAATTTCGATGAGCTTGTGCAAATTGTAGCCTCAGTTTCCTGTTCTTAGCTGAAAGGAGTGGCACCCGGTGTGGTCTTCTGCTGCTGTAGCCCATCTGCCTCAAAGTTCGACGTACTGTGCGTTCAGAGATGCTCTTATGCCCACCTTGGTTGTAACGGGTGGTTATTTGAGTCACTGTTGCCCTTCTATCAGCTTGAACCAGTCTGGCCATTCTCCTCTGACCTCTGGCATCAACAAGGCATTTCCGCCCACAGAACTGCCGCTCACTGGATGTTTTTTCTTTTTCGGACCATTCTCCGTAAACCCTAGAGATGGTTGTGCGTGAAAATCCCAGTAGATTAGCAGTTTCTGAAATACTCAGACCAGCCCTTCTGGCACCAACAATCATGCCACGTTCAAAGTCACTCAAATCACCTTTCTTCCCCATACTGATGCTCCGTTTGAACTGCAGGAGATTGTCTTGACAATGTCTACATGCCTAAATGCACTGAGTTGCCGCCATGTGATTGGCTGCTTAGAAATTAAGTGTTAACGAGCAGTTGGACAGGTGTACCTAATAAAGTGGCCGGTGAGTGTAAGTCACATAAGCAGTAAATTACTTTTAGACTATATAGCTCCTCAAATAGTCACAGCTATATATTTCATATATATTTTTGACAGTAATGTCCCATTGCATAGATTTCTTGCAGCAATTGGCTTGATGAACAAAAATGTATATTAATCAATGTATTATAGACACACACACACACACACACACACACACAGCTAACCCTGGATTGCAACTGGTCCTTTGATCATGGTCTTGACAACGGCAGACTGGTGGCTGTTGAGTTCTGGTTCCTCTGGTTCCTCTCTGTGCAAAGACAAAATGGAAATTACTGGTCAATCCATTCATTGGTTTTGAAATTCAAGGACAGCACCAACAAAGCACTGCCCCTGCAAATGAAACTCAGTTTGCGCCGCTTGGGTAGCAAAACAAATGGTTGCTACTTGCATCCTGCTCTATCTGTGTTTCACAAAGATGTTGTTTCCATGGCTACCAGGAAAAAGAAACGCTATGCAAGCACGGCCTCCTTTTTCAAGCTCAGCATGACGGATTCCAGACCACCTACCTGCTGACAGAGCGGAGACAAATATAGCACCAAACAAAACACAGCATGCCGCTGCAGCCAATCCAGTACAGTGCTCAACTTCATGGTGCACTTCCTACTCATGACTTTAACAGCCGTGCAGAGTCCACGCCACAGACCTGATGATGGATAGGAGACGAGAAGGTTTGCACTGCATGGACGATACAGCAACCCCCTTCAAAAAATGATGCCAGTATATCCATGTAAATGACTCAACAGAGAGTAATGGATCACTGTGAAGTGAAATAAAGCACCCATTCCAGATGTGCTGTAGACAGATGCCAGACTGCCTGCACTAATGACGGAGGGAGGACACAGTTCATAATATTCAGTGGATTAATTTGAGATATTTTCAACTAGCACATGTGCAGGTATTGTTGCAGTCCCCCTTTTTATTTCAAATGACTCCTCTGAAAGTACGACTCGTCGTTGATGTTATGAAGAGAAAAACTGAATGACTCCCCAAGGCTCTGCAGTACACATCTGGCAGTGATGATATCAAACGACGCCGGAACGCCACATTTAAGTGAGCGAATGGGGGAAATGACCTCAGGGGGATGACCTCTCAACACAAAATAGATCAATGGGTTTGCATACTATATCAGGCCAACGGTGCCGTGGAACATTTTGTCTCTAAAGAAATGTAATCGTGTGCGATTTGGGGAATAGTTTTACTCTTTTGAGGTCCCGCATTCTCTTTTTGTTTCATTTCCTGTACTTGCAGAGACGCCGCAGTGCGTCCAGCTGTAGTGAAAATGCCCCAGACTCTCAAACTCTCCATTGCCCTTCAATGTAATGCAGCGTGAATAACCTATTGCTATTATAGTTGTTTTATATGTGCCAGTTGAGGGGCTTGGGTGGGCCAGTAATCTTTCCCCAGACATATTACACCCATAATGCACAATTGTAACCAACGCCAACTGTTGGATCACTGCTGTCTTCCCCTTGCGCTGTTATGACAACTGAAGTCATGGTTACGTTTAGCTTTGCCCGCTTGTTTCGTGCGAGTGAGAATCGGGGAGAGAGAAGAAATGAGGGAGAGTGATGGGAAACCATGAGGTGAATTAACGGGCAGAGAGTGAAAATACGGGGAGGAATATTGTACAGGTCTTTGAGCTAACACCTTCCTAGATGCTCTGTGTTTGATCTTAAAGCATAAAATGGTGCCTGCAGAGAGTTTACCACCCAAGACCGACTCTAAAATGATCAATTCAAGCTTTGTGAATAATTCCTGTGGAAAAGCAGTGGTGGGATTTGTAGTCAAATGTGCAACTCACAATGAAAGGAGAGTAGACTTAAAATTGCCTAAAGAAATAGACTTCATTGACGGGGGGGGGAGAGAGGAGAGGGTCTCCCTGGCAACACACACACAAAGGGACGGAAATAAAAAAAAATGATATATCTGCCCAGAATGTCAATCCCTCCTTAATAGTCGCTATGGTGAACTACAGAGGAGATAACACCAACACAATATGAAGCTGAAGCGAAGGGGCACATGGTTAGAAAAGGCATTGCATGAGTAGAACACAAAGGTACAGTGCAGTGACGATGATGAACGCACCCTGCAGACAGTTAGCATCGATTCCAGCTAATCAGCCCTGGGCCAATACAGTTCTGACTTGGGTACTCTCTATAGGAAAGAGACTGTCACACTGGAGTCCATTACACTTTATTCTCATTATCTGAATTCATTTTGTGTAGCTCCAATTTCACAATCAGATTTATTCAACGGCCACATTCTCTCTTTTTGCATGTCTATTGATGTATTGACATTGAAATCAAATAACAGCTGAGACAAAACCAGAGGCAGCCGGATGAAGGTAAAGAGACAGTACTGTTACTTTCCCAAGTAGGGAAAAAACAAGCATTATATGCATATATCTAAATAATAATACAATATCCGAAATAATACAAATGAAATGTATTTATGCAAGTTAGGTGTTCTCAGAGTTGAAAAACAGTGCAAAAAATAAATAAAACTACTGATAATTAAATCATACAATTTGAATGCCATGTTAAGATTTAATTTACATTCTGGCCATTCTCATCATTTTTAAAGATCAACAGCACACCGGCTTGTTCTTTTACTTATGGCACTTTTTTTTTGCTCCAATTCCACTCATAGCATACTTTAGACGTTAGCTGTGACCACCAGCTTCTTAACCACTGCTATTAGAAAGCCAAACGCTAGAAAAGTAGCACAATCCTGTGAAGAACAGGAAAGACGGCGTCCTCATTATGCTGTTGAGCTATCTCGCTGTGGGAGATTAGAGGCAACGGGGACATCCATTCAAATGATCCTGGCCAACAAGCCGAGGACATTCATCTTCATCAGCTTTGGGAATTGGCTAACAACTGGTGACAAGTCGAGCAGGAAATAAGGTGCTGCCCAGTTCTTCATTCATTAGAGCCAATTACAGCAGAGCTCGTTAATATTCTCCACCAATCAGGCCAATTATGTGTGAAGTTAATTGTATTCCGCGAGACTGTGATTGGTTGACTCCTGTAGGCCCCGTTGCTCTGATTCAATAGCGGCCCGTTACGGAACGGACCATCTGGACGTCCTGGGCCACATATGAACCTTGTAAACAGAAGAGATGATTAAAGAGGGACGGGAGGAAGGAGGAGGAGAGAGAGGAATACAATCTTTCTGTTCATCTGTCTCTCTTGTGCCGGCTAACAGTTATTTTGTTAAAATGAATACGATGCTACATGGACATTTAACATTAGGTATCACTACCGTGACAGTGAACACCCCTTTTTAACTCTGTTGGGTTTTTTTTGCCGGGATAATCATACAATCCACCGTGTGCGTGCTTGCGTCCCCTGTTAAGACTCAATTCTCAAGGACACGCTGACTTTGACTTTGACATTGGCGGCATGTGGTGCTGGTGATTACAAAGCTTAGAGCATCTCCACCCCCCCCATCTCCGACTCTGAGGCAACAGTGGGGGCACAGCAGCATGTGGTGTGTTTAGCTAACAGCTCCACTGCTGCATGCCTACAGCTTGGTTTTATTGTCTTGGACGGCGTGTTCTAGCTGACCACAGATGGAACCACCAACACAAACACTACGCCACTAACCTCGCTGCTTGGCGGGTTTGGTTGGACTCGGGCAAAGTAGAACAACGAGTCTTGTTCCACAGCTTGAAAGTGCTTGGCTGCATTCACTGCTGCTTGTTTTTAAGGCGCCTTGCAGCCATTGGTGTTTGCAGGGGGATTGGCCACATGACCCAGTAGTGGTCATTGCAGAAGTACCGACATATAAATAAGACTTATTGTTTGCTGATTAAAGGTGATAATGAGGAATATTTCAGACTATGTCATGATCTAACCCTTGGATACTCGAGCTCCAACTAGAACTTGTTAAATGCTCCTTGTTTAAGTATTGAACAAATGGTCCATTAACGAAGCTGACTGCTGTCCAGAAGCTCTCTAAACCACACGACAGATGGTCTATAATTCAGCATATTCTTTGGATCGCATTCAGCCCTCACACACTTTTTCTTCTATGTGCTTCCACACATGTGCGTACTATCACAAAGACCTCCACCCCCCCACACACACACTTCACAGTTTAAATGTGTACAGTTGTGTGTCACTGACGGATCTTTCTGAGATGCTGCCAACTTGGAAAGTCCTGACTTGTGTCCACAGAGACATATGGATCCTGTCTTATATTTCTCGTATGTTTTACCAACCACAGCTTTTTCACTGTAAAATGGGGGATGTTCACTGTACTCTCGGGTTATTTCAACTACGTGATAACGGTAGAAATATATATATATTTGTCAAATTGTTTAACAAATATAACTTATAACAGTTACTATCCGTAAGTCATTTTCTTTGCTGAAATTCTTGAGTCCTATAATTGTGACATCACATCACATTGGTGAATATCGATGAGTGCATGACTCTCTACAAGTTATATTGTATTATTTGAGAAGTAGATATTGTTATATTATCGTCACTCTTTCCTATACTCATGGACAAATGAGTATGTTGTTGAGAAATGTTTCAATGACAAAACCTTTGAAGAATGCTGATTGATAATGATCTCACTTTAGATGTCAAGAGGACTTGGTAAGAGCACTCTCCTGTTTACAAGTACACGCACAACGTTAAATGAAATGTTTCCACAGAAAAAACCTTCCTGCAACACTTAGTAACACGGTACCCAACAGGTTTGGTAGAAAGAATATGATGACTTGTTGATGTATGAGAGACGAGTATTGAGCTGCAGGACTGAGGGGACGGACATAAGGAAACTTTATGACCCGTCATTGAGAAGTCGAATCCATGATTATCGAGTATTTTAAGCTTTGTGCAGCTCTTCAGAGCCTTCAGAGAGGTGGTAGCTTGGCCATTTAATGAACGTCCATCACCAGACCACTGCTCACACTTTGAGTGTATGCTGCCCTCTAGTGGCGTGGAAGGGGAATTTCTAGACCAAGGGAGCAAAAGTAAAGAATATAATCACAGTGAAATTGGATTTTAGTGTAATTATCAGTTTTAACAAAACATCCCGAGCTCAATCCGCCTTTCTTCTGTGGGGCGTTGAAAGCCTTCTGGCTTCTGGTGCTGCACCGTCTGAAACAGCCGGACCAAGGACGTGGAAGCCAGGATCAGCAGAAGCCTCAGCTGTTCGCTTATGCACTAATGACGAGGCGCTACCATGTGACAAGTTAAATCCTTAAGTCCTCCACACTAGAAACCAGTAAACAGGATGCTGCGGTGCGGGAACAACTGGTCTGCGATAACGCGGGATGTGTCCCGCCATCAACATTCGCCCCTCGAATGGACACGGCCGCGTTCGACTCGGGGTTTGAACTGGTCTGCTGCGTCAAAGGTAGCGACATTCGAGAAAAATGGATGCTTCACATTAGACAAATGGCTCTGGCCATTGCTGACCATGAATGAATGAATGAATGTATGAATTTATATTGAAGAGGGATTTTGTTACAGCGGGTGTGTTAAAACCATAAGTGAATTATATTATGTGAAACCAGTGCTACGGCTTGCAAAACCTTGCAAGCAAGTTTATAACACATCAAATCGGGTGTTGAAAAGCCTTTTTGTGACTGCATTTCAAAGTGTGAAGGGTTTAGAAGATGATTTATACCATTTATGCATGAGCTCCCCCACTGTTTGACTTGGATTCAGTGTGACAGATAGAAGAGTAAAGAGTGTAGGAACTAAGGAAGGAGAGGTGAACGGAAGAAAGGAAAGAGACACCAGAGACAGAAAGAAAAGAAGACATGGAACACACGTTAAAGTTTTATTAGCTACAGTATTGTAATATAGTATTCTTTTAAACTTCAAACATACAGAATACATTTCAACCACCAGACGCCGTTTTCAAAGCACAACACCATTATCATCTCCAGAGAAGCAACTATTATTAAATCATCAGAAAGTAAACATAGGGTTGTCATGAATGTAAAGGCACTGGAGAGATATTTTACAAAGCAGGAGCCTAAAAAAAAAACCTTTGTATTGCAAGCATCACTAGCATTGATACAGTCACTTTGCACACCATCAAAGCTTAACAACCTGCTCACTGAAAGGAGCCGTCCTGACTTGCTGGTACCTTGTAGCACGCAAATGTCCATCAACAGCTGGGCGCTTCGTCTACATAATGAAAATATTAATGTCTGATCCTCCAACATCTGTAAACGCACCATTACAGCTATTGAATAGGTTTGAGGAGTCTCCCATGACTCTGTGTTCAATCAATCCAAAATACGTGAAGGGACATTCAGAACTGTCAAATAGACCATGTTCAATGGCATCTGAAATAGACTTCTTAATCAAAACTGCAACATCTTGCGCTTTTACAGCATCCCACAGGTGGTACAAAGGACCACGAGGAAAAAGCAGTGCAGTGATGGTTGACTGACTGTTTAGTTTCCCTCTCATTAGCTGAGAGCCAATGCAGACGGGGCTGCATGGTTCCATTCACACATTTGAGTTTCTGAGATTTCAAGGCATCGTCATGTTCACCAATGGACAAAGACTGACAGATCCATTGAAATGTTCTCCCCACCCTGGCAACCGGTCCCGTTCGCTGTCTCCATCACAGCCAGCTCATACAATATACAGTACAGCGTGTGCGTGTAGGTACAACATTCTGTATACCTCAAGGGAAGAGCATACAGTATGTAGTCGATATTTTCATTTTAATAGATCCCATTAAATAAGACTCTGGATTACTGCTTACACATCTGTAAGCTCATGAATACTGAGCCTGAAGCCTCTTCAGCTCAATACATTGTCCTTGCTATCAGAATAAATGTCTTTGTTTACTGGTATGCAGATGCCTCTGGTTTCATGAAATCACCACCTTGTTCACAGAGAAGCATTCAAAAGCTGTGACCGAACCCAAATTCACGTAAAAGGAGGTCAGCCCAGTAATAAAAGTCAGTATTTACGCAACAGTATACCTTTATGGCAGGAGTCAGGCCGACCACGTAAGCAAAACTTTATTAAAGGTCTGAATGAGGCCTGCACAGTGAAGAAGTGAAGAAACAGCGAAGGACAAGCACGCACACACACACACACACGCACACACACACACACACACACACACACGCACACACACACACACACGCACACACGCGCACACACACGCACGCACACACACACACACGCACACACGCGCACACACACACACACACGCACACGCACGCACACACACACACACAGTTCCTTTGGAAGCGTTTACTCCATAATTATTTTCCACAAGTCCATACTTTTTTTTTTTATCATGACCCTCAACTTGCAAGAGTCAAACTGATACAGGTCAAACATACACATGCAAACAATCCAACCCCCTTCTGCCCCCCCCCCCCCCGAGCACACATTCGAGCGGTCTACTGGACATTGAGGGTGCGAGCGGACACGCCGTGGTGCCAGTCCCTCAGCTCGTTGTACTTAGGACCAATCACCATCCGAGTGGCGGCCTTGTTCACTCTGCCATCAACGGAAGAGAGAGAGAGAGAGACAAAAGGAGAAAGACAGTGGAGTGGATGCCCTGAGGTGTGAGACGAGATACACTTTAAGCCATGCCACGAGGGAGCCACAAAGAAGAGGTTTGTGACGGGGTGGAAATGAGCAGCGTTCACTGATGAGAGAGCTTACGACCCATCCGCCATGTTGAGGCCAAACAAAGGAAAAGTTGTTTTGTTTACGAAAAATATGTTTCTGAATACATTTGAGACAAGAAAATCTGAATCTGCTGAATCTGGCACATAATTAACAGCTGCTTTAGAGGATCCAGAGATTATGTGTCTCATGCACAACTGTAAGGATTCATTTATGTTTATAAAAGTGACCTTACAGCAGCTTTATCTCCTGTGTCACGGTGTCTAAATGTGGCCCTTTGATCGTGGCCAGAATGGACTGAAATGATGAATTAATTCAATTATGAAGCAACAACACCCACGGACAGCGGGGTTTTCGGCATGTTAACAAAAGTGATCACAGACACTTGACAGTCACGTGTATCGCCACAAACCAGAGCAAAGGACACACTCACATCAAACTGACAACAAGACCAGCAGTCCAGCCATGACATCAACAACACAGTCACAGATTATGACATGCAGCACTGCAAGGCCGTCGCATCCACCAGTAAACGCAACCAGTTACACTTGGATTGGTTAGGGACATGTGATAACGCTGTCGGCTCCCAAAATGCACATTTAAATCTGCCTTCAAAAATCGAAAAAAGGGGGGATTCTATTCTATATCTGTATTGCGACTGTACGGTGCACAGATATCTGTCTCTTGACTGAATGGCTGGAACGTCGTCCCTTCTTTGACGTGCAGAGAAGGGCACAGAGATCTACGGTTGGACCCATCGTTGCTCTGTGTATGTAAACCCGGCCTTTAAATGATGGAGGCGCCCGACTAAGTGGGTTAAAACAAATAACCAAAGCAAACGCATTGTTACTCCACACAATGCACTCATTCATACAAATAACAATAAAGAAAGCGACGAAGGGGAGTTTGGGGCTATTAAAACCCCATTAAGTAGTTTCATTGCACTTACTTTGTCTTCTTGGCTTCGTCAGCTTCCTCATCTTGGGCTAAAAGGGAGAGAAAAGGCAAAAAAAAAAGTCCATAAAAAAAATAAAATAATAAGCTTTATATTTAGCAAGAAATGAAACAGTAAGCAGTAAGAACCACTGTGTTGCAACGTTTGTTGTATTAAAAGTTGTCTTGTGCTCAGGTGCACAAACAAAACACTGAATGGTGGCTATACAAACGCCTGCCCGTGTGCGACATACCACGCTCGGTACCGGTGATCTGAGCCAGGATCCGGAAAGATCTGGACTGGGTTGTCCCGCCGCGTGGACGCCAGTCCTCCGTGTCCTCCGTGATGCGCTTCCTGCTGGCATCAGCGTGGGTGGGCACGTGGTAAAAATTGATGTCCGTGTCCACAATGTGTTTCCTGGGAACTCTGCAAGGGCATAATAGAACATGGTGCATGACATCAGCAAATATAGTTTAGATTTTGCTTCCTTTCTTTGTTGCATTTTGCACTGTCCATCAGAGTGTGGAATGAGACTAAGCCGTGTTTAGTCCTACCGTTTCAACCAAAGATTTAAACTAATATACATTGCATGTATTAGAGTTATGTATCACACAGTTAGAGGAATGGAATCATGGGACACTGTAAAAAAATAATCGCTACAATCTGTGCACATTAGACAACAAAAGGGGTCAAAATCACAGAGCACTTTGTTAAATGCATTTTGGTTTCTAGGTCAGAACCAATCTGATACGTTGGTGGCTGGGGTTTTCTGAAAAAAACATTGAGAGAGAAAAGCACGGCAGAAACTAAATAAACAGACTGAAGAAAGGCAGAAGAAATAAAACGGCAAAATTCACGGTTTGACGCAATCTCAGAAGACTTACTTCAAAATACTGTGAGGTCCACTGGGAGAGGGGATTAAAGTAGAGGAAGAAGAAGATACATAAATGAAAGGGAATCAAAATGTGTAAGGAATAGGTATATGAATATAACTCGAGAAATTAAACTAAAAAGCAAACATATGAGCCCCTATGCATGCAAGAACATTCCCTTCTTCTACCACATGGTGGTACTGCTGGATCACCTACGTTTCCATAGAACAGTGACCCTTGAACACATGATAATATAGTTTTTTTTTTTCCATTTGAAATGATGTATTTATTTGATTAATATGTTGTTTGTGTTTTTATGGATTTTTATGGTTTTTTTTGTCAATCTTGGCAAAAGGCCAATTACTAGTTGGATGTCAATAAATTGCCTATTAATATACACACACATACACACACAGACCAACACACTCAACCAGCACACAGCAGGAGAATCTGACAGTCTGTGTGCGTGCGTGTGAACCTCTGTCGAAACATATTTTGTGTGATTTACAGTAAAATACAGTAACCTCAGCATGTTTCACACAACTTGACCAAGCTGAATATTTGTGTGCTGCGGTCCTTTAAACATAAAAAAAAAACTCAATAATAAAACTCACAAATAGTATTATCATTAACAAAAGCATGCAGATGCCACAACGAAGTAAACACACAGGTACAGACACAGGTGGGAGGCTAAAAAAGATGGCTGACAAGCACTAATATTGGGGCATGCTTCAGACACTGACTTTGTGACTCGAGGAGGTGCCGCAGTCTGCAAAGCAGAAAAATCAGGGTTGAAAGGACGGGAGAAAGACAGCGTATCGACACATTGAAACACATCCAAAGTCGTCATTCAAAAGAATCCCTTCTGAAACGAACACACAGCTCTGTCACAGCGCGGCATGCAAACCTCAGTGATAGCATGACAAGAAGGACATATGTATGTTGGCCTCTACTGTAGATGACACGTATGTAACTATTGTCATGGTTGGACAATCCATCAATGGGATTTAAAAAAAAAAAAAAGATTAGAAGAACACTGAGTTAGAAATAGTTGAGTTGAGGAAAGCAAGTTACAGTCATTAAAATACTTAAGACCGATCCAGAAATGACATCTTGGGGAAAGCTATGTGGTCAACAAAAAGGCAGCTTTGTGTGTAGGTGTGTGTGTGTGTGTGTGCACCTAGAAATTATGAGTCATAACAGGAGAATATTCTTTCATTTGGGATCCAAAAGAGCAAGAAAAATAAAACATACGTAACTGGTTGTGTTTTGAGTCTCCAAAATAATGTATGAACAAAGTAAATTAAAATGTGATGCGATGAAAGTGCATCGCACCGTGAAGAGCTACAGTGCACCTGTACATCTACTAGATTCAAGGCTGGAAACTGCATTGAATGATTTGCTCCAAGAGCAAAGAGAACGCCACACAGCTCCAGTTACCAATGGCGGCTAAAATATACACAGTTAGTCAGAGTGGGGTTGAGGGGTTGGGGAAGGGGGGGTGATGACGATGGTGGGAACTATGTAAAGCGTGGCGCTGAGTGAGTAGAGCGGATTAGCTGAGGGCGAGTACTTTATCATCTGTCGTTTTAGTTGAGAATTTTCCTTTTCAAGGTAATAGTTGGCTTAGATATCAGTGTTTCCAAGACCGGTGCAGTAGTAATGGAAGCTCTCTAATGTTACAGTGTACACAAATAAGAGGAGATTACTGTTTGGTGATTTTAATGGTGAATGGCAACCAAACCTAAACATGAATGGCAGAGGATCCCCAAATCCGGGGGTGAAAATATGGACGTAAATCGGTGTCATCGGATTTTGAAAGCAAAAGGTGATTGAATTTCTAGCACTGAATATTCATGCATTTGAATTGTGTGTCTGAGAGCGTGCAGTCGCTCAGAATACGCCTCTTCTTCTAGTTTTGAATTAATTTAAGGATGCTGGAACACGTATAATAGAGTTAAAACTGTCTGTTAATGTACAACAGTCAGCTAGTCTATTACTGAATCTTACAGACACAAACCACACTGATGGCATAAAGAAGAGTTAAAAGCCCCATCATTATAATGGCTGCCATGAAACAAAGAGTGAAACACTTGACAGTTTACACTGTACAAGAAAAGCTCCCCCCCAGAGGCATCCTATTAAGACTCGGCTCGCTCACCTCAACCTGTGCATCTCAATACAACGTGCACTTTAGTACTTCATTCTTCCTTTTCATGCTCTTTCCTCTGAACAAATCACCAAAGAGACACGCAAGTCTGATTTCATGACGTGGAACAACTCAAGATTCCAAGTCAGAGTCTGGCGAGCCTGATCACCAGACTCTGCGAGGAACAAACAGTGATGATCGCAGACTTACTGACACGCGCACGGGCAACAACCAACAACCCCAGAGACATGTCATCGCCCATCTGAAAACTGAAACAGAACCAAGCCGGAAAATTTAGGAAGGGAGAGGCAAAGTGCAGCGAAGCGACTCGTTGACCTGATTGGCCGGACAGAACGCCACTCACCCATTAAACTGCAGGGGCAAGGCTCCTCCCTGACTCTCCAACAGGCCCCTCATCTGCCCCAGGGCCACCTCACATGCGTTCTCCGCGGAGTACAGGCTGATGGGGGTGTTATACACTGATGGCTGGGGCGCGAGGAGGACCGGGGGGGGGGAGGAGGTGGTGGAGGAGGAGGAGGAAGACGATGGGTAACAGACAGGAGGCGGGGGGGGAGGAAGAGGACTGCTGTTGCAGGGAGCGGCAGTGAAGGCAGAGGATGGGGATGGGATGAAGGGAGGGTATTGGCTCTCTGAGGCACAGCCCCCGTGAGGTCTGGGGGCTTTGGCGGGGCAAGGTGCGTGAGGTGGGGGACAGGCTGCTGAAGGGGGAGGGGTGAGCGCCACTGGCTTTATGATGTCTGATCGGTCATCCTGACGACATCAGAGAGGAGCATGCAGACAAAAACCAATCACAGCACAAGACACACTATACTGATGCCTCTCGGGTGTCGTTTTAGTGTCAGAATAGATCCTGTAAAAGGTCCAGGGATCGGGAGGCATCAGTATACTTTTTACAATAAAAACTAAATATATGTCAATATTTCCCAATTAAATCAAGATAAATGATTCATGCAGCAAACACAAGCGTGGCATCGTTTCAGAAGGGGGGGGTACAAGTCAATAAATAAGATAAAAAAAATAAAAAGTACCCCAGGTGAAGGACCTTCTTTATCTTTTTATGTGGTCATACAGAAATGGACCAGTCAATAACTAAATAACTTTTTATGCCATTATTATTTCTATCATTTCATAGTAGCCCCAAAGTTGGTCAATCATAAAGTCATGCCAACATAGTATATATTCAAATATATTAGTATTATTATTATTATCCATCAAGAATGTTTTCATCTGGAGTACATGACTTTAAACAGAAATATGTTTGTGACTTTTTGTATCCACAAATGAACATGCAGTGCATTCAGGTGATATTGTGTTGTGTCGGTACCTTTGGTGCCACAGGAGGAGGTTTAGGAGCACTGGAGGCCCTGGAAAAGGGGGCAATAAGGGGAAGAGAAAGTGTTAGGATTCCCCAATTTATTTCCTTTGAATATTTCTTTTGAATGAAATATCTGCCGTTTTCCTTTAATGGGTTCAAGTGACTCTTCGCTAACGCCGTGTGGTTAAAATAGCACTAGCTTTTCAAAACTGCCACGGTTATTCTCCAATATGTTTGGATCTTGCAGAGCCTGAGAGAATGATGCAGTATAACTAAACCTAACCTACGTTGCACTGTTAAACATACGTTGCAAGGGTGGAACTATTTGGTCCATGTTCCTTGGGCTTTTGAAGGAAGTAGTTTTTAGTCGATCAATGCTCGTATCAATCGGACACCCGTGAAAACAACTTTTTACAGCAGTTATTCATTAATGTTCACTATTTTGAACGTGTGATTCATGTCATATTAATTGTTCTCCTCACAAAGAGTTTACTGCGTTACACACACGGGACGAATAAATGTAACTGTTGCAATGCGTCACGACTTCAATAAGCTAAAAAACACACCAGTTACCGTAAATCAAAGGTTAAGTAAGCCGTGCAGTAACTGAAGACGCCCCGCATTCCTTTCAGAGCGGCCCTTCAAGACACTTCCAGAGGGAGGTCCATGTCCTTCTACTCTGTGAATTTGAACCGACAGCCTTCTAGTAGCTGGAAACACATCAGACCACAGAGACGGCTACTCATACGCATGGCCTTCTCCTGCCTGCTTTTTTTCTTTAGTAGTTTTCCAGTGTCCGGATATTGAGATGTGAGGATCTTAATCATGTTTAAACCTGAAGATAAAAAAAATGACATAAAGCCATGAAAAGCAAATCATATCGGGAGCAACTGTCATCAAACCTGTGGTTTTAAAAAACATCCAGTTGGAGCAGCAGTGACGACATGGATGCTATATATAAACCAAAATAGTGCCTAAGATATGAATGAATATCATTATATTATATGAGAGAGGGCTGCAATAATCATCACAATGATAAACAGACACAAAATGAAAGGCAGGAGGCACCAACAACTTCTCAAGTACATCATGAAAATCTGGGTTTTGCTTTGAAAGACAGTGCTGCTTTCAAGGAACGTAATAACCACCTGAATAAGCTTAAAACTACGAACAAGCAAAAATCAATAAAAATGTACCAAATGTATTCTCTCGTATATTTGTCACCCCAGAAAACCAGGTAAAGATCAATCTTCGTATGAAACATATTTCAATGGGTTCACTGTCATGCAAGTGTGCTCCATTACTATTACTCTGCAGCTATAACGGGAAACACCAACAGGGAGATGTGGTGGGGTCACAGGGTGAGAGGGATACAAAAAAAGATGCCTGCTGCAAAGTGAGTTAGAACCAGAGTTTAATTTAACTCAGAGGCTTTTAGACCTCGTCTCCGAGGACTTTCAGGGTTTCAAACAAGCATCCCACTGTTAAAATGACTTGTTGTCATAACCTGGAAATATTTTTGATCCTCCGAACAACTGTTTGTTGGCTTGTTGGATAACATGGAACCCTGCATGCTTCACGTGCTCTTGGAAACTAGATTTTATATGACAGGTGCAAGCAGAACTGCTTTTGGCAGGAATTTAAACAGTAAAACAGCTTTTGTGGCATAAAAGCACTTCACCATTGCACTGAATCAATTCTTTTTCTCATGCCTTCCCACTAAATGAATCATCAGTCACATGGAGGATGCAGCCTCCTCTTCGTCTCCTCTCAAATCAACCGTGCCCTCGCAGCTGTTGGCTGTTCTCCGTTGTGCGTACGTCTTTAATCTCCCGGGTCTATTCATACTGAAGTGAGATCATTGAGCGATGTTTCCAGGCCTGTACCCTGGCGTGCCAATGGCTTCTCCAGCCAGCGACCAACCCGACTGAATCAATAAGCGATTGGTACACATTCCTGTGCATGTGTGTGTGTGTGTGTCGTTTGAGGTCTAAAAAGGAGGTAGGTCAACAACAAGAGGCTGTTTACGGGGACTGGGCTCTGTTAGTGACACCAGTACAAACCAAACACACATACCATTCCACGCAAACACTGATACAGCCACTCGCTGTAAAGCTGCACGTCTGAAAGGATGTTGCAAGTGGAGGTGTTTCTATCACACGACGCCTTCATATGCGTAGCCCGGCATGAATAAGTAGCTTTTACTTTTTTTCTGCAAGACAGTTTTTGTTACGTTAAACACAAAAACTCACACACTGTATGTACGCACATTTTTATAATATTGTTTAAACAGCAAAAAACAGTTGATGCTCTCTACATCATTGCAACTGCACAAAGGCTCCAAATGAATTCACACACTTGCAGTACGTGTGTCCAGATCTATTTTTAGATTTACTGCACGATGGACATTTCCAAATATTACATATATGTATGTGTGTGAAAAACCTGAACTAGATCCATGATAAACGTCGGGTTCTTTTGAACACTAATCTCCATTTGGCTCTTGATTTTTTTTGGCTGCCTTTGTAGTACCTTTTATATGTTTATTCCGAGGAGAGAAATAATTGACCCTGGTTTACTTTTTGGTCCATGTCTACACTTTTCCACCCTTCTCTGTTGTGTTTTAATTATCTCCTCTTCTTACTCACTTCTTCCTGCCATTCATGCCGTTGCCCCCTTTTTCCATCCTCCCCTGAGAATGAGGTCACCGTTTTTCCAACACAAGCGACGATGCTTATTGAAACAAAGCCCACTGAAATATATGCAGGTGTCACATCCAGAAGGTGACACACACTCTTTTAAATATTGTCCATTTATTTCTCTTTTTCTGATAAGACTGATAAAGAGGACAGTGAACAAGAGGGCTGGTTGAGTTTCAGTGTTTTTTTTTAAAGTTTCAACTTAAACTGAAGCACACGGTCAACGTGACGAGAAGAGAATATGAGGAAACCAATAGGAGAAGAGTGAAGTGAATTATTGCCACGTGTGGTTCAGCATTAGAGTGTGAACAGGGTGCATGTGTGTGGTGTGAGTAACTATAGGCACTGTAGGTATGACGTGGTTATATGAGAGGGATGATGACTTAACAAAGACATTCTTTTAGTGGTCCCTTAAAATCCAAAACACAACTGTTACTTTTGGCTATTTCCAATCCAGTGTGTGAGTTTATCTAGAGCTTTAAATAGATCCGCACACTGAGTTTGCTTCTCTTTATCAGTCCTCACACGGCGTGTGTGTGTGTGTGTGTGTGTGTGTGTGTGTGTGTGTGTGTGTGTGTGTGTGTGTGTGTGAGATCCTCCCCGTTCCTTATCTACTGCCGCCGCCCACCACTTATCCGCTACCTCCCACCACTATCTCCACAGAGGACCTGGCAGGCCCTTCAGCTGAGTATGACCTCACACAAAATCCTAAAAGAAGCTTTGAAGCTGACCAGACCAATGGAACAACGTATTTTAAAAGTAGCGCTGTTTTGCTGCTAATTGTTTCAAAGATTGTGTTTTTCTCCATCAAGGCAGGCTACAAATCTCAAAACCTGTGACAGAATGAAGGTGTTATATTGGTGAAATGGGACAACCTAAAAAGTCACCCATCAAAGTAATCAAAAATCATTAATGAAGAGATTAATATGAAATCTAAAAAGCACTAAAATCCAAGAAGATGGAGTGTGTCTATAGGAAACCTCTCAGGTTTCTGTGTTCCAGCGTGGCGTCTCGGTGGTCTGCAGGTCAACAGGAAGTGGTTCCTGCACAGCTGAAAAGCAGCAGCTCCCCCGCTCCATCACGGTGGGCCTGAACTCTGAGGTAAGCACCAAAGGCTTTTAGGTAGGCAAATTAAATACAGGTAACTTTCTGACCAATAGTGATACAAAACAACGTAATTCCATTGAACGTGCCGCTTCTGAGATGGTGCCACGTGTTTACTCTCCAATAGAGGACCAGTGTGACATTCAAGGCTATAAGAGAAATGCTAAATGCCGTTACATGGCACACAGCCGCTGTGTTTCCTGTTGTAACACAGCAACAGAAGATTTACAGGATAAAGCCAATATGTAAAGAAGGCTTCTGACTCCAATCTATCAAAGTCAATAGCTAAATGTGAGAAATATCCCAGATGTTACGGATTTTAATCAAAGTCAGACTATTTTATGTCTCCCTATTACATTTTATTACAGTGATCTTCCTACATTTTACAACAGGCACATTTTTAGGAAGCCTACTTTCTAACCCTAACACACAGTGGGGTACTGATACCCTGAGGACTCCTAGAGGCAGAACATGAGAGGAAACAGGCACATTAGGCTTAGGAGGAAAGAGGCAATGCCTCCAAAATCCTGAAGGTCAACAGTGCAGCATCCAAACCCCCCCAGAGCTCGGGGGGGTAGGGGGGGGGCAGGAAGTCATTCCCTCCACAGTATGAGTAGCAACGGCTACACACCAGGCCTGAATAAATAAGGGTTGGACCACCTAAACTTCTATGTGAGAATAGATTTGTAAAAAAAATAAAAGCCACAGACACTGGAAAACAAAGCCACTGGAAATATTTTACTAGGTACGGTTTGGGCAAAAAAACTAAAAGCTAGTAAATCGTATCCAATACGTGGACGTTTTTACGATAAAGCAGGAGAGGAACTGCACTTATGCATGTATCTGGTCACATGCAAATCATTTAATAAAAGGTCTTTTCATAGCTTATCATTCTTCTTAGATGTTCTCCATAAAAAGGAACTTTATGTAACATTCCATGTATTATCTTTACCTTTAAGGATGTGTCTTTAAGTGAAACAATAAGGTTTTGGTTAAATCTAGGAGTAAGCAAGTCTGACTTGGCTGAACACTGGGCAGTAAAACAAGTTGATGGGAGGACAGGAATCCTGTGTTGTCTTTTGAAAAGTAATTTAAACTTTTACAGCTCGGTTTTATAGCAGACTGACCGAGAAGTAAAAACTTTACGGCTAAAACAGAAGAGCTCCCATGGAGGCGCTATGGGAGACGGAGGCGCAGGGAAAGGGCTCCAAACCCATCGCTGCCATGTGGTCACACACCCAAATAGCAACATACAATGTTTACCTTGCAACACAACCTGGCACGTTTAAATCCTTTTTCACCAAGTGTTAATGGCTCTTGACCCGGTAATGGGAAGTCATACCTCTGTGAACGCTTCACGGCTACATCGCTTAGAAGGTTTAAAAGTCTATTTAAACAAACTAAAATGACTCCTAAATCGGAATGTGCGGCCATCCTGTTTGTCGTGTATGACGTACGAGACGTTTCCACACTGCGCATAATATGTAGAAATCTCAAAATAGAGCTTTTTCTCACGCTGCAGCCAACGGACTAACACACTATGACAATCCTCACTGCAACCACAGAACCAGAAGAGAGCAAATCTGGGTTCGTCAAAGGCATGTCGGTGCCGTCAAACCCGTTTAAAAGTACCGTTTTTCACGAGGATGGAGTCAAACACGACGCCACCAAAGCCCCGGTGTGATTTCAATGAGACTCGGATGAAGATTGCATTGTTTCTACTAGGGGGTCCTTGTCACAGTGAGTTCAGTAGACACACTGGGAAGGTGCTGGGGCTCTGTGAGGGAAACCAGTGGTGCGGCAACTGGGAGATCTGGGTTAAGGGATCAAGATGAATGAGTCTCCAGTGGTGTGGTTTCCAGCAGAAAAATAAACAGTTAAAAAAAAAAGGTGAGTTGTGAGAACCAGAGTGTGTGTTGTACTTTCTGCTGTCTGCAGTTGTGTTGCTGCTCACGGTTAACACAATAAATCAGAGAGCAGTCCAGACTGGGAGAGACAGCGCTCCAGCTGGGTCCAGTGCTTGGACTGCCTGCCATCGAAAGGGTCTGCATCCATTTCATCGATTCAACATTTGGTCTTTGGCCCGTTGGGTCAGAATCACAGAGGATTCACTCAAGATTCACTCGCTCGATGCAACAACTCCGGGAGAAGATGGTACAGATGTGCACGGGCCACATGTGTGTTTTATTTCAAAACAAATTGATTGCAATGTATTAGTGAGTCATTTGTGACCCTGGTGGTAACAGCTCAGGTTCCAACTCAACCTTCCACCCGGACTGTGGTCAGCAGCACTCAGTGCTTATGAAATCTAGCTTCTTGTTTTTCTCCTCTAATTAGTCCAGTTGATTCTCTGCAATGTTCCCACGGCCTTCTTCTGGAATCATTCAACATCGCTGGCTGGCTTCACCATGAGTGCTCTTGTCTTGCACTAAAATGTATTTGGCAAATAATAGAAAAAGACACAGAGACAGATGAGTTTAACACAATGTTCTTGGCCCAGGAGCATCTATGGCTACGTTCACCATATGCTTTTGGGATTTGTGTTTCCTTTGGCAAAAACAACAGACTAGCAGGAGACAGGCAGACACAGGTGTGTTCATCTGGAGCTGCGTTGTCTTGCTGTCAGGATGTTTGTGGCAAGTGCTAAAAGCCCGGTCAAACATGCTCATCGGTATTAAATGATCTTTGGCAAATACCACTGTCCAGTGAAAGACGCGGACGGGTGGACTTATTTCAGCATTCTTGGCTTTGGAACATTTTTGGCGAGTATCAGGGCGGAGTGACAACGGCAGCTGTGTGTCTGTCTGTGAGTACAGAGGATTTGCAAAGGGCTTTGGATTCACTGCTCCGGTACCAGTCTCTGGATTTCAATACTACACCCACACCACATTTGACTGGTTTGGTTCTTCTTCTAACTTTTCAATTGTATTGAAATTCAAAGCATGAGCCGCATGTAGATCAGCGCGATGTATGCTGTTGGTAAAGCCCACAAAGTGAGAGAGCGGGATATATAAATACATCAGCATGCCGAACACAACCTCAGACCTCCATGGTGAACCGATGAGGTCCATCAGACCTCCATGGTGAACCGATGAGGTCCATCAGGCCTCTGGCTACACCAAATCATCACATTTACCCGACCAAGCACATGTTTTTGCAGTCAGAGCAACGGAGCGGTGAACAAGCGGTCATGAGTCCTGGTGACGTAACATAGCTGCTGGTAGCATAGAGTCCACCCCCCCCCCCCCGACGTAAAGGTACTCGTTGCTCTTACAGCTCATGGACTCGTGCTGAGCTCGTGTGCCCAATTTATTTCCAATAAACTACAGGAGCTACCCTGAAGTAGCACGTGTTTGTGACGTCTTAATATCTTTTCTTCACTGTGGTGGGATATTCTTGCTGCTCCCCACCTCTACATGCCCCCCCCCCTAGCTCTGAAACACTAGCGGGACAAATGTGTTCCAGTGTGGTTGAATTAACTCAGGTATTTCTGTAAAAGCCTGCTCTCCCTCCCTCCGTTGAAAATAGGGAATCTAATTATCTCTCTCCGTCAAAGCCAAGTGTTCAAACACACTGTTCTAGTTGCACGCGGTCCATTCTGGGTTTCATTTCAGTTGGGCTAAAAAAAGGCCATAGATCATTTGATTAAAGTATTAGTCTAAAGACATCGGACTGACACAAATATCCAAATGACCTATCTGGATTTTATTGCGAGGATACATTATTAACAAGAAATGTAAAGAGAAAAACATAGTTCTGGGATATCCGAGTAGAGCATGGGCATCTCGATGATCTCTATTCAGAGATCACAATGAAAACAAAAGGGAAATGTACACCCCAACAGAGCCTGTTATTCTTATTTGCCCAAGAACCCAGAGCCAACTTCTCAAAATAACTCCAGCAGCTGCTATAGGACCTGTGCGTGTACCATTCCACATCATACTCAGGGTCTCACTTTCATTTAGCATGAATGTAGCGTGTGTATGTCTGTGCAAACTGCAGAGTTAAGCTGACCTCCCTTGCTAACTGGTGTGTGAATGTGTGTGAATGCGTCTGTAAATCAGTGCCATCCCAGAAAACAGCGCTAGCTTCGCAGTAATTCCACGTTACTGCACTTGCCCAAAGAATTAAAACCCTGGTTGTGTTCATTCGTTACGACTTGTGTCACGCAGAACTGGGCCTATTAAAAACCGCAATTACCCTCCCGGAGATCTGCGCTCTTTTTGCGGGCGCCGCGTGACGCGCCCTCAGTCCGCAGTGCGTATGAGGGCGCGTGCATCGGGTCCACTGGATTCGGGTTTGGCCCCTTTTAGCCGCCTCGTACACGTTGACGTCTTGAGACTGCGCCATCACTTGTGAAAGCGCTCAAACACACACACACACACACGCTGGTAACAGGCTCTTTGAAATAGCTCAACTTTGGGGAATGAAGCCTACAACCAGACAGTGGCGGCTGAACTGCATCACAGTGAAATACAAAAGGTGGTTTTATTGAGGCACGGGTTGATTGATTGTACAAGTATCTTTAAAGATAACAATGACAGTGCTGAAGAGGCTGAATTAAGGCTTGTAGGCGGGTTGTTGCACTACAGGCGGACGGCCCAATGACCTTAAAGTCGTCTGCCGGGAGGAACAACCTGCCGCTGAGTTTGGGGCTCCTCGCCGATGACCTTAATCTTGACTTGAGATCTTACGCTGTTCTTTCTCAATGCCAGCTTCCAACTTTCCCTCATTTGTCCCGTTGCTGCCGTTTCTCTTACTTCATTTTTCCTTGTCAAAATTCTCTCTGGCAGTCTTTTATAATCTGTTGAACCACATCCTCCTCTGCTCCACTTTGTCAGTTCCTCTAATTTAATTCTGCTCTGCTGACGACCACTCGTAATCACATTCCTGTACTACAAATTATGTTTATGCCACTAAAGTACTTTTGGGTTAAGGATGGTTCAGTTGGGTTGAAATGCTAATAAACGGATTGACCAAACCATAAAAATATAATAATGCTTTAGTTAGTTCACACAATATTCAGATATTGCAAAGAATTGGAATATCTTGGAGAATTACAGGTTTGTTTATTCGGTCAACAAAAAACATGTTGGCAAGTTAGACATTTTTATCCAGCCTTGTTAGATTAAACATAGTTTCAATGTTATTTGCTAAAACAATACCTTGTCTTTTTGTGTGCGTGTTAAGATGTAAACACATGCTCCACAGATGTCTAAATCTCTCTCATACGTAAACAGTGCAAATAGCTACCAAGGTATTACTTTATTGTTCTCATCAAAATGGAATTCATTAATCGCTGTCAAGAATGATGGGTTTTTGTGAATCAAGAAGAAGCAGGGAGGGGTTTAACGTCTTCTCCTGGCACCATGAAGCAGGGGCAGAAGATGATAAAACAGCCATTCATGTCCGCGAGGCCTAGTTTGTAAAGCTGCAGTTTTACTGTGTTTTAAATAAATGCAGATCTCTTGTTACTCATTTCAACTTGGAGACGTTCTTTACTCTCAGTTATTGCTGCTTGATCTGAATCGGAGGAAGTGGGACAGCTACAAACGCACCCTGAAGCCGGACTTTAGTTTTCAGGCAATAGAGCCCTTTTCCAGTTTTAGTTCTTCCTGGAGAAACAACAGTTTTTCCTTGTCTGGTTCACACATCTGCTGTCCATCTCTTCTCCCATCCCCAAAAAGAATAACAACCTGTCTGCTTTTAAAATACACACTCAAAGACACCGCATCAACTGTTAACATCTCTTTGTGTCTTCTCACTGTTATCATTCCTGTTGCTCCCTGACCCAGTGACAAACCCAATCAAAATGTGCAGAAAGGAAAAACTGAAAGAGACTCGAGTGACGCCTTTGAAAACCGACCTGGTCTTTCCATTACGCGTGTAAACTTATTAAAGTCCAGATGTGACCTATGCCTGACAATTTTTGCGTATTTCTTATTGTTACTGGAGTCAGGCGAAGGCGCGAGGATTGCACGGGCAATTTTCTGGACCTTAACGTATCCGAGAGCAGAAGCTGAAGCCGGGACCCCCCCCAAAGAAAACCGCCTGGTTCCACGATGTCGTTCTTCCACTTAGTAAAAAGAGCTGTTCCATGTGCTTCCAACGGGGAACGAATCAACCCTGCCTCAGACGCAGAGCGATGCACAACACAGAATCCTTTAACTGGTCCCCAAACAAGGCCACTTTTACATAACATGTGTTCAGTTACATTGGAAATTGGCAACTCTTTGGTTACCCAACTGAAAACAAAAGGCATCTGGGGCTGAATCGCTGAATCACTTTCTTGTTGAGTTCGATGAAGAGACAACATTTTGTTTCAGATCCACCAAACATCAACTAAATCCTCTATTAAACTACATTCGTTTACCTGAACAAACCATGAAATGTAGAAACAACAGGTCTCGGGTTTAACAGAAATTTAGGGGCTCGACTATTTCTTGGTTGGATTCCTGGAGCAGATTTTTTTTTCATTAAACAGACAGCCAAGTGGTTTCAATGCTTTGAGATCATTTTTGCATAAAAAACGAGTCAGCCTGTGACCCAAACTCTTCCTTTAAGAGAAGATACCGTGTCATAATATTAAATCAAATGTTTGACAGATTTGAGTTTTGAGTCTTGAGAGCCACGCTCACATGGACCTCTTTCACTATACGCCAAACTTGAAGCACAGCAATCTTGAATCCATTAGTGGTCTCATCCACACATTTAATGCAGCTTTAGCGAGACAAATTATGAAATCAGACACATGTGTGTAAGTATTATTCCACTAAGTAAACCATGAGCCTGACTACGCTTTGCTTAAAACGAATCACCAGAGTAATTGATAATCAAGATAGCTTTATTTTGATGTTGAGAACAGCTTCTCTGTGGAATTGGAACAGCTTAAAAGGTATAAATCAGACTAAATTATCTATATCTTCTACATTGTTGCCAGACAAACCTGGTTGACTTTCTTCCAAACAAAAACCTTTGTAATGCATCCAAATATGAACTTCCACTTTGACAGCCAATTGTTGTTCTAAGGAACTGTTTCACTCATCATAAAAAAATAAGTTTTATCATGGATCTCTTTTACAGGAGCCTACACACTGACCCTCAGTTCCTCTAAGCTCCGGTTATCTGCAACTCATCCAAAAACATCTTTGGTTCTGTCATTATTTGGTCACAATTTAGGGGACATAGAGAAGCAGTGAAAAAGAGATGAAAGTCAGGGCGGATTGTAACAGACAAATTAAAACACACAGAAGAAACGCATGAGCATTTTAATACTTCAGTTAGGTCAAATTTGATTTCATATGCCGCATCAAAGAAAATCCATTTGGCCTGCATGTACCATGTATGCAGATGCACGGCATACCGTACATCTGCGCCTTTTTTATGGTCTCGCATCCCAAAAGAACAAGTGTAGGGGCCCTGGAGCATTTTTGTTTAAATGAAAACACACGCGTGCCTGCAAAGAACCAGACAATCCAAACCACATGAGAACCAACATAAAGACACACACACACACACACACACACACACAGACAGACAAACACACACACAAGGGCTTGTGATAAATCAGATCCACTGCAAAACAGGATTCTCCCAAATAGAGAGGAGTAGGCCTTTGGGAAGAGGGGGTGCTGCTCTAGCTATTAGTTCTTCCTCTTTCCTTCGGGGACGGCACATCAGGCAGAATTAATGGTGTTGCTGCTTTGGTGAACATCAACTCTTACAACAACAGTGAACATCTGCCTGCATGCAGGAAGTAGGAGCTCAGAGGGGAGGCATGGACTTTAAATGTGCAGACCGTTGTTTGAAAAGGGAATTTATGGCTGTTGTCATGGAGATCAATGGCTTCCCACTTACCTGTACACATTCAGTCATTCTAAGGTGAAACAGCTACCACACACACACACACACACACACGTGAGGCTTACTTCTTTAGGTTGAGGCTGAGGTTTCCGGTGCAGCTCTTGATCTTGTTCTGGGCCTCCAGGTGGTTCATGCCCTCCGTGGCGATGCCGTCAATAGACAGAACCACGTCTCCGATACCCATGCCCCCTTTAGCCGCCTTTCCACCATCTGTCAGCTGCAGAGAAACGAAACCCACAGACAGCTTGAATTATCGACACAGCTAACAGCGTCACAGTCTGGATAATTAACTCACTCTGTATTTATCACAAGACGTATGGATGCGTTCAGTATTTGGGCAACGCTGATGAAAGAGCTAATCCTCTACCGCATGTCGGTGGCCCTACTGGACATTCGCTGAAGCGTGTCTAATAGCAGGAGTCTTTGAGTTACCTTTGTTCCTTCTTTACGACCTGCTGTCAAACTGGGCTTACAGCTTGTTAAGAGAAAGGAGAAAGACTCCAAACGTCTCTTAACCACAGCATGCGTGGGAGGAACCATCACTGCCATGACGCAATCACCGTGTCCAATTTATCCACCGTGTAGCCCTGTTCTGTTGGTGAAACCTCTCACACTCACCAGCAGCAGTGTAACTGAGAGGTTGTTACAAGCTAAGCTCATTTTGAAGCTCACTTAAGAGGCCAGTAAAAAGCAACAGGCCATTATGCTCTGTGCAAATGCAGTTAAAAGAGGTGACAAATAGCTAATGGTGCAACGCTGCGAGTTGCAGACACATAGCGGGTTCATGGGCTGTGAGCTAACAAGACATGTCATAAAACATGTAACACGTGTTCACTATAGTCTGAGAATTCTGAGGAATGCCTCGAATATCTGCCTCCAAACAAAGTTGAATTGCTGATACTTCCATTGGGGGGGGAGGGGGGGGGAGGAGGAGTTAAGGTCAATTTGACCCAGATTCAAGCCACGCAGAGGACGTCTTGATGAACAACAGGGATTGAATGTGTGAAAATGATGTTTTGTGTCAATTACGCTCTTGACAGAATTGGTAAATATGGAACTACATTCCTGCTGTGGGGGCGAGAATAATGTTTTCCAACACCCCGTTTCTGCTGTTGTGGTCCTTCAATGTTACAAAAAGGCAACAAACAACTTAACAGGCACACAAGTGAAGCCCAGACCGAGGTAAACCCCATTAAATGTGTAATTGTCTTGTATGAGCCATTAGAGTACATTCATACAGATTATTTTTAAATGATGTAAGTGTTGGTGACACATTTTCAGTCTTGTATGAATACCATGTAAGACGACTTTTTAGTGTGTTTCTAACAGCTGACTTTCAGACCTGCAATATTGTTTCAAGCTCCTTTCATTTTTCTCTTTTTAGTACCATCTTGAACTCTAAAGTCCCCATCACCAACAAACAGGGCAATCAATACATTGGTGGCCAAATGGGTCAAATCAACCAGGGACATTTTCTCCGGAGGCTGATGGAGGACTTGTCTCCTAGTGACACTGAAGCACGTATTCAAGTGCAACGTGATCATTTCAACATCGCTTGAAAATACATTAATGTCATTTAGATTTTAGTGTGTTTGCTATAAACTGACATTAGTAAACAGTAAAAGTATTGAAGCCTGTGCAGAACAAAAGCCCAGCTGCAGCTGTGGACCATTCAGCACCATTCTTGGTCAGAAAGAAGGTCCACGTGTGACCAAAGGAGAGTGAGGTCATTTGTTTCTTTTGACCCCCCTGCGCGCGCGCACACACACACACACACACACACACAGACACAGACACACCACTTCACTGAACACACACACACACACACACACAGACCACTTTGTGTGGATGTTCTATGGCGAGGCTTTACTTCAAGTGCAGCGATTGTATTTCTAGCGAATGACGAGCGGCGGTCCAACGTGAGGAGGTGTGATGTGGGTTCAGTCCTCTCGGGTGCGTTACCTCCCTCTCCATCTTCGTATCTTCTCGCTCACACACAAAAGACAGGCGGCTAATTAAAGAGGCTCTGCAGCGGGATTAGTGTGAAGGCTCTGTGGCCCCCAAACCTTTTATAGTCATATTAGCCCAACACACACAACTTCACTCATCACCACTCACAGCCACACGGGGCAGGAAGAAGAGCGCAGTGAGGGATCGACTTGAGACTGATTAGAATTGCGTGGATGGAACGGAGGGCAGAAACAGAAGGGAAGGAGGAAAGAAAAGGCTGAATCTGTGGGCTCTTTCTTCTCTGCGCATTTTTGCCAATTCCCAGGAGTGGGCTCATGTTGACCACTGTGGACCACTGCTCCCCACAAAATAGTCAATTATATGTTTCCCCCCCAATTAGGGCTCAGTTCCTGGCCCCCCCACCCCCCCCTCTCAATATATATACACACACACACAACCGAACAAGGTAGCTTTGTGGCCCAGATATATAATAAACAGAGAGTAAAACATGTTAAATTTGTGTTATTTGAGTATAAAAAACGGTTTCAATCCACAATTAAAGAAGGTTTCGGAGCTTATTTCAATATCAACGACAAGACAAGAAACCATTGAAGAGATCAGAAACAAAAATATGAATCATGCATCTGTGCAAAATAGCCCTTAAGCCCTTCAAGTGTCCCAGGGTATTTGGTTTACACCTCTGTGTTTTAGTAGTGACAGAAAACAGCAGCCACGGTGATGCCGTCCAGCGTCTACATCAATGTGCAGGGGGGCCTCCGTCAGCACTTGACCACGACACGAATAACCCTCTGAATAACAACTACACCACGTGTGAAACGTGATTTTATGGTGCAGGAATACACATTTTACTTACATTAATCAGGTAGTTAGAAACCAACAAGTCCTTGAAAACAAATGACAAAAACATTGTGGTGTAAAAAAGCTGATATCTGCATGTACTTGCTATCGTCATATTAGATACTTGGATATTAAATGCAGTTTTGAGAACTTTGTGTAGAAAATCCCTGCCATATTATACATTTGAACTTATGAATTCAAAGTGAAAGAGTTCATATTTGTGCCCAAACACCCCAAAGAATGAGAAAAACACAAGCAGCGCGTTAAAGTCGTATTTATAAATGAACTTGCAGCCGGTTTTCAACACGCTGTCTAACTTAAGTGCTCTGAAAAGTAACGTGGTTGCGACGCATAGCAGGACGCGCTAGCTGGGGTTTGAACAAACACTGACCAGTTTGAGTGCTTTGAACAATGGCTGCTTTCAGCACAAGGAGCGGCAGATTGAAACACTAAAAGCAGACGACCCGTTTTCTCATGACTCAGAAATCCACAAACGGACCACCGTGTGCCGGCCCTTTGTATTACGTCCAGCGTTAAAGGGGCCCTTTGGAGTTTTATTGTGGGCAAGGTTTCTGTGTCACTCATCAAAACAAATTGTATATTTGTGAGGTCTAAAAAGAGTATTGAACAGCACATGTTGGACAGCACATTTAGTCTCCTTCATCCCTGCTTTTGGTGGGACATTACTGCGTTTCATGATACTTAAGTGGAATTGTGTCACACAAACGGCAGAATGCAAAGTATAGTGGGTCTGTGTAGCCAATCGAATGGTCAAAAACTACACAATGGATATAATTGACTCTACCAGAGTAACAGAAGTACTGACTACGGGATGTAAATGTGGGGCAGTTTCACATATGCAACGGAGGACTGTATTTTCATACCCTCAGTACAGGAATCCAGAAATGACTCTTTAAACTGCACTTTGTTAAACTCGAACGGAACCAGCCAGCCCTCACGGTTGGACTCGATGGTGTGATTGTATCGGCACACACTCAGGAACCATCGGAGCACAAGCCTGGATTGTTCTTATTCCACATGAGGCCAGTGGACGCGTCATCCGTGGAACACACTTACGGGAGCTGTGATTAATTAAAAGGATCGGTTTGAAGTTAGAGGGTTAAATCGTGTTTAACTTGTTTGTAACATGTTGTAAGCAGAATGATAGTTAGAAAAACCTTGCCCAAAAACCATTGAAATGAGTGAAAATGAGTTATTACTACTGGGTACGTAAGGAACTCGAGGGCTGAGAAATCCATCCAGAGACTGTAGGAAACCTGGTTGAATGTTTAATAAGGTGTGAATAACAAGGGGCTCCTGGTCCATTGGCCAGTTTCTAAGAAGCCACATTGCAAACATAGCAGTGCACACACGGCTCCTCAAATGAACAACAGTGAACCAAATTGCCAACTTCTAATCTATACTACTTCTATTATTCCAGTAGGAATGAGACTTACGCTGAACAACGTCCAAACATCAGGCATCAAGACCAAATAACCAAAAGCCAAAGAGGAAAGCTGCAGCTGCTTCAGGTTTTCCATCAGTTGGTGTGACAGTATCATTGTGAATTCACATGATACCAGAAGTATCAGAAAAGTTTTCTGTTCCTTCCAGTTAAATGAAAGCAGCTCCCATCAGAAAACATCTTTCAAAAGGATAATTGTTTCAATCTATTTGATTACTGTGTCATTCAATTGATCGGTTTGTTTGTTAGTTTTTTTCCATATACATTAGTGATTTTAGGCTGGGATTGAATAAAAAAACTGATTCAACAGCTGATAAGATTCACAGTGTGACTTTTCCACTAAACCATTGGGTTCTGTGTGGCATGTGTGACGGTGTTGGGGCTTTTTACGATGGATTAGTGAGTCCATTACCGGTGAAGACAGAAATGTGAGGTCACCAGTTGGACCAGATAACTGTCAACATGCAATCCAGAGCAATCCTTCTCTTTTCTGTCCACTCATCGCTGCCACAATGATCCAAACAACATTACACATCCTCATAGATAACTTTTATTTAATAATAAAAATGCCACACAAGGCCTCACAAGTGTGTGGGACCGCAGTTGGGGGGTTACATTGTCCAAATACAAAAAGCGTGTGCCAACAAGCGCACGCACACACACACACACACACACACACACACACACACACACACACACACACACACACACACACACACACACACACACACACACACACACACACACACACACACACACACACACACACACACACACACACACACACACACACACACACACACACACACACACAGGTTGATCTGTGGGAGAGGAAATGGTGAGTTGTTGATTCTGGAGCTGGCTCCATCTTACCGAGATAGATATATGCTCGGAGGAAAACACAAGGCTTGTTTGATTAAGATAGCTTCAGGTAATATAAGTCACATGGGGGAGCTGTCAACTGGCTGTGAGAGTCTGGTACGTAAGGTTAAGACCCCAAAAGCACCTGGATGGTGTAATGCTGAGGGAAAAGACCAAGACCATGTTTGTTACTAATCAGCGTTAGAAATACGCCCATCAATCTGGTCGCCTGTTGTCATCGCCTGCTGACACAAACGTTGAGTTCCAAGAACATGCATTCCTCCTTGAAAAGGTACTGGTGTAGATGATGGTTGCAGTCATGTGTGTGTCCTCACAGCACAAACTCTAACATCTCCTGTGATTAACAATCCTCTCCGACCAGCTCACCAGACAGCTCTGGAGGACGGGTCCATGCAGTGAGGACAAATGGACGCCTTATTATCCGGCATAATGTTGCCGTTTTTACTTAAAATAAACACATGGGACGCACTGTGGTCAATATTCAGCCTGAGAGCTCTTAACACAGAGGTAAAGATCCATGATCAATTTGCCTCGTGAGCAGTAGCAAGGCGCTGACCTGAGGAATGAACCTTCTATTCTAAGTATCTTAATGCATTTGCTCCTCTGGGTTGCCTTCCCTTAAATTATTTTAACGGTGGATCCGGTAAGTGCACTACGCTCAGTTTAAATATTGATTCACAGTGTTTCAAATTTTACTGAGAGGGGGCCGCTTTTTTTCTGTCTCCGAACACGACCGACCTGCTTCTAGAAAATCCTTTGATCCTCAAATGGATTTCAGGATAAATGTTTAATGGGGATTTACCAGAGTACATCTGCAGGCAATTTTCTACAAAATGTTTTTAGCAGCACATCTATTAAATGATTGCTTCACTTAAACGTAGCGTGTTAGAGCAGCCTGATGCTGATGCTGTATCTGAACTACTGCAGCTCACACTTCCATTGCTCTTTTTAAGCCATGAAAAGTGTCACTTGTGTCCACTCTCTCGCTCTGTCTGCTTTTGCAAAACTCGTTTTTTTTTTTTTTTTCTCCCCCCTTCTCCAAACATTTCCTTTTATGGACCACGTCAAACTGGGTTGCCTTGGTAAAACCTTTCATTGGCACTAGAGAGAGTATTGGCCTCTTATTAAAACACTTTTTATAAAACAGCAGTTACCGGGCAGAGCTCAGGACTCGCAGTTACACCTTTACACCTTTACCCGACCCCCGACCCTCGATGCAGCGCCGCCGGTGCAATGCGACAATGCCTTGGCTTGGACTTGCGCCGTAAACAACACACACCGTCTTGTCTGCGTACACATAGAGCTTAGCAACAGCAGCTGTGAGGCTAAGTGTGGTTTGGCACCTATTACCACTTTGTGGAACCAACTCGGTGGTTGCACTGGCAGAGAGCAACGTGTGTGTGTGTGTGTGTGTGTGTGTGTGTGAGAACACGGCAGAAGCACGGCCCTTCATCCACATGACATGTATTTAATATGGTAATGGCGCTCAGGAAACCGGCCAAATGAGTGATATGATTGCCCTTTACTTCAGAGCCAATGGAATAGCACATTGGGACTTTATCCTTCCAACTGTGAATTGGGATGTTAGTTAGGGTACAGTTTGTTGCCGAAGCTCTTGTTTACACCTTTTGATGCACAATTAAGCCACCAGTAACTGAAGATTTTTTAATTCAAATTTCACCTTTGGCCAATATATTGAGAAAAAAGTTTTTGATGCATTGATATCTCATCCTGAATTGCCTTAAAGTATTAAGACACATTCATAAGCCATAAGCCATAAACCATAAATCTGTCATTTGGATACCTCAGTAAAGGTCAGTGAATTATAGTTTATTCACTGCTAACTTCTCCAATGTCAACATATCCATTTATTCTGATCTATCATCATCATGATTTTTTTATTAAAACTAAAATTTGCAATGCAGAGTTCTTTCATGCAGCATGGCAACATAGATGACTCCGTAAACAACTGTTACTTGAATTTAATTTTTTTCTCTCCGCAACTCCGATAAAGTCTTCCATAGTTTGGAGTCCGGGCATGAACTCCCACACACACAAACCCACACACACAAACACACACACACACACACACACACACACACACACACACAAACACACACAACTGCGGTCAGAATCCACATGTCTTCAGTTAGTGGGAAAAGTCTCACATCCAAAGTAATAACACAAACATGGCAACCCAAAGCGGCCCCAAGGGGGGTTTGGCACAGGACCTGGCAAGCCGTTCATCATCAGTCTCACGTTGCCGTGAGTCCGTCCTCGTGATTTGTGTGCGTGCGAATACAATTGTGCTGCTGTTGGCGTGTGGTGCACGTGAAGCTTCACTGTCCAAGCAGAACGGAACAGAAGCTCGAGCGGCATTATCCCTTTTTCAGAATCACAGTTCAGTTAAAGTGATGGGGGGGGAGAGGGAGGGGGGGGCATAGGGACCGCGGGCCGGGAAGGTCAACAAGAGGTAACAGAAAGGCACGGAAACCAAGGGACCATCAAGTCACTTCCTCGAGCCCAGGGCCCCGAGCCCAGATATGAGAGCCAGCGCTTTGATTGCGGGACCTTTGCAGCAGACGCTGCAAAGTGAAGCGGCATGGCCAGAGAGGGGGGGGGCGGGGGGGGGGGGGGCAGTGAGAAGGTCTCCTGTGTGGTCGGCAAATGATTCGGCTGAACTGCGACAAGTGAGGTGGGGGAACGGCGGTGAAAAGGAGAGGGGGTTGGAACGGGGGGGGGGGGCTGGTTAATCAGTGCTCATCTTTTTTTACTCATTCGTAGGCCATGGGGCATTGCTGGGACGTCACTCTGCCAGCTGTGACAGAGGACTTTGGAGACATAACAGGACATGTGCGTTTAACATGGTGTCAGGTGGAGGTATGATCACGGCTGTGTTTCTTACCCTGGAGATGGTGAGGGGCATGTTGAAGTCCTTGCCTCCCTGCAGCCTGAAGCCCCAAGGGGCCGGGCCCAGGAGCAGGACGCTGTAGTTGCTGCTCATGGTCTCCTCGGGTGATGTCAAACGCGCCGACGAGTGATGATGGCGACGGCGTAAAATGTGTTGCGGGATGGTAACGGGATAATAGTACTGTCAGAGGGTGTTGGTGACCGGTGGAGGATTTGGTTCCGCTCCCTTTTGGATGATGTTGCGAGGTCTGAGGGAAGATCATGTAGGGACGGCATATATTCGATTTGTCATTTTCGAAAAGAGACAAGTAAAACGTTCTGATGGATGAAAAAGAGATCAAGAGACTAATGCAAAGGGAGCATGTAGAATGCAAAAGGCAAATGTACATTTTATGCAGCAACTTTAAGTAAACACAAAACAGAATTTTCATTATTTAAATGTTTGTCATAATGCCAACGGCTGCACACATAAACACATACACATGCAAACAATACTTACATGCTGGACAATATGCTGGAGCAGTTAACTAGCCTAAAATACTTACACCCCCCAGGGAAACCTCCAGAGAGCACAATTAAATGGCTAACATTGAGTTGGATTGTTTAACAGTTGCTACTATCCATTACATGGTTAATGAAAATTTACCTTAAATGGAAATTGCAGAGAGGAAAATAGTTCCTTCACAGGCAGGTAGACAATGTGATGTGTAGTTTCCCTCTGACTCTCCCCCACACTCTATGTGTGTCAGAGAGGCACAGGGGGATGCAATGCTCTTATATACCAGCTAATGATAGAGGGGAGGGGAAAGGTGGAGAAGGGGAGAGACCAAGGGGGAGGAGGAAGAGGAGCGGAATCGACCGAGGGTGGTGGAGTGGGTGGGACACAAAAGGGGAGGAGAAATGAGGGACATGATACGAAGACGGGAGATTAGGGGATGGGAGGAGACACCGAAAAAAAAGCAAGGGGGAGACGTAAAGGGGGGGGGGATTAAGGGAACGAGTGTGGGAGCATTTCACAGAGAGAAAATCACGAGGGGAGGGAGAGAGGGGCAAATGAGGGGACAGTTTATCTTTCATCCAGATATTTTGGGAACATTGACTTAATGCTGCTGGCTGCTTGATTTGAGGTGGAACCAGGTCGCAAACCTGGGGACACGTCCCAGACGCTTTGATCAGAACGTGTCTCAGATGTCTCCCAGAGGAAATGTCCCTCACTCTTGAATGATACGCGATTGGGACGATGGCGATTTGATAGAAGCTCAGAATACTGCTGTTACGCGGTTGTCTCACTACGGCTGCACTGATGCTCCAGTATTTAATGAAGCAGTGGAAAGCAAGGATGAAACGCTTCGTCCGTCATGCTGATTATGTAAGCATGTTGCCCCCCCCCCTGTGGAAAAATCAAAGTGAGAAGGATAACGTAACCTCAACTAATCTCTTCCTGAATACCTGTACATTTAGTTAAAAGTGAGGTGAGTGCAGCAGCATCATTTCCATCTCGCTTTTCAGTTTCCTTATTAATTACGTCCAGAGCAGGCAGTTATTCTCCTTACTCTGTACCCCCCCCCCCCCTTTTCAGCTCAGACAGGGCAATATTTAGACCGATACTGCAGTGGCTCGATTAAAGATTCATCCCATTCCTTTTTTCAAACCCTCTCACTCAGATCACTTAGATCGAAATACTGTTCCAACAAATATCAAAGAGGAGATGGATGGCCTGAAAAATAAGTTGCCCAAAAGCTCATAAGAGGTGACTGAACAGAGTCCGATAGAGAGAGAAAGGAGACACAGAACAAAGGCAGAGAGACAAGAGGGCAAAGGAAGCAGGCTAAAAATGACCTCTAACACGTTCCATAAGCAAACATCCTGACACAGTCCCAGTGTGAAAAGATTAAACGCACAACGCCGCACACATAAACACAGGATGCTCTTCATTAACCTGCTAATGGACGTTCCCACGGTGAGCAGAGCTGCACTCTTCTGCAGCAAAAGCGAGGTTTAACAAGAACAACTCAGCAGAGATGATGGAACCATTAATGCCGCTTCCTCTGCAGAGCTGAGGGGGGGGGGGGGGGGGGGGGGGGGGGTGCAAAAGGCACAGAGTTTTTTGAAAGCTATGGTACACAGACAGTTGCTCACGTTAATATACGTTGAGAACACATGGTTACACTTGGTTGATGCTATGGTGATCAGCACTTTTGGAGTTTACCTTTAATCCCAGCAGGCTATCCTGTTAAATTAATAAAAAATATCGGAATCATATGTTCCGTCTGTGGATTAGGTCCCACATTTAACATTGTATGCCTACGGACAGGCGTATTCAGGGTATAAAGAGTCTTTTTGAAGGCTGGCCATATCAACATGGTAACTAGTGGTGCACGAATAACCTGCAGGAGAGAAGAGAAACTCATCAAATGGTTGGAGGATGAACCTTGAGAAAGTGTTCATAACTGATATGATTGTGTATTTACTTAACAAATAATGTTACAGTGTCATCAGGCATTATATTCTAATATGTCTGTGTCTGCATGGATGGTGTTATGAGCTTTCAACCTTATTTGCTGAGGTCTGTTTGTATTGCAGCAAATGCTCCAAAAGCCAAACATTTGATGAGAAAGCTTGAAGAATAAAAATGCACAGTCTCCCCAGACCGACCCCAATGTGTATACTACACTGCTGCAACTACCAAGGAACAGCTAAAAACAACGAATAACCCCAAACTGGAGCTGGAGCTCATTTTTTCGATTTCATTCTCGTGTTTTAAGAGCACTGGATTCCCAAGTCTCATGATGATAACATCTAAAATATGGCCCCTCCCATATATCACTGTCTCGAAACATTTGATCAATTGTTTGTATTGTTAAAAAAAAAACTGCAACGGAGTGAACAAAGCAGATTTGTGATGCAGAGGATAATGAAATCAAACACTAACAATAGAGAGTGTGATGTGGCTCAAAACCTCAGATACCCTGCCAGTCCTTTGTTCTGTGCTCTATTCCAGTCCCCATATGCTCACCTCTCCAAAGGCTTAATGATCACAGCTTAGCCCCCCAGGCCAGCACACACACACACACACACACACACACACACACACACACACACACACACACACACACACACACACACACACACACACACACACACACACACACACACACACATTGAGACAAGCCGCACCCCTTAATGGTATAACAGTCTGCCCCTCTGAATGACATTTAATGCATCATCCATGAGAATAAAAGGGGGGCCCCCCAATTCTGCCAGCTGCCCAGAAACACACACACACACACACACACACACACACACACACACACACACACACACACACACACACACACACACACACACACACACACACACACACACACACACACACACACACACACACACACACACACCCTAAAAGGTCACCACATACAATCAATCTCTCTGGGGTATAAATCAGAAGTTACAAAGTTAAAAGCTTACAAATATCCTAAAACATAGATGCACTCAGAAAGTATATCTTACTGAAATGTTACTTGCTAGGTGATTATGTCTCATATTAAGTTATTTAACTGATTTAACTGACTATACAAATGTAAATGGTAAGATTTGGCATTTTTTGCTGATTTTTGTTGAACTCTACTCGCAGGATAACGAAGCCACGGTCCACTGATAAACTGGCGTTTATGTTCACTGGAGGATAAAAAGGTTCCTTCAGGTCAGGAAATAGGCAACACAATATACTAGCACGACACTACACATAATTCATCACACAAGCATTACTTCCCCACACACCCAGCAGACAGACACACCTGTGTACGCTGATTTAAAATAGGGAGAGGATTTGTTTGCCAGCCATTTAATCAGTCTGACCCTTCCAGACTGATGTAAGCCGGGCTAATCCCGCATCCCATCTCTAGAACACTGCACTGTCATAGGGCAGCAGCTTCCTCGAGGTTGGGACGGGGGCTTTTGTCACTGTCAAACCAGTAATTACCCACATAACTGTATCAACGTTTTCGGGGTTTGTGTTCTAATGGCCGGAATGCAGAGACACAAAACGGACCAACACATAGACCTTTTTCACTCTTTACTGTTTCTTCACATGCTTTTCCAAAGAAACAGGTCCATGCTGTAGAATTCCTTGGAATAATGGAATTAATTCCGTGGACAATCCCAAAATGCAATTTGGTCTTGATTTGATACGAAGACAATGATCTCCATAATTGAGTGTACTATACATCACCACTGAAGGGCTGTCTGGGATCCAGAGATGGGATTACTCCCTGCATCTCGGGTCTGTGCTCAGTCCCCGTTTATAACTTTACACTTTCACAGTGGAAAATATTCCTCTCTGCATACCGCACCACCGGAGAGACCGCCATCTCACAACAAACCGTTTGTTCATCCTAAAAAATCAGACTTAAGCTGCATAGAGACACGAGCACACACACACACACACTGCTTAGTCTGTCAGTAAAGACTGGGTCAAGCAAAGTTTCCTCAGAGACAGTAAACACATTTCAGACAGCGTCCTCCACTTATGATCAGCTGTTCATAGCTGTTCCTCCCACTTACTATTTGGAAGCGAATGGTCAAACACTGAAGTCACCACCAGGCATACATTTCCAAATCAAATGAGCAGGATGTCATGAACTTTACTAAACACGTTCACGCCCCCCACAGGATGAACTTTGAGATTTCACTTCACAACTGCGATGACATTGAGGTGAACAAAGGTGTTCCATCCTCCTGTCCTTTATCGTTTTGAGCTTCTAGGAGCAGTGGTCTTCTACTAAAATGTGATGAGGTCCAGTTAGAGAACAAAGGTCCGGAAGATCATAATGTGACAACTTAGTGTGAATAAATAGAGGAATAGAGTTGTATCAACATCTCCATGTAATCAATACACGACTAATCAAATGAATTCAGTACGATTCTAGAACAATATTTATATTCACGTAACTAAAACTGAAATTATATGGGACTGCAAATATAAATAATATTTACTCAATTAACTAAATGATAGGAGGGCTGCATATAAAAAAAAATAATGAATAAAATGTAAAAATGTCTGCATGTTCAAATAAAGTGCTTCAATTCAGAAAAATTTAAACAGGGATATACGCTTGAATTTCCCCTTTTTCTGCTTCACATTTGGACACAACAGTCTCAGCAAATTATGAATAATACATCTAAACACATTTGAACACCGCTCTCCTGTACCTGAACGCACCAGGGCCGTTCTCCTCACGTGGAGGAGCTCATTGCGCCTCATGATGACGTTTCAGCGGGTTGTGAGCAAATGAGGCACTGGTTTAGTGCTGCAGTAGGAAGTATGAACAGAAACCAGTCAGTCCATTGTGGATTAAATGCTCTGCTTTCGCTCTCCATTTGTTCCTCGTTTTTCTTTTCTTTCTACCGTCTTTTTATCTGTAATTTGCCGCTACCTCTCTCTGTCCGCAGTATTGAGACGATCATCGTCCTGCCTGGAGTGCAAAGGGTCGAGTCGTGTCACGTGGGATGGTTTTACGCGAATGCTATTGGTCAGTGCTTTGAGCCACTACCGTAAAGACGAGTAAAGCTGCGCAGTCGAAAAGTGCACTGGCACGTTTAAATCACCACCGTATTTTTTTTAGCTTTTGGGTCCGGATGGGACGGCTCCTGGGTCCGGATCCGGACCGTGATCCGCCAATTAGTGACCTCTGTTCTATGGCGTTGACAGTGGGTCTGCCCCCTACAGTCAATGACTCGACTCAAGACCTGGAGATTACAATGAGTTAAGCATTTGATGTCAGTTCTCTGTTCTGGCGCCCTCATCTCTGGGCAAGTGAACTTGGATGGATGACTTTTGAACCAGACTTTGGAAAGACCTCGTCTGCTATAGTTCAGGCTGCCAACCGCTCCAACAGGAGGGAAGCTTCAGCCCTGGTTGACATTGAAAGAAGCGACAAACACGGTCAAAATGACTGTAAAAATGGCTGTTGCTAAGGTTTTCAGTCCAGTGTTGATGGATAATTTTTCCCACTGTGCTCCATTTTTCAAACGCTATGCATGAGAATGGTGTTCGACTGGAGCAACTACTTGCAGCTGGAAAAATAAAGACAAAGTCTGTGCAGTGGCGAGCCAGCTCCAGGAACATCTTGAAAAAGATGCGTCATCAATCGTTGGTTTTGTTTATTTCTAGTTGTGGTGGAAAAGGTTGCCTGCCGTTGCATTAGCTTCCTGCAACTGTGGTATATTTGGTCCATGTCTAGAATCATATCCTGCAGGATATGATTGCAAGGTATAAAAAATTGCAAGGCACATGTTGAACAGTTTGTCACTTCAATTCATAACAGGCCTTACATATGCTCCAGTGTCATGACAATGCCTTTAATGACATGCATGGGTAAGGCACATGGAGGCAAATGATGCACCTTGAAACCCAGAAGCTCGAATAAGACAAAATAAACACACATATTACACACACACACAACATTTTTGGTAGAATAATTTCTATGCATTTCTAATACTTCACTTCCTCCATCTCTAGCAGAGAGCAGCTATTATGTGATGACACTTGTGGCGACAATTGCTAACCATTTATCAGCTGACAAGGGGCAGAGCTCAGTATTCACAGGTTCTCAAGGGGAGATCCAAGCATCTGCTTTACTCACCATAGACTAAAGCAGGACTGACGTCAATGCTTCCCACCCCCACACACACTCCTCCAACAACTCTGTTCCCCTTTCTCTCCATGTCGATGCTCTGCAGACATACTCCAGTGTTGATTGGTTCTGCTGCATTCCACTCAATCTACTTAGTGCAACTATCCTCTCCAGTGTCCTGGGAAAATATGCACTTTATTGTACAACCGACGGCACACATTGAGCTGGTAGGTCTGTCATTATAAACATGAGGGAGGGAACAATTTGTGGCTGGGTTAAATGCGCGTTTTAAATAACGTGAATACACTAGAACTTTAGCATTTTCCTTTTTAATTAATTAATTTTCTTAGATTTCCTCACAGAACAATATCAACCAATGTCGGTCAAATACAGCAACACCCTGCTGAAAGTGTCATAAAGGCAAAGCAGCGTGTTGGGCCTGGTGATTCCTTACTGTGTAAGGCCTTGTACTTCCTTGAATGGGGATGTGACGCGACTTCTTAACACACACTCATGCACGTGTGTGTTTGTGTGTGTGTGTTATGAAGTTGTTGTGCTTAAGGAGCAAACACTAGCTGCAATGTTTTATACAATAGGCTTTAAGGATTAAATACCCTAATCCAAGAAATAATAAATGTTGCCTCATGAAAATTTCATTTTCATTACATCAATAGAATACATGAGTCACTATTTCCCTCTAGTGGCCATTTGCTGTCATTACAGCCAAACAAACCATTGACACAAATTGTGCTTCTCACTCAAAATATCCCAACATACTAAAAGGTTACGGTTCATAGACGGATAGATTAAAATGACAAAAGTAACGTGTAAAAATATGTCATGTGATCAAGGCCCTTTGGGGAGTGCTTTACTCGCCACAGCTTGTCCAGTTTCAGCTGCTCATTCACTAATCACCCAAACGGTCACTGCACATTTAACTTCAGCCCTCAACATTGTGAAATATGCTTTCCAGCTTTCATATTCACAAACACCAAATATTGGACTCGTTCTAAACGACGCAATGCATTACCAAAATAAAATCTGAGTATGAACCATCATTTTCCTTCAATTACTCATGTGGCGCAAATCTGAAACTATTTATAGTTTACCATATCACTGATGTCATTAACTCCAGGCCAGTGATATGGTTGAAAAAACAATTGTTCTGAATTGTTGGATGTGGACTCTCTGTACTTTAACCACAGGTTCTGTACCGGAAGCTTCTCTGTAGCTGCCATGCATGTGCAGATACATCGTAACAAGAATAAACAATTCCCTTGAACGTTTCCCGTTGAATTTAATCTGTTGATTTGCAATCAGTGAAATACCAGCGTAATCATGTGTGCTCCTTTCAGATTGATGAAAATGTGACAAAATGTGGATTCAGAGTTTTTAATCATCAGAGAAACAAACATGAAACAGTGCAACCCGACATTTCCTCAGCTACGTTGCCCCTCACCATCATCTTTGTTGGTATAAAACCAACAGAAGTATCAACTGTTAAAACGCAGATGATACAGACCCCAATGGTTGACAACAGATGGAATTTTCTTTATTTTGCAGTAATTGCTGCTGATTAGTTTTGCAGGAAGAAATGACACAAATTGCAGGAATACTTGAACAGTTAAAAGAGCAAAAGCAGTGGCCTTTCATTCGCTGCAGAGATTCGGTTAAGAGTCTAAAAAGAAAGGATACTACATAAATCCCCATTGGTGGCGCTTCCCTCTCTGGCAGCAACGCAGTAGCTTTACCAAGGAGCAAACACATGGTTTTGTGTGAATAGGACTGGCGTGAAGGAAACGAATGGAGCGCTGTGTCAACAAAGAGCAAGACGTGGAAAGTCACCACGAGGAAAAAGTTAACTTTTTATAGTTCTATCAGACACCTTTGGGTCTTGTGACCGGTTGCCCCGTCAATACATGAACTGTTCTTTGTTCCACCGTCTAACGAAAAAGTTCGGATGGGTCCACGCTGCTCAAAGAAACCACTACCACAAGACAAGAATTTAATGTGTACGTAAAATACGAAAAAAAAACATCTTCACAGACTGAAGTTATTGCTGCGCTTTCCTTCCTTTGAGTTATTCCAGCAACTTGTGATGGACAAGAGACAAGATTCAGAAATCTTTTGGGGATTCGATTCCCTTTCCCAAAGGGGCTTGAAGACGTCTTCAGCTGATTAAACATGAAATGTGTGTAAAAATGCTGTAAATGATTCAGCTGAGAACTCGTCATCACTGTTTCATCTACAGCACCAGTTAAAGGTTTGGACACATTTTCTTATTCAATAATTCAATAAAAAATGATTTGTGGTGTAGAAATCCACACGAGAAACAGCAGATCTGTGGCTGTTAATGTGTTGGTCATGGCAGTAGATCTACAGCCTCAAAGACTTCCGATGAGAAGTTGAGGGTAACAAACACATTGTTCTCCATCGCCTCAACACTGTCCTCTAAGCAGAAACTGTCGTGCTTGATGAGGCTGCTCTCCGATGTGGGACTGATGACGATTATGCGCGGGACACCCCGGAGTGACCCGCCGTCAGTGGATGGGATTTTTCTATAATTCAAGGAGTCAAAGGAGCTGCTCTTGTGGGGATCGCGGATGCTGCCTTTCTTCTCCCAAGCATCTGAAATCTCACTGGTCAGGCTCTGGCTGCGTCTCCGTGTAAGAACCAGTAAGGGGAGGGAGGCGACGGTGAGAGAGCTGGAAACCAGTTCATGCTCACAGGCGCTGGTAGGTTCACTAATGGTGGCTGGGTGCTGGGAAGGTGGGGAAAGAATAGTTTTCTCAATAACCCCAAAAAACTTGCGTGAGAGTTCACAGGTCCTATATGTTGTGTTTCTCACCCTCTCCGGGACCTGGGTCTTCCGCTCTGTTTTTTTCTTGTAGGACCTGCCTCTGGAAGACTGTCTGTATGATGGTACGCTTCTGAAGGAGTCCCCTGACTTCCGTTCCAATGGCTCCATCTCTACATTTTTGAACACCTGCAGGACATTTTCAAGAGGAATTTGCCTCATACGCATAAAGTACGTAACTTTAACAACAACAGGAGCATGTGTAAGTAAGTGTAAAGCATAACAGATGACATTTAAGGTAGCAGCCTATTCTGCAAGAAAATACAGGTAAAGAAAAAGTTTACCGTGTCAGAGCACGCCTTGATAAAGTGAGTCCTTGATGCTGTGGACTGTCTGCTGATGATGGAGTCCCTGTAAGAGGACTCGCTGATGGAGGACGAGTTGTCCTTTCGCGGAGTGGGAGACAGAAACCTCAGGCAGGGGAACTTTGCTGCCAGGGTCATCCTGATAAAACATGAAGGACGCAAACAAACGAACAAAAAAAGTCTAGGTTTGCTTTGAAAGATCCACGTGATGAACTTCCATCAAAAATCCACCAAAAATAAAGAGGGACGGTCAAACAGAAAGCGTGACGCAGATCCATGGTTTACCTGTACTTGTTGTGTATGATGGCGTAGATGAAAGGATTGTAGATGGCGGAGGCTTTTGCTATGATAGCAGGGACAGCCTTGGAGTACGGAGACAGGATGTCGGCGTGACTGAAGGAGACAGAAGAGCAGGAGGAACACTCAAAGCTCCCTTTGTTCTTTCTGCATTTGGTTTCATAATGGAAGGGCGGTATTCTGGATCAGGGATCAGCCAAAATGTGCCAGCTTCCACTGATCTCTCTGTGTGTGTGTGTGTGTGTGTGTGTGTGTGTGTGTGTGTAGTGAATGTTGTGATGAGTTGGATCAGCAGAGGATTTAAAAAGCAACTTCGCCGTCTTTGATATATCACTCATCCAGGGTACTTGACACACTCAGCACCACCCATAGTCTGGGTCAGAACGCCGCATTACAATGATGGGACTACTGCACATGTGCATATATGATGTGTGATTAGATCAAGCATCTGCAGTTTAAACTGTGGCTGCTTCAAGAAATGCAACAAGTTACAAATGGAAGAGACGGAGGAGAAAGACAGGGTTTACATTCTTTTTGGAATGGTATTTGTTTGTACATAGCCACGTCCTTCAGCATACATTCAACATACAATACAGTCAACATGATGTATTATCTAATTTACCCTAAATTCGCATTTACTAAACAACATGATGATGGATTGAAGACTATAAACTAGCAATTTAGAACAGAAACTCACATCTGCTTGAGCTACATCATTCGGGTTGTACATCTGACCTCACGCACTTCCATTGTCGCCCCACAGCATGAACAAATATTGAAAAGCATGCAAGCCCACTGTACACAGTGCCACTGGTGCACTCACCCCTTTAAGTAGTCAAAATCCTCAGAAAACACTGATCTTAACATTTTAGGGATACTATAATTACTCTAACACAGTAAAACCATTACAGCAAAAAAAAAAAAAGGAAAAAAGAAGTCTTACCCAGCCCAGGAAATCAGTGTGACGCAGGCGTAGGGGGACCAGGACAGGACGTAGACCACGATGACGACGAAGGCGATCTTTGCCAACTTCCACTCACTCTTCATGGACCTCTGCTTGATCAGGGTGGATTTCCTCACCTGAGTCCCCATCCGCTCCACATCCCTGTTGGGAGGATTGTTATTGGAGATTATTCAACCGCGGCGTTTCGTCACGCTCTCTGAGATAAGAGGAACAAATACCTGCTGGTCTTGCGAATAGCCAGAAACATAAAGAGATAGCAGTACAAGATGATTCCCAACGGAATGAAGAACACAAAACAGCACAACATCATTGTGTAGCTCCGATTGGCCAGTGTGTACGTGACATAATCCCATGTACACGACGTCATCAGGCCCTCGGGGATATAAGAGCCTACAGGGGGTAAGTGACATCACACAAAGTTAGATTTCAGGAGAAACATCAATTGCATTTTCTATGACTCCAGACTTTGGTTTTGTTGGACTTAATGTCCAAGGCACAGTAGATTAAGATCACATTGACGTGAATAAGTGCAGGTGGATCAACTACATCGGTTTTCCTACAACCTGGGATCATCTTGCTGGTTTTCCTCACAGAGCATTCACCGCTTCAATGAGCTTTGGCTCTGTGGCGAGAAAAGGAGACCAAACTCACTCCAGCCAACGAGAGGAGCCAGACTCCAAGCCAGGGAGTAGAGCCAGACCATGAGGATGGCCAGGGTGGTCCTTCGTTTGGAGCCCCAGTGAATGGCCTGCAGAGGCTTGGTGATCACCAGGTAGCGGTCGATGGAGATGGCCAGCAGGTTTATCATCGAGGTGATGCCAAACAAAGCGCCACAGAAGGCGTACATCTTACAGCCTGCACAGAGGGAACAGATACAAACTCGTGCAAAACTGTAAAAAAAATCAGTCTCCTCATAAAAGTCAAATCTTTCAAATCTACTGTGAAACAAAGAGGAGTGTTTTACCCATCTCTCCAAACGCCCATTCCTTGTAGAGACAGTTGATGAAGAAGATGGGGGACTGAGTGAAAGCCATGAGGAAGTCACTGACCGCCAGGTTCATGATGAAGTAGTTCGGCAGGTTACGGAGTTTCTTGTTGCTGCACACACACACACACACACACACACACACACACAGTTGTCATGCCAGTTGTTGTAGCACCACACACATGTTTTGCACTTGGATTAGCAGCACCTTCTTTGTTGAGAGGGTGTGATTAGTAATGTAGTTGTTGTGTTTATAAAAAGCAGCAGCAGAGAAGGTAAGAACACCAATAAATCTACAATACAAGCAGTATTTAATTTTGTTTGTGATATTTTTATTTAGTTTTTATTACGTAACGCAGGGTGAAGGTGAGCCAGCTGTTGGCATATTACATACCAGTCATTCCTATTAGTCAAGTATAACTAGATGTGTATCAAATAGATATTTATTTGCATATTCTAAGGTCTCTTTTTGTTAGAGATACTCTGAAGAGGATCTATTAAGGCCTCCCTCAGCTTCTGCATTTGTTGCGTTAGTCGTGCTTTCTTGATGGCAAGGGAAATGGTCGGTTAAAGGCTCACGTATCTCACCTGAATGCAGATCTAAAGGATTATTTAATCGTCTGCATGGATCAGAATGAAGCTCTTTATTGGAGTGGTCATCTCCTCCATCCACATCAGTAGGCCTCAACAGCTCTTTGTTAATTAATCTCTGTTTCCAAGTCTGCTGAATTAAACATGGGCTTCTGGTGAGGTAATCCTTTGAGTATCTTGAATATCTGTATATGTATTTGTGAAAAAAAGGTCTGTGCGTGCTTATGCCTACTTACTACGGCACTGGCATCATTCCTGGAAAATCATCATATCGAGTGACATCTCTCTTGAAAGATCATTATCTCCCTCACTCTCTCTCACGCTGTGTGCGTGTAGGGGTGTGATTGTGTGTTAGTGTTTGAATGAGTTTTCTTGCAGCACATAATGTGCATCATGTGCATTACTGATTCAATAAACACATTATCGCCACGACGCAATGAAAAACCCACCTAATCCATCCGTGGTAATGCACTGATGCAATTTAAAAGCTTCTGACAATCTCCAGACCACACACACACACACACACACACTTTATATCTCTGACCCAGTTCATGTGAAATGGTAGTAGCATAATAAGAGGTCAACAGTCCAAATTACAAAACAAATAACACACATTAATCCTCCAACAGAGGATGGATGGCATGGATTTAAATGGACTGTGTGAATTCCACAATTAATTAATAAACTTCATTCAAAAAAGGCTGACTTAAAAAGAAAACAGTTGTAACAAAATGTAGAGAAACATTTTAAATTGCATCCAAAAAATGCCATTGCGGTATAAGGAGCATTAAACGCTCCAGTCAAATATCCCACACATCACTGGAAAAAGCTTCATGGAGGGCCTGTAAATATTTCTCAAGGATCCACTTCCTCAAGATACATTACATGTCATTGAGCAGACACTTTAATTCACTTTACTTTTAACCAATGGTTCACTTTTTTGCCTTGGGGGCAATTAGGTGTTAGATGTCTTGCTCAGGGACACTTGCACATGGGGCAGCCGGGATTCAAACCGCTAACCTTCACGCTACTCCATGCGCCACCATCACGGCGTTACTCTGATTAACTCGTCATTCTACTAACATGATGTTTCAACCTATGATGCAAAAAAAAGAATGTATATGATAATCCCCCCCCTCTAACTCTCTGGCACCCCGAGAGACGTGGATGACACTTCCCCTTTCTCTGCAGGGAAATAAAGACGGCAATAAACACTCAACTTTGATTGGGATGCGTTTGCCTCTTAAGTCAATCAGGCGTCTTACACCCCCACACAACCCGGTCCCCCTGTCTGTCTGTCTGTCTGTCTGTCCGTCCGTCCTGGGAGGCAATCACATCTTTGAGTGATTGCAACGTCCCCTCGAGGCTCTGATTGAAGGAGAGAGACGCACATCAAAAATATCTGAAATCTGAAAAACCCCAAATGCACTCGAACCGACCCACCTGTAGACGGCCAACATAACCAGCGCGTTGCCAGTGATGCCCAGCGTCCCGATGACAAAGACGAACACAGCAACGATGTAGTGGGCATGGTCAGGCACATCCACCTTGTTGATGAAGCTTCTCTGCGTGTGGGCGTTGTCTGGCTCCATGCTCTCAGTGGACCACATGGCTCAAACACCTTGTGAGGACTGCCAACCTGGCAGGGTGCAGTGGGCTCAGAACATTGCTTTGGTCGTGCCTTGGCTCCATAGCGGTATCATTTGCACAGGAGATCCGAGGGAGACGTCTTCTTCAGGTCGTCCCACAGTGATGTCCAGGTGGATCCAGCGAGAGAAGCCCCTTCGTAAATCATCCAAGCAGTTTGGCTCCTTTGGACTGAATGTTGGGGAGGTGGTGATGAATTCCACCTTGGGAAGTTCAAACTTCTGGAGAAAAAACTGGAAGAAAAAATGATCTGTAAAAAAAGGACAAATGTTGTGTGGATTTAATGTCATATAATTCTAAAAATACATATTATATAAAATGAAAAAAAAAAGAAGAAATCCTCTTGTACTTCTTGTCCGTGGCCGTGCCGTCACTAGTTAATCTCCAAATGTACCAAATGTTGAATCCATTCCCTTAATCCACTTTGGTCAGCGGTTCAACAAATTGTCCTCCGACTAATGCATCCTGTTTGACACTTGGGTTACTGAGTTGGTAAAGTATATTAAATCCCCCAGTGGTTGCACATGGTCCCGGTGTCAGTGTTAGTCTGCTGCCTCCTCGCCATCCGGACCAGCTGTGCAACAAGCTCTGCATCAGAGGCCTGTCCCCGAGTCCCATCCGCTCGCTCTATGGGACTCGCTCGCCCTCGCTCGCCCTCCCTCGCTCTCGCTCGCCCTCCCTCGCTCTCCCTCGCCCTCCCTCGCTCTCCCTCGCTCTCCCATGTAGCTTTTTGTTGCTCTCTTAGCCCTCCCCTCCTGTCATGCTTTTGCTTCTCCTCAAACATACTGCCATCCCTCCTCTCTCTCTCCCCCCCCCCCCCCTTCATGTAATACAGCCCAGCCTTGAGCTCTAACCCTTTAACTACGACGTCCTTACATAACGGTCACCATGTTCACTGACTCTACCAGCATTAACAGGCATTTAAAACTGCCGGCTCCCTTTGTTAACTTCACGTACACACTACAATGCACACATGTCACCTTTCATTGACTATTGACTCGCATCAGCATGCACCACAGCCATCCGAGTAACAAGCTGACCAGCCTGTGCAGCCTCTTGCTTGCACGCGAGCTCTGGCGCATGTTCCCTCGCTCTGCGGCAACATCGTTATGTTCAGTGTCACCAACTCGCAGATATTTTAAGATCACTCATGAAATCACAGTAATTGGTCTTCCCATTGCCAACGTATTCGCCACAGCTCACGAGGCCTGCATCATCCTGCAGGACACGCACACGCTTCTCACACAAAACATGCAACTCATTTCTGTTCCGAAAAAACCATTGTGCAGCTCATCTAAACGAGTACATTCTAAATGTGTCCTATTTGTGTATCTATAGTAACTAGTATATGTAATATAGTACAACTCTGGAAAAAGATGAAATAATTCTAGTTGGTTCACTCAGTTTCTTTTTGTATCCTTTTGCATCATGGTGAAATCATCAACATTTTTTAAATAGGGGTTGGTTAATGTCAATTTAAGAAAGTTTCCATTTAATCAATGCGATCGCAGCAGAAGAATTTCATTAACTTTGGTGCTAATATCATCATGATCTATTTCAAAAGTGCAAGCAGACATTTTGTTAAGCCCTTTTCTCACTGATATTCTTTGGACATCGGGAAGGAAGCATGCCTCGTCTGATGGTTATTGCTTTTTATGGTGCTGGATATGTTGTAAAGGAGATGAAGGGGAATAAAGGGAGGTGAAGGATTCAGAGCTTAGACAGATGTGTGAACTAAGCCCCTACAGCAAGGGATAGCCTTAATCTGCGCGCTGTGCATGCATGTGGATCAGTGTTTGATCTGATAGCAATAAGTTGTTTGTCAGATGCATGTGCGTCTTGTCGCACATCACCTATGTGTACTTTCACACGTGTGTTTGTGCTCTACATCCTGTTCCCAAAGCACACAAGTGGATGTCCTCAGTGGTTACGGGTCTGCTGGGCTCGATTGCCTAAATGCAGCAGCTGGTTCTAGTTTATGTCAGCACAGCAGGGATCTATACACCAGTACATCTGGTGCTACATAAATGTTAATGCTGATGTATTCCGATAAAAAACACATTTTAACAAGTAAGCACACCATTTCAAATACATAAATCTGGTCAAATTGGATAATGGTTTCCCTGCCTGACTGTGACTTGTCATGTTAATACAAGGTGAGCAACACACAAGTTATGGAGGGATTGGAGGAAGATGAAAGAGCCAAGATTTCCACCTCTTATTCACAAGGTGAAAGCTAAATTCAAATTTGACTTGGAAGTTATATTTGAGCTTATTTAGAAATGTTTCATTAAATAGAACTGTTATTTATTTTTGAATGAATGTACATTTCGGGAGCCTTTGAGGGATTTCAGCAAATCATAGAAATAAGAAAAAGCTGAAAAGAGCTTTCATATTTTTTCCGTAGAAAGCCTGTTGCAGACCTGACTTTTGAAAACTCATCACAATTGTTTTGTCAGCTTGAGAGAACCAGTCTAATCTACCAGGAAAATGTGTTTCCCAAATGACTATGTCTTCAGAATGGAAAGCATCCATAGGAAAAATACTGTATTTTGTCAGTTAAATTACCTGTTTGCAAATCAAAAACTTGATGTGCTGGTCAAAGTGTTTCCATTTAATATATTCCTGTGCACTTTGTTAGGTTCTAAGTCCATGTCTCTCATTTTCAGAGTTCCAACAGTCCTTCCCTTCTGTTTCACTCCACACCATCTGGATGAATGACCTTGTCTGGATGGAAAATCGCATCAGTGGTGTTGCATTCACAGAGCAAAGCAGGTCAGAATTCCACATGTCAATGACTTCTATTAGTATTGAACAAACTGATAGCGCTGGTGCTTCCCGGGTATGAATCATCTGTTAAAGTTAGCTTTTGGCACATGATGGAAAAATACTAATTACTATTGAGTGGTGCTGACCAGGACTGTGTCCTCAGGCACAGAAGTCAGTTGGAGATCAATATTTCACTACTGAGGAAGACGGGTCACGGGTAATGCACAAAGCACCAGGAGGTTTGTGGGGTGGGATATGATGCAGGGATCAATTAAAGCCCATTCAAGAAAGTGCAAAGAGGTTCTGGGAAACACGATGTTTTCTATTTCACAATTCCTCCTTTCCTCTTGAAGCAAAGAGGCTTTGGTACATGGGGATGTTGCAACTACCACCAGAACAACATGTGTTCATGTAGCAACCTACTTGTCCCATACATTCCCACATATCGGAAAGACTGACCATGCAACCTAAACCAAACACAACTACATGAGCATGCTGCTGTTAGGGCCAGCAGGGTCATGTCACTTTATGATGGTCAGCTTTGTAGATAACGGCTCAGCTTTTGTGTTTGAGCACACACAAGGAAGCCAGGAGTGGTCTCCTGGTGTCTCTGGATTGCTGTGGAGTTGAATTTATCCATCTGCATCAATTTGCCCTCTTGCTTCCCCTGGCATCAAACAGCCTCTCCTCCGCCGTGCCAAAGCCCGGTGGACGTCTCCATCTAATGGATGCGTCTTTGTGAAAAGCGGCTATTTTATTGTTTCTTCTCTCATTTCTAATCAGGGGGAATCTGTCTTTAATGCAACCCATCAAGTTTTTCTTTGGCTGTGTGTGGGTTTTGTGCTTTCTTTCTATAATGCTTCTACAAGCTGGTTGTTCAGAGCCATTCTCCTCCGACCGATGTCAAGAAATCCAGCTGCTCGTGGACCAGAGATGGAAATGGGAGTCAGGCAGGTATTTACAGATATGGTATTAGAGCTTTAAATCTCTAATTTTATGCATGACTTAAGCCTTTTAGGAGCTGGGTTTTCAATCACCACCAATCTAGGTTATAGATAATATTATGTGGAAAAAGCACATAAGACAATCTCCATTAAATGGATTTAATTTAAGTCAATAACAAGCAAAACAGTATAACTGAATATCTCTCTATCAATCCACCTCTCTCCCCTGTTACTTTTACTTTTCCTTCTTTAAAGGAATGGCATTTATCTGAGAAGTGATGGATTACATTTATCATCAGAGATAAATACACACAATACAGATCAATATAAGAAGACATTAAACGTGTGGTGACAAAATGAAGCTTGATAACAATCCAGTCCAATAAATGTGGTGGGGTAAAGTATAAAATATCACAAAAGCCAAAGGGTGTCCCCTTAATGACTAAGTGTCTTATAGTCACACGTACTCTGACAAAATTAAAAAGTCGAATATGTTATATTTTGTTCAAAAGGCTGAAATGCTTTAAATGGCCACTCAGGTCTGTGTAGGTGCTCCAGTTCTTCTCTTTGCAGACGTCCACATGTTTTGTTATGTATTAAAATAGGACTGAACACACAATATAAAAGCTATGGAAAAGACTGCATGATGCATTATACAGGTACATCTATAATTCATTTCACTGCCGAGTGGGTGGATATTGGTGAGATGGGCAGAGTTCATTATACCTGCACTGTGATATCAACCAGAGGCAGACAATATCACAGTCAAATCCATGGAAACCCTTTTCAGACTCCAGTTTTTGTACAGAAACTGGACAATAAATCATCAAAATTCCCAGGAATATGACACGATATGTCTGCAAAATGTTTGATTTAACTGGAAAAACGATAAGTGACTTTCAATAGATTTAATAGTTTGGAGTCTAACAAAATGTTCTTTTTCACCTAATTCTGCAACCTGCACATCACAAAGAAAAGCAGAAAAGAGGTGATTTCTTTTTTCTAAGCTTCCATCAACCTGCTGCAAGCTTTTAAGCTTTTGAGATATCTAATAAGCAACAGAGGAATCACATGACGTGCATATGGCATATAAAGGAATTTAGAAAGGATTCACTGCGGTACAGCAGATACTTCCTATCACAGCCTATAGACTTGATGACAGCTGAGTGACATGGACATATTAATATCGAGTGTACACAGTAAACTCATTACATTAGCAGACGAGCGATTGTTTTTTAAAGTGAGCCCCTCCCTCTCAATCAAATGCACGCTCACATTGAAAAGGGTCGAGGAACATTGTTTCCACTTTGCCTCATTTTACGATGTTAAAACCTTGATCCCATACCAGCTTTAGCATTAATATGATTGTTCAACAGTAAACAAAAGATAAAAGTAAACAGAGAAGATTAGAGGATGTCAGGATGTGGGTTTGAGGTTGAGTCCGATTATCCAAGAAGAAACGACTGCGCTCAAATGAAGTATCATGACGTCACAATGCCCCAAAGCTGCCAACTCTCACAAACTTTGAATGAATGTAAATCCCTCGTAATCTATCGAGTCTAAAACAAAAATGTGTTTTCTCTTTATAAATGCCTTGTATACCACTTTAATAGCTTTCTGTCTACTGGTCCGTGGATCATTTGCACTGTTCAGTGTGTTGTTTTTCCGTATGTCGAACAGTAAATGGTGGACGATACTCACCAGTACCGGGAGGTGTCCTGGTGTCGGGGGGGAAGAGCACAGGCCCAGAATGGCGAGGCGGCGTATCGTCACGGCACCGGCGGGTCAGCCACCAACGAAACGGAGCATCTGAGGCATAATGGAACCAGGCCTCCATCAGGCCGAGTTAGAGCACTGAGAGCAGAATGGCAGGAGCAAGTGATGGAAAATACACACATATTCACAACGTACTGATTCATTCAAAAACACCTTCTTCTGTGATTTAACAAACATGAAATAAATCGTTGCGTAAAAGCTCTCCGAATTTTTCTCAAAAGTTTTGCTCTAATGGGAACCAAACGTTCCAAGTTGTTGATTTCGTGCTTAGAAATGATTGTGGCCAAGTGAAGTAAGACTTTTTGAAATGGGAATCACACCAGAGTTACAAATTGAATCCATCGTACTGAACACACAGCAACTTTAGAAAAAGAGATGGAGATGTGCAGTTTAAAAACAAAAAAATGACCCCTTACTCTTACTAAATGATATTCTAAATATAATTTGAGCGGGTTTGTCATCAGGCAGTTCTATGTTTTTCCAAGCACACAATATTGCTCATCATCAAAGAACAGATTTTATTTTTGAGAAGCTAATGTGACAATCGGCTTCAGGGTCTTTTCACTATTAGAAAAAATGAGAAACAGACAGGAAGCAGCTCTAAGTGAGCCGAGAATAGCCTGAAGAGCAATTAGTATCATGTCATAGTGAGACGGACCTGCTCATTATCTGAGCAAAAATAGTGTTGTAAAATTATATATATATATTTTTTTTATATATAATATAAAATTAAGTTAAAAAAATGTATTAAGTTTCTGATTCTGAATTCATTGACATGTAATTTGTAATCTTCAGGCTTAAAGGATTAGTTTTTCATTTGTAGTATTTCTGAGTGTCCTTAAAACTTTCGAATCTTTTGTTTTTTGCCGTTTTTAATTAAAGAACAGAATATCTTTTAACTTAGAATAGAAACCAAATTTTGTCCCCCCCCCCCAGCATTTCACACCTCCCATCTGTCGATCATATGTATTATTGATTTTACAAATGAAATGTGCTGACACTAAGAGGAAGGTTGTCGGCTGTGCTTTTAATAAAAGACGGACACCGGGACCTGTTCTCCTGTCTCCTGTCTGTTTAAATTTACATCTCCCTGAGAATAAACTGTACTCTTTCATGTTTCATGATTTTAAAAAAAGTATTTTTTTTTAAAGAAGCGTTATGGCTCGTACGGCCCGATACAGCAGAGCCTACTATTCTAGTCTCATAATGTTTTGTTCCACCTGAATACTGAATCATTGATTTGGCCCTTGCTGTGTTATATGTTCCCAATGCACGGTTAGTGTGTTGTTTCAGTCACAGAAAAACACCATGAGACCAAATGAGTCAAAGGTCAAAGGAAGTCTGCTGTTATTTCCGTTCATCTCTCCCAAGTCAACTGAATCACTCAGAAACTGCAAGTTGTTGTTGTTGTTTTTGTGCCGAGGTTAATGTGTCTCACGTGTTTTGTTTCCGCCTATCGCCGCTTTTCAAAGCCATACAAATATTTCACATCTTAAACGTCAAAGGTCAGTTTTAATCAGCATGTTGCAACCGGTTCATTTTTTATTGTGGGTCACTGTTGATTGCTGAAAATATTTCTTTCTTCTATTTAGGAAGGTTGAACCTTACAATTTGGCATCAGTTGTAAATAGAGCGGGAGGAGGTTTAAGTGTTACTGGTGTATGTAACAGGATTGTTTTTAATGGTAATCAAGTCTAAATTAATGTTCTGAGTGATAAAATGGATTAGGGTTGGAACGCAGGTTACGTAACTGTTCTGATGACGGCGTTAATAGAGAGGAAACCAATGAATGAAATGCGCCATCTTTAGAGCGGTTTAGAGAGGTTACCTTTGATCTTAAACTGTGATCAGACTAGGACTAGGATTACCTTAACATACCTTAACGGTTTCATCTATATGGATTCAGTAGTTCATTTCCTGTGTGTGACCGGTAAGAGCACAAAAACACAATTAAAAAATGTCAAATTAAATCCTCGTGCAATGTGCAAATGAGGTGGTAAGAGGTACCAAGACCAGGAAGGTTATCTGTTGGCAGCCGACATCACAAGGATAATCTCAATCTGTGACTTGGTTGCATTAACACGATGAAGCTGTGAGCGGAACCCGAGCAAAATGGTGTCCTTGTTTGTGTCAAACACAGAGAGAGAAAGACGTTCCAAAAGAGGGAATACTTCAGAGCTGGTTTGTGCTGCTGCTGACCACAAACCAAACCACCCTACTTTGGAAACACAATGGAGAAAAGGTTGCTGCCACTTTGGTGCCACAAAGCGGCCAGAAGGCTTTGAACTGTGACGTCAATCATCCAACTTTGGTTGGGATTGAAACGACCTCCACACTGACGGAAATTCAGAATGCTCATTTACAAGAAGGCCTTTTGGTTAGCATTCAATACAGTCTTCTTTTTGACGGGCAGCTGTCACAATGTGCGATTTACCAGCAGAATATATATATTGAATTCTACTATATAGAATATCTTGTTAGTAAAAGAAATATGTAAATGACAGCGCTGTGGCATAATCTTTTCATCATATAACGAATTACACTTGTCGAACTCTTCTTTATGTGAGTAAACTACTCTTTTATTTTTTATTTTATGGGATTATTACGGGGCATTTTAATGTTTCAGTAGTAAGCACTGTGTTTTGAGATGAGCACCCTCAGCCGTGATGCCTCCTGCTCATCCCGGTTTAACTCTACCCGGGTCAGTCCCTTTGCAGGATCCTGGATTATCTGACGTCGCCGACACGTGACGGCGTCACGGATGCAGCTGCACCAACATCTTCCTTCAGTCTACGGCGGGCAGCTGTTTGACAAACACCAAACGCGTGTTACGTTTTGTACAGTGGCTGCTTGTCACTCACTCTCTGTCAACAACAACCAATTGCTTTCTTTCATTCGTCTCAAAATAAATTCAAGAAGTAAATTAGTGTAATAACTGACAATTTATTATGCCATATGTTTAGAGCTAAAACTTACACGGTGTAATGCTCCTGATCCTATTTTGACAATGTCGCCAATCTTTTGGGGGAAACAACAATTAAGTTAAGCAAGATTTATTAGAAAAAATGCAGAATAGCTGGACGTCGATTTGAAGCAGCTTAACCGTTGCAACCAAATGAACAATCTGGCATCGCAAATGTTTAAATAAGAGATCATCAATTTTCTCAGGTGTGAAAACAAGGCTGTGATTTAACTGTCAAGCACAATATCTCCAGGATTTTGGCTGTGTATACAGAAACATGGATTGTGTGCAGCTGACATCTCTTTACCCTTCAAAATTAGCACCCTTAAAAAAAAAAAAAAAAAAAAAACTGACAGCATTGCACTTTAAAGAAGTAAAATGTAGTCTACGGACTGATAATACGCCACAAACAATAGTACGAGTGCATCGAAACAACCAAAAACCCTCTACGAAGAAGTACATTTCTGCTAGCTGCTCTACGTCCGGCTGCTGAACAACTTGCGATGACTCTTGCTCCCGCGGATCACTCGGTTCTTCCAGCAATCAAATAAGGATTTGCAGTAAAAAAAAAAAAAAAAAGATACGACAGTAATCATCCCATGAAAAATAAGAAATAGTCCTTCAAAGACCTTCATAACCCAAAACGCTTAAGCTCACAGAGTACTTTGTAATATCCTCTGGGTTTTAAAAGAGCAATTCATCAGCAAGTTGTGAATGTTTAAATGAAAACGTACAACTTGTCAGGGTAAAGGTGGTTTGAAAACAGGAGCCACTTTAGTCCCCTCGTGACTCAAAGAAACGTTGTCGTTACCTTTATACCACCTGAACAGAAAGGCCAATTTGTTATAGTGTTTTAGCCAGTTTCAAGATGACAGATCCGCCGGTGGAGGTGGAAAATGTCCCTGAAAAACGCAGCACCGCGCGCTGAGGCCTCCTGCTAGTTGGAGCAGGTGTTGATGTTCTTGCCGTCGGCGGCGTCCTCCACCAGCGCCAAGTGATAATCGGTGGAGAGTGTGAAGTGGGACACGCAGCCCACCAGGCCTCCCATGTACTGCCTGTTCGTGTGCAGAGCGATCTCTCTCATGCCACCTTTGGAAGGGGAGACACACGGATGTGAAGTACCACTGCTCGACTTACGAAGCGCATGCAGCCCTTTGTGGCGCTGTGAGAGGTAAACGCAGACGTACCGACGTATAAGGGGCCGTTGATATTGAGTTGTCTCATCTTTCCAGGTGACCGGCCCGTCTTTGCTCCATAGTCATCCACTGTCAGCTTCCCCGACGGTCCGTCCCTAAACAGATAATGAGGTCACTTATTAGTATATAAAAAAATAAAAAAAAACGTGATGCAAACTATATCTGAAGCCCTTAAAATGCCTTCTTTTGATTAGCTGAATGAAAGTTAATCTGTCTCTCGAGTGTCGTTGACCAAACAGCAAGCTACTTCGACCTAAAGCTGTTGTCGTGCATATTTGTATATTTACATTGACATGATATCGTAGAGTTATGTGTAAGGTGTCGACCATTGGGGGAGACACCCATTGATTTTTTTAACTCACTGTTTATCTCATTCTTTACTGTTACGATTGAAGACTCGCCAATCTGTTAACGTCAACGATATGTGCGCTTGTTCTGCGAGTGGTCACAACCAACAAAGCACTTTACTATCCGTGTTGCTGGTGACGCAGATGTTGTGATGACCAGTTTCTATTTGACAGGATTTTTTTTTTAATTGTTCGAGCTCACCTCACAGCTTTGACTCTGTGCCACTTTCCATCGGTAAAGGTCCCGTTGACAGCGACGTGAGCCGTACCGCTGCCGAGGTTGTAACTGCACAACAACACGGAAACACACGCAGGGAGCGAAGCTGAGTTCACGTTTGTGCAGCACTGCCCAGATACATCCTGGTTCTTCTCCAGGTCACGGTCCTGACAAAGACTTGAGGTCTTTTTTTAGCTGTGCCTGTGCTGGGTGCTTAGCTCTCCCTGCCCTCCGGTGGGATCAGCGTCTCTCCCCATCATCCTCATCCTGGTCTTACACTAAACTTTCTTCTCTTGCTAAAATCTGACCTTTTCCTGCTTGCAGGAGGACAGAGAAAACATTTCTATGTAATAAGTAATAAGTAGATGCACGTAGAAGGTTTTTTTTCCTACTGTTTTATGCACTTACCTGAAGATCAGCGCGCCATCCTGAAGTCCCATAGACAGGAAGTCGCTGTTGGGTCTCATTGGACTGTCTCCTCGCCATAGCAACAGGCCGTCCTTGGCTGTGCTCTTAAAACGCATGAAAAGATTGGTCCTGGAGCCAGACACCCTGAGAAATAATGACAAATTTACTTGCAAACGTGATTAACACAACATTTGAATTTTTTGTATCTAAATACATTAGAAACCCAGCTTCCCATCCATTAAACTACAGACCTTTTCAAGATGTCTCTGTTGTCATATGTCAGGTAACTTCGACCAATGAACTGCGGGATCTCAATGGCTTCAGTCACAGCTTGGAAGAAAAAAACGTTGTATTTACTTCACAGCGTCACAAGGTGTCAGCGTCCTCAAGTATTTACTGAATCTGGGACTCGTCAAAGAAAACTTACTGTTCAAACAGTAATTCCCACACTCTGTGCAGCGAAAGCATTAAAACAGAGAAGGCATAGATAAGAGGAAGGGATGAGGGTCTCCAATGCATCTTTTTGTATTAAATTATATGATCACAGAGAAATCACATTTAATCATGGTTAAAGTCACAATTTACACACAAACAAAAATATCATTAATTTCTATACAATTGATTGAAATTGCCATTTCTGTCTGTTCTATTTACATGATGCAAAAAACCGAGTGTGCCATAAAAATATATAGTGTAAAATGAATATGTAATGCATGCATAGGGCAACAATAAAACCCCATATTTTGCTGTGTGTAAACCACTCATTGATACTAATATGTAATCATGTGATTTTATATGTCCGATGCTCCCAAAGCACAAAACACCAGACTGTGAACTGGAAGTTCTTCTCTGGACTCGTGTCCTACTAACCTTTGGGATGTGCTGGCAAATGTTTGAATTCGACAAAACGCTGCACTTATTCTGGATGTTTACCAGGAACACTGAATGAAAAACACCCCAAACATGTTACTGTGCTAAAAATAACAAATAGTAAAAAAAAAAAACTGTCCAACTGACCTTTCTGGCAGTGCCTCCCATCATACCCTAGGGGGCAGTCACACTCATAGCTGTCCCACTTTGGCCTGCAAGTCCCTCCGTTGGCACAGGGACTTTCTACACATGGATGAGCTGAATTTGCTAAATTAAATCCACCCGCAGAGCCAGTTGTTATCGGCACAGTTCGGTCGTTTAGAATCAGCTGTCAATGCAAGAAGAAGGGAGGCGAGGAGGAAAGAAAGGGCATGAAGCATGAAGATCATACACTTCGGTCAGAATTTCTGAAGAAGATGATACATGCATCAATAACCAAGTCTACCTAAAAACCTAAAAATACATATTTTTCTTCTGTTGACCTGTTGCCAGTGTGATGGAGTTGGAATGAATGACAAACTAATTGTATTGCCAATTGAAAAAAAATTGATAAAAAAAAGGGTAATACCTTCTGGATAATTCCTGTGAAGGGCTTTATCACGGTCGCTGTCCTCTTGGTTTTATCATATTCTGGTACTCCACCAATATAAAGAGGTGAGCTGCAGTTGATCTGAGTGAAAGCTCCCTTGATAGTTAATCAAACAGAAAGATATAAATTAGATCTAGTTCACCTAGAGGCCATCAACAGAGTAACTACATAACAGAAATGGGTATTTATGTACACAATCAGTTCAAGCACCAATGAAGAAAGAGAAGGGATTCATTTTTTTAATGCTCCGACCAGACATCAGGGCTCCTGATGAAGAAGGCATGAGTGTAATAGTCGAAAAAAAGCATGCAGCATCTCATGGTGAAAGATAATTTATAAAAGTGACTGCCCATATGACCAGAATATGCATTATACATTATATATTGATGGAAACAGGGAAAGAGGCTTCAACACAGATTAATAAATGAAAAAAGCCAGAATAGTAATAGTACAGTGTGGTGTATAAGCAAGACAAAGTCCAACTGGGATTTTAATGTGTTTACAGTGGCACCTTTGCAAAGGAATAGATAAAATTATTAAAGCAGGTACCAGAGGCGGACATTTCTTGCAAGGCAAAGGCGATTTGCATGTCTCCAATGAGACAGCTCCAGTATGTTGCTTTGCATCTGCCAAATTTGCAAATACGCAGCCCCGCAGAACATGTCCCTGTACAAAGTTGGTGAGTTTGTTCATCTTTCTGCCTTCTTGAGACATATTGCAGCTGGATACAACAGAGAAAAACCTCAGAAATACCTCAGCGATTCCTTCCATTGTTCTCTGACTATCCACCTGAAGGATGCCACTCTTTGCTGTGCGAGACACCCTCAGCTCGTGCCATGTTTCCAGACTGATCTTCTCGTCACTCCTGTAGCACAGATCATCACACACGTTAAAGGCCGTCCGTGTAAAATATAAAATCAGAAAGTAGTAAAGGAGGCAGAGAGAGTGCATGAGAGAGATTTAACACCTTATTGTAGCTCCTCCAGATCCGCAGTCGAATCTGAACTCTACATATCCATCCACGAGGTTGATAGCCAGAAAGTCTCCGCTGCCCGCGTCCTCAGTGTACAGCAGTGTCCCGTCGGGCTTCAGTGGCTGAAACGTCAGCTCGAACTCCATGAAGGACAGATAACTCTGAGAGGACTGAGGCCAAGGGATGACAGCGTACGAAAACACAGTCTCGTTGAAGAGAGGCGAGGACAGGGAGAAAGCTGAGGAGAGAAGACAGAAGAGCGGGAGTCAATGACGGAAGGAGGACTTGGGCCAAGCCGGAAAAGATGAGGCGTGAGCGTTTCAGATGATGGAGTGAAGAGGAGGAAGATGATGAGGAGGGACGAGGCGAGGAGGGAAGAGAAGGGGGCGAGGTCGCATTTTGTTAGAAAAGCTGGTCTGACTTACAATGAACCCCTCTGCATCTGCATGAGACTAAATGATCCCCCCCCCGTCCGATTATCCTTCATTCACGCATTGAACTGAAGTGAAACTGAAAGTAGAGAACGACTTACTCTCCTCACACAGTGCTCCCCTGAAGCCGAGCGGGCACAGGCAGAGGAAGCCATCGGCCCGGTTTGCAAAGCAGACTCCTCCGTTGGCGCAGCTGACCAGGTCACACATGCTGTCGCTGCACTCACCTTGTGGCGAAGGAATATTCGGTGATTATGAACCAGACACTCAGCGTATGCATGTGTTTTGGTACTTTATTTATTTCTATTAATGTTCTCACACCATAACTTGGCGTATAAATTGACCGAAGATAATGGTATTAGAGAAAGTATTTGCACCAATCAAGAGGGTTTGCTATTTTTATTGTATTTTTTCTGTGATTTGAATTTCTTTGAAAGAGTGAGAGGAAACAACAACAAACCTCCAAAACCAAATGGAGCCTGTTTACTTTATAATATTAATCACATAGGAAGGAACTAAAATAAAATAGTTTCCTTCTACAGTGCGTTAACTGCTCCTAAACCACTTGCCTGAGTAAAAAAAAAGAGAACCAGTGCATTGTGGGTAACATGCCGAAGGAAGCCTAAAAACAGTAACACTGATTGCGCACCTATATCAGCTCCACTCAGAGCTCTGCCCAGAGGCCAAGGGCGGATGTCAGTCGCCTTGTTGTTGATGGTCAGACTCTGAATGCAGCCAAGGAAGCCACGACTTGTCCCCGTCGCCTTGACCAGCCAATGAGCACTCGGGGATCCACCCACATACAGCGGCGAGCGAAAAGTGATCTTGGTGTACTGGCCCTGGGGGGAGTGCAGAGAAGGAAACGTGCAGTGATGTGCCACAAAATGCACACGAGCCACAATTATCAAAACTACTATTCTTTGATAAAGCCACATCCAAGCATCACGTTGTGTTATGAGGTGCGTGCGGCGCCGTTACCTGCGAGCGGCCTGAAACGGGCGCGTCGTTGTCCACGCGCAGCCAGCCGCTCATGCCGTCCCTGAAGACGGTGACCGCGTGCCACTGACCGACCACGACGCGGCTCTCGCTGGCTATCTGAGCTGCTCCTGTGCCACAGTCAAACCTGAGGGGGATGTATTACACGTCAGGGGTGAACCTTTCCCAACGACACAAAACACACATGTTCTCCTTTTCTCTTGACATCCCTGTGTGCAAAACCCATAAGAAAGTCCCTGTCCTCTTCACCTGTAGTGAAGCTTGCCTCGCACCAGAGCCAAAGAGGTAAAGTCTCCACGTCCATGTTCATTCTCTCCGCAGTAGAGCAACAAACCCTCGTCAGACTCTGCCTGTGCCACAGAGAGACTGTTTGAAACGTTTCAACTTATCCAGTGACAAAAAGCAAGTGGGGATGAAACAAAGGTGCTTTACCTTGAACTCGAAAGAGATCTGGAATGTCTGGAAAGAGTTTTTCAAGGGTTCAAAGGTCATGTGAGAGTACCCAAAGAACCTCGGAAAGTTCACCGGCACCACTGAGAAAAGGGGTGACACGCTGATAAATTGTGGAGATGGCGATACACAAACGTTACGTGACACCCAACTACGCTTCTCTCACCCTCGGAGCAGGCGTCCCCTCTTCGTCCGAGGTTACAGTGGCAGCGCGAGCCCCCGCCGCCGTGGTCGCTGAGACAGAAGCTGTCGGGGGGGCATACGGTGTCGTCGCAGGTCCGGGCATACACGCGAGGAACCTCGCCTTTCCAGGGGGACGTGGTGGTGGTGGGGGGGGGGGACATCGTGACACTGAGGTGGATCAGAGGAGTTAGAAGGATGTGGGGTTTAGTGATGAAAATCGGGATCAGCGGGATGCGGGGGGGGGGGGGGGGGGGGGGGGGTACCGCATTCGTGATTTTCTTCTTGTCAACCTTAATTGTTCCCTCCTCCAGGGGCAAACTTCTGTAAATGCACGACTTTGCCCAATTGAGAGGTCACTACTCTCGAGGTAGTGACATTTCCTCAAAGGAAAACCAATTCCTTCAGTCAAGCAGGAGTCAAGGTAAGATTGAGGGGTACATCTTACCCGTTAGTGGTCAGTGGGGCAGCGGTTGTGCCGTCATTAGTGACACCGGGCTTTGAGGTGGTTGAGAAAATCAGATCTGGGAAATCTGGTAAGATGGACGAGGTCGTGGAGGAAGCTGGAGCGGCAGTGACGTTGGTGGGGGCCATGGTGTTCATCCGGTAAACAACGTTACGACCCGACGGAGGATCAGGGCGGGACCGGAGCTGGGACTTCCTTTTGTCCTTTGATTGATTGATACCTGGGAATGGCTTCAACTGGAAAAGAGGATGATGGAATAAGCTTAAAATGTGTTCCTGTCCCTCTGCGGTATGCAGTAACCCACCTCTTCGATGAAGATATCGTAATCAGAATCATCAAGGTCGAAGCCATCTTCGTCTTTGATCCTTGAATCTGTGACGTAACGGCCGTAGTCCCCACTGCCAACGTCCCATGCGCCTGTTCAGAACGGCAACAGACACACCGGATGCTCAGTACAAGGGCGGATATAACCGATAGATGAGGATTGCGACATTGTTAAGCAAACGTTGCCATCACGAGGGACATTCATCGTCACAAATAGACCTCAAAATGACAATGACAATGAAAAGGTCCCCGACAACAAGCAACAACGGTGTCCGATTCACAGGCGAGGGGCACAGATGAAGTGACTCCCGAGGTCCCCTGTGGCTGCGGCGACATTAACTAGACGTTGGATAGAAGCCACAGCTTCCGGCCCAGCGGGTCCACCTGAAACGGGGCTCGCCCCGATGCGCGGCGGCAGCTCAAAAGACACTATAGCTACACAATAGCAATACAGACGAATATGATTTCAAATTATAAGACAATTATTTCCATTCATTAGTTAGTTGAATACAATGTCACTTGTTTCGATAGAGATAAAGAAAGGCCTTAGTGATCCCCTTCATTCAAACAATGTAGGACTATAAATTTAAAAACAGAGCATATATAATGACTCATAAGATGCTCTAAATTAAGCTTAAAAAAGTATGAAAATAAAAGCCATAGTGTGCATGTTCTATGGAAGGCCAACGTTGCTTCATCTTCATCCCCCACCTTTTGTCTCCTTCACACACCTCCGCGCCCACAATATCAAATACTGCACGTTTGACATGCTGTTAGGCAGGTGAGGAAATTGGAATGTATTAAGTTGTGGAAAGCAAACCCTTAAAACAAAACAAAGATCTGACAGAAACCTGACTATTAAGTCTGAATAGATGCCAAGACTTAAAGTGCTAATTAACGCAGCCTAATGACAGTAAATCCTGAACACTGAGAGCTGGCGTACAGAGGGGGAATGTCCAAAAAAAAGCCCTTAACAATCTAATCTTCTGTCGTGTGTCCATACCACCCACTGTCCAACCACACACACACACACACACACACACACACACAAAGAACAGTCATAGAGAGAGCAAAAAGAAAAGTATGTCAGTCAGTCAGGCCCACCCCTGCTGTTTGCTCCAGCAGTGGTGCATTGTGTGTGTGTGTGTGTGTGTGTGTCTGTGAATGTGCATCCATCAGGCGCGTGGATGGGCACGGAAGGGGTCTGGCATCCCGTCGTTAATCCTGTCTGATGAGACTCGGGCGTAACCCGCTTTTATCCCCTGCTAAGAATCCGCGCCGGCCTCCCTCTTGGCTTCCGTCCGTCTGTCCGTCCGTCTCCCCCCGGGCTCTGACTGGCTCATTTGTCGCCGCTTCATGTAACTTTTGAACGTTTACCTGCCTTTCATGTCCGTCTTTCAGCGTCTACCTCTGAGCAGGACGTGGTTCAATCAGAGCAGTTCACGACAATTTGACAGCCGGCGTGGAGCCGCCTGCCCACACGGCGTCCTACAGTCAACCGTGTGGTCTGGAGGTCGCAGAGACACAAGGCCTGGATCATGGAGATTGGGCCTACATGGCTGTTTGCTTTCAATAGTCTATACATCTGTACACAGTCCTGAACCCTGATCGGCACAAAACACACTCACACGAGCAGAATATTATTATTATTATTCGATTTAAATAGCCCTCTGCTCATTAAGACATTGCTATTAATGCATGTGTGTACATCTGTGCTATACACCCGTGTGAAATAGGGTGTGTTTTAATATCAATCAAGCCCGATCGCCCCCCCTCCCACAGCAGCCGACTACGTAACAAATACCAGAGTAAATGGTTCTGTTGCTCGGCACATGCATCACACGAGGCTCCACTGACACACAGGCGCTGTCCCACATTCAAGCTCGGACTCAAACGCTGTCGCTTTCTCAAAAAAGAGAAATGAATTTTAAGGAATGAGGTAGAAGAAAAGGAAGTTTTTTTAGTTCGCAATGCTGGGAGAAAAAAGTGAATGATTCCAAAGTAGATTTGAGTAAACATTTGAACATGAAAAATGGTTTTTTTGTGACAATAACTTTGTCAATGAAACAAATGAGCACACAGCTTGTTTAGTTGCGCGCGGGGTGTATTGTGGAAACTAAACTGAAACTGACTTGAGAACAACGAGGGAGACGAGACTTAAGCCTTCCCGGCTGTCACATCCCAGTTGCTCAGCCTTACCGAGAGTGCGCACGGGGCTGTTGACGTGGCTGGGGGGGCTCACTCCGTGCACGTTGGCCGCCCTCACAACAAACTGGTACTCGGTTTCCGGCGATAACCCCTTCAAAACCATGGAGCTAGTCTCAATGGGCTCACGGATGTACGTCCACTCTGTGTCCATTTCTGGCCTTTGGAAGAGAAAGAAAGAAAGAAAAGGAAATAAGAGTAAAAAAGTATGTTATTTACTCAGCTATATTTAGTGTCATGTACAACAAACTACAATAGGAAAAGACATAAAACCGTTTTTGCTAGTAGAAGGATATTTTTACTTAAATCAACAAATGCAACAAGGTTTCTCTACACCTGGGACCCGGTTCTGACACACGCTGTTTGTATTAGAGGAGAAATAATTTGGGCACTGTGGTTTCTACCTACTGGCCAATCCTAGTGTCATTTGATTTATGGGCATATTGTGCTTGTAGGATGTGATGATCGTGTATTTACTTTGTAGAGGGATTCAGGTGTGTCGCCATACAGATGTGCAGTGTGTGTCTGTGTTTATGTGCTCTCTGGCACAGCAAATTGAGGTGACCTTTTTATTTTGAGGTGGTGTACCAAAGGAATATCATCACAGGAACGGGTAATTTAGAAAATGCCAAATAACTTGTTTGAAAAAAAAAAAAGAAAATCACTTTTTTTTCCAATGTTTCTATGTTAGTATTTTTGAGGCCCTTTAAGTCTTAAAAGTATTTTCTGCTTTTTATCAGAGCGTAGTTTTGAAAAGTTGAGAGAAAAAAACTCAATCATAAACTCTTGAACTCTATTTTTTTCTGGCTATCATCTCCAGCCTCCATCTCCAGTCCATATTTATGTGATAATTCTGGACGCCTGGAGCCACAACTATCTATTGAATAGAGTCATCTTCACCACCAATCAATGTCTCTCTTCAGCCAGCCCTCTTTTGAAGTAAGGGGTGAAATATTTAGCTCTGAGATGGCCCTTTTGTGTTGAAAATGCCCGTGCATGCACAAACAGACTCTGATTCATGTCTGCTCAGTCAGAGTACGTGACAGTTTCTCTGCCTCCGTCTCTTGCTTTTTGTCTCTCTCTCTTTGCTCAGTCTAGGGATGTTAACTGTGCACGACAAAGCTTGTGTCCTCCCGTATCTTCTTTTGTGTTATTACTTCCTTTTAAATTCTCATTGGGTACTTTTAAAATAGTATCTGCCTATTTCATTTTGAAACAAGAATCCATGCAACTTAGCTCAGACTCCAGACCCATGTAGACAATAGAGGTCCTTTATGTGCGTGTGTGTGTGTGTGTGTGTGTACACGTGTGAATGCCTGTAAAGAACCGTTTCAAATCCTCATGTATGTGTGTGAAGGCTTCTGATCAGAAGGGGAAACACTAAAAAAGATGCCTGTTCGCACCACTAAAGCTAGAAAGCATATTTCCAAACCTTCTAGAAAATCTAGGCTAGCTTCCTCCTACTGTTTTGTTGCTTAGCTAAGTGAACCAGTACGAGTATTTCCTGAAACTATTTATTTCACACCTTTATTTAAATGAGTGCAGTGTTACAACTGAGCGTAATTTTCCATATTGCATTCTTTTAAAACCTTGGCATAGTGACTAAAACGTTAATACTCGGCCCCACAACAGCCATCAAGCACCCTGTGTAGGCATCGAAGAAATGGAAGTACTGTTGGGGGAAAAAATCCTTCTTCACTCTGTTTTTATTGTTTTGACCAAAGACAGGCGGTTTAAAATTAAGAGAATGAACAGGGTGATAAAAAGCCTTCGGCCTCTCGGCTTTACTCTCACAGCCAGCTACGGAAACATGACTTTTCACTCAGGCCTTTTCTCTCCCTCTATGAAGTGGCCCCTTCAAACCACTCTTCACCTGGCAAGTCTCCTCCCGGGCTACGGAGATGACATTTGTACGTGTGACCTTGGTGTAATTCCGTGCAAATGACCTGTACATAGAGGCCGGTCTGAGTATTTGCAGCAACAATGACCTGGTGAGGGTTCATGAGCATTGAGCTTCAATGACTACTGTTATTGGGGGGTTGTTCACCATAACGGACCTGATATAAGCCACCAGGTAGTGAAGGACAGGTGCACTTCCCTCGTTCTCTCCTTGCTGCCATGACAACGCCAGCTCTGTGTCAGACACAGCCATGACAACAGGCTGAGTGGGGGGCGATGGGGGCATGCACATGTCTAGTGGAACAGAAAAAGAAACGTAATTGAGTTAAAGACATTGGCAACACTGCGCTAGCTATGACAGCGGCAGAATGGATTCCTACTACTCACACATTCTTACCATGTGAGGCGGTGCCGATGTCTCTGGGCATGCTGGGTCTGCCCTCCCCCGCCCAACCATACGCTCCAACGGTGACTCGGTACTTGGTGTTTACTTTAAGGTTACTGATGTCCACGTCCTTGGAGAGAGCAGATGAGAGAGATGTTGGGAGAAGAATGGGGAGATGACTAAAGTGGAAAGTAAATACCTATTGATGTCGAGCCTGATAAGAAAGCACTGAGCCGCTTTAATTTATTTTTAAAAAGGCTAAATGATACTCACAAAGCTTGCTTGTCCATCAAATTGCCCCTTTTGAGAAAACAGAAGTACTTAGTGTTAGCGAGAAGATGATGTCATGATTTGATGATTTATTTTGATGTCGCCAAATATTTTAAGGCTATAGATGTTCCGTATGTTTGAAATAAAACAATGCACCAGTTCCTCATGTGCAAGTAGCCATAAAAAAAGAGAGACCTGGACTACTAAAATAATATTTATTGATAGGATCAGTTTGTTGTCATCTCATTTAATTTGTTGGCTGTAAAAAATTGGTTGAGATTGCCAGCCTCATTTTTTTGTTGTTGTTTTCTTTCCTATTTTTAGGGATAACGGTTGCTTTTGCACTAATGAATCAACAAACAGCAGCAAACAGCTGAAATTTCCATTATTCACAAAATTGGATGGTTAAAGTTCACATGATGATTATAATGGAAATATTCTAGGGTGTTTACCACTGATTTCCAACATAGAGTAGCGCGGTTAAAAGTCAGTGTACTCACAGTGGTCAACATGTCCAAGCTGAGAGGCACCTCCATCAAAGACTCTGGACCCATCGGACGGCCATTCCTCATCTCTGTGTAGAAGACCTAAAAAAACATACACACAGTCAAAAAACGCACACAAATTCAAGTTGAGAGTAAAGGTCTCAGATTCATCATTGCAGCCATTTGTGTTTCTATAATGACAAATTCCTTTCATCCTTTTAGGGAAGTACTATGAGGGAACAGGATTATCTGTGAAGTTTTAAAGTGATTGGCCAAATGAACGCACATG